>NW_004524780.1:3168619-3169946 GCF_000260255.1 Octodon degus
TTCAAAATGTTTAGGATAGATATATAGTTACATTCTCTTTATGAATAGTGGAATTTTTTCTAATAGTGTTTGTAAAGAGGATATCATGTCTGCATCTTGTACAGCAATTTACCACTAGGAAGAATGTATGCAATGTGTTATTTATTGAAACTGTTCTATCAATTTGGTTTGAAACTGTCTCATTGCTATTTGTTTTTTCAATAAAATTATGAAAAAAGAAAAAATGCTCCACATCACTAGCCATATGCGAAATGCAAATTAAAACAACATTGTGGTATCATCTCACCCCAGAAATGATGGCTATCATAAAGAAATCAACCAACAAGAAATGTTGGAGAAAAAAAAAAAAAAGAAAAAGAAATGTTGGAGAGGTTGTGGTATAAAAGGATCCCTTCTCCACTGCTGGTAGGAATGTAGACTGGTGCAACCGTTATGGAAATCAGTGTATGCACACCTTAGAAAACTAGGACTGGAAAGGACATTTAAACCAGGTATTCCTCTACTGGGAATTTTCCCGCAGCATCTGAAAACATCATATCATAGTGATATATGTGTGTCTATATTTATAGCAGCACAATTTGTGATAGCCAAATGTGGGAAACAACCAAGATGCCCTTCACCTGAGGAATGGATGAAAAAGATGTGGTATTTTTATACAATGGAGTATTACTCACCTATAAAGAATGATAAACTCAGAGCCTTTATATTGAAGTGGATGCCACTTGAAGATATACTCATAAGTGAAATAAACCAGACACACATGTGTAAATATCATATAGTTTCCCTAGTATAAGAACTCAAAAGAAGAAATACAAATAGAAAGGTATAATACAACTAAAAGCAATGCAAGAACTTGACTAAATAATTAAGAGAGGAAAAGGAGAAGAGCTAGGAAACATGACAGTGGCAAGCCATACAGTTATATGTAGAGGATGGGTAAGGCAATGATCCTGAGAATCTACAGAAAATTTTTGAATCTAGCAGTTAATTGGAAGGATTCTCACTCTAACTATATATACTAACACCTGTGAACTAAACATCTGCACTGAAGATGGGAATTTGTAATAGTAGGTTCATGCTTGGAGTGCCTGTCATTCTGGTCTTCTGAATACATGCTGCTTCTCATGACATGTCAGTTGCTGCTGTGCTGTCTCTCAGGTAGATGACTGTTCAAAAAGAAGGGGGTGGTAAATGAAGGCAAAAGACAGGAAAAGGAATGTTGTGAGACTGTCCTGCTTCAACGTTGTATATGGTTAGATTTTTGGACTTACTTGTAAACATAAGAATTATATAATTCTTTATGCCTATTTTTACAATATATTTTAAT
>NW_004524780.1:3171361-3183723 GCF_000260255.1 Octodon degus
GCAAAGAGGCAGAGACAGATAGGAGAAAGAGGAGAGAGAACAGAATTACAGACATGTTTCTCTTTCCCTCCTTCCTCCCTACCCCCCCAGTGTGTATTTGTGTGTGTGTGTGTGTGTGTGTGTGTTATACTGGGTATTAAACCAGGACCTTCACACTGAGCTATGTCTCCAGACCCTTTTTATTTTTTATTTTATTTTCATTCAGGGTCTTGACAAGCCACCAATTTCCCCACATTGGGCTCCACTTGCGATCCTCCTGCGTCTACCTCCCAGAGTGCTTGGAGTAAAGGTGCTCACCATCCTGCCCAGCTAGATGTGTGTCACTCTTGTTTGATAAAACAGAACAACACTACTTTTATGGGAAAAAACTCAGAAAATCACTTCATTGTTCCTCCCAGTTTTGCTTTCTGGGTAGACCTGGAGGCAGAGGAAAGCCTTGCTGGCCCTTTCTCCACTGGATAATCACAGCATCTTTAAATGGTCTGAACTTGAAAATATCAGCACACGTTTGGGGCTGGGAGTGCAGCTCAATGGAGGATCTCCCAAGCATTCACCCAGCCCTGTGTCCTATTCCCAGCTCTGCAAAATAGATGAATAAATGAATGGATGAATTAATGGATGGATAGGTAGATGGATGAGTGGATGGAAGGATCAAGCAACGAAAGAATGAAAAGAGCACTGACTGGCCATGATCACAAGCTCAAAATCTTCACTAGACATCTTGTGCAGGGAGAAATGTAACTCATGGGCCTCATGGAAAGTGGGGTACCACACGCAAGGACTATTTACATGCTATTACAGGGGAGGAAGACAGGAACTTTTACCTGAACACTGTTATCCATACATAATGAGTTTATTTTTCTCTTTACTATTAATTTTTTTTTTTTTTTTGAGACAGGGTCTCACTATGTCCAGGCTGGCCTCAAATTTCCAGCGATCTTCCTGCCTCGGTGTCCCAAAGGCTGGGATTAAAAGCGTACACCGCCACAGTCTGAGTCATGATGCATTATCTTAATGATTTTCTTTCATGAATTCTGTATCACTTTAGAGTTGAGAAAGTGCACTTTAAATTTTGCTGAATTGCAGAAAGCCTCTACAACCACAAGAGTGACAGTGGGTGTTACTATTTGGACACAAAGTTTGAAAACCAAATACCTTCAAATGGACACAAACTCTGAAATATACCTGGTTGCTCATCTCCAGGAGTCGCCCACTGCCCCATCTCCTGGAGAGATGAGATTTTTCCAGGGAGGTACAGGGACGGAAGCCACAGCATATTGATTGCAATTAACTCTGTCTCTGAGGATGGCCAGGCGGTTGCAGGTGAGCCTGTGAATTAGCAAATGGGGTGAGGTCAGACAAATTAATGGGGGCTGTCACTGCAGGGGGAGCCTGAGGCCGGAAGGGTCATGCTACTCCTTTTTTCCAACTTTGAAAGTAAAATTATCAGAAAGCCAGAGACAGACATTATGAGAATCAAGCAAGCAATCAATGCTACCGATCATATTTCCAACTCTAATCGCCCAAAGCTCTGCTTATTGACTTCTAAAGTGCAGGGCCGAGATGCCTTCTGCAAATGAAACTGATGGCTAAATGCTGCTTGCTCCCTGCTTTTCTGTCCTTTTTACTTTTATCAGGTCCTGGGGATTGAACCCAGGATCTTCCCATTGTGCCTTTTACTTTACTTTTTTATTTTAAAACAGAATTTCACTAAATTGCTAAATTGATCAGGTTGGGCTCAAAATTTGTAATCCTCCTGCTTCAACCTCCCAGAATATTGGGGTGATAGGCATGCACCACCTCTCCAGGCTCTGGGAAAAGTGTGTTTGGTGTTGATTTCATGGAAATAAAGAAATACCTGCATAAAAAGAAGAGAAAGGGACCCAGGAAGGGTGTCCCCAGGCCTCCACCCCACCCCCACCCATCCCTCTACTTTCCATTATGTTTGCCTGGTCTGTTGCTTAGGGTCTGTTGCACAGAAATCTTTTTTCCTGGGAATCAGCAGCCAGAGATAACATTGTGGACCTCTTTCTCTGCATTTCTTCATTGCTCCGGGCAACTCTTATTGATCAACTCCTGTGAGAGGTGATGGAGGCAAACACCACAGTTCTCTGCACTTATTAAAGAAGAGGCAGCATTGCATGGGTGAGCCCAACCAGGAAACCAGAAGTTCTGAATCTAAACATGGAAAGTCTTGCAAAGGATCCCAACAGTGGGAGTCACCGAGAAGGGAATTCTGGGCAGGAGCGGCAAGCAGCCCATCTCTGGGTCATCCAAGTCCCCTGCAAGAGGCCCGGGGACCGGGGAGTGTGAGCTCCCCAAATCAATATGTGTTCTCAGGACAACAGTGTCTTCATCAATCACCATTTGCATGATGTATTTCTAGTAAATCTACTCTGGAGAGAGAGGAAGAAAGGAAATTTTTTAACAATAAACCACAGTTCTCAGCCATACGAAGACAGGCCCAGGTTTCTATGGACACATGAATTTGGTTGGCAGTTGAGCCAAGCAGAACACAATGTTCCCTTAGGGACACAGGGACCCAAAAGCTCTTCAAGTGGAGTAGACAATAAAAACAAAGCTGTGAGAGGGGTCACAGTGTTCCCAGCCTTGGTCTCTTCTCAGGGACTTTTTTTTTTCCATAATTTTATTGAGAAACAAATAGCAATGAGACAGTTTCAAACCAAATTGGTAGGACAGATTCAATAATTCACACATTGCATACATTCTTCCTAGTGGTTAATTGCTGTACAAGATGCAGAATTGATATCCTATTTACAAACACTATTAGAACAAATCCCTCTATTCATTAAGAGAATGCAAGTATATATCTATCCTAACCATTTTGAATACACAGATACAAAATGGACATTCATCTGTATCCCCTTTTTTTGTTAAGTTCCATTATTTGAATATTATAGGTGTGTAAACTCAGCAAAATATTCTAAAAGAGTCCAGTAGCCCATAATAGTATTGGGTCTTCCGCTTGACTGGCAATGTCAGAAATTGTTGACCTGAGTCCCCTACAGTTCAACATAACACCATGGCTTTACTTCTTATACTGCGTTTTTATACTTTTCTGCTGGGTGGTTAAGACCAAGGTAAAGCAAGACCTATGCAACAAGAGTTGTAGCTTTGGGTCTGATAAGGTCAGTGAAATCCCCTCACGATTTATCCTGAGATCCTATACCTCAGATTGTAGAACCTTTGTCAGTGTCAGCCATGTGGTTGAGTCATGGCCATTGCTTGGCCAATGTACTCTCTGTGAAAGCCTGAGAGAATCTCAGGGACTTTTCTTAAAAGGATAAAAGCAAATGAGTTCATTTAGTCATTTGGATAGGAAAAGAACAAACTAAGCTGGGTATGGTGGTGCACTCCTGTGATCCTAGAACTGTGGGAGGCTGAGGCAAGAGGACTGCATGTTCAAGCTCAGTTTAGAAAACTTAGGGAATGAGTGAAACCCTCCCTCAAAGTAAAAACATGAAAAGAATAGGAGATGTAGCTCAGTGTGAAGGCCCTATCCCATCAACACCCACAGAAAGATCACCAACCTAAAGCAAGAAGGATTTATTATGTCCCAAGGTCCAGTGGTCTCAGTCCATGTTGAACTGATTCTGCTGTTCAGGCCAGAGGAAAGCCAGGAACAAAATGACAGAAACACACAGTGGAACTAAAGTGCTCAGCTCAGGGTAGCCAGAAAAGAGAAGAGGGCAAGTAAAGGTGCAGACAGTGATACACTTCTGGGGAACCCTCTTGAGAGTTGACTTCCTGCTGCTTAGCCACATCCCTCCCCTAGCCATCTGAGTTCTGAATCCATAAACACCTCAATCCATTCCTGTGACCAGAGCCTTTGTGGTCCTGAAAACCCAAAATGCCCCCAACTCGGAATACCAGTACATCAGAGACTAAGACTACACCTAATTAGGTCTGAGGAAATCAGACTCCAACTGCAGCCCACACATGTGAGGCCACACTGGATCTTGCTGTGTACTCCAAGCTGGCCTTGAACTTACCAAGTAGCCCAACCCCACCTCAGACTTGAGACAATCCTGTTGCAGCCTCCCAAGTGCTGATGGCGTGTACTCTAGCACACCTGACCCTGATAAGCCAGCTCTTGAAAGTCACTTCCCTCTTTTCCTGTAAAAAAACAGCAAAAGCAGATGTCCCCATGTGTCCTCGCCACTCCATGCAGACAGAAAGCAAAGCCACCATGGTCTACATGCCCCGCTACAGTCCACGCAAAATTGAGAATTAATCAAGTTTTCAGGGGCCAGGGAGATGGATCAGTAGAATAAGCGCTTTCCTGGCAAGCTCAAGGGCCAGAGTTCAGTATCTAGTTCAGGGAAAAAAAAAAAAAAAAAAAAATCAAGTTTTCAATTCGACTATGATTTTGCTGCCTGGTAGAAAGTCTGCATGCATATCTTTGACAAATACTTAAACGAGTGTGGAAACACTTAAGTTCTAAATAAAGGCATTTGAGCTGGTCGTGGTGGTCCATATCTATAATTGCAACGTTTGGGAGACAGGAGCAGGATTACCAGTTCTAGTCAGCTCAGTCAAGTTTCCAAATTAGCACGACCTTGTCTCACACTGAAAATAGGGAAAAAAGGCTGGAGATGCGGCTCAGCGCCAGGACCCTGGACTCAATCTCCCACAATGCAATAATGATGCTAATGACAGGAAGAGTCTACAAAAAAGAAAAAGGAATAGCTTGGAGCCATCAGAAACGTTAGTCAAAGATTTTACTCACTTTGGATTCTTTTTTTTTACTCCTGCCTGACTTTCTGCGACTTCCTTGTTCTCTCAAGAAAAGCAGTAACGCCAATAATGGGATGTTGGCTTGCTGAAGAGCCGGTGTGGACCAGAGGTGCCCAGTGGCTCAGCTCTAACCCTGCACCTGGCGCGGCGCAGCCCCGGGGCTCCTGCTTCCCACCCTGCAGCCACAGCTGGGCAAGTGGAGGATGTGCGTGGCCGGCTTTGTGCCAGAGAGTCCTCATCCCTACATTGTTGCTGTTTGCCAAAAGGGTTTTTTTTTTTTTTTTCCTTAATTAAGGATACTGGTTTGTGAAATAAAACTGCACAGAACAACAGAAAATAATTGCATCTGAGATGTGGGGGCTTTCGAGTGCTGTTTGCTCTTCTCTCCTCTGGCTTCCTTCTGCCAGCGCCCCACCCCCAGGCCTATCTGTGAGCTTGGGGAGGAGTATTTTAAAAGACAGCAGCTAATTAAGATGTTTTTTGGTACAGAGCAAAAGCTCCCCGTGATTTTCCGTAGTACAGTGGGTTCAGATGCATTTCTAGGTTGAAAAGACTCTCCCAGAGCCATCGCGAGAGCCGTCCCAGAGATCGGAGTAGCAGTTGGGGGGGGAGGGAAGCCAGCATTTGAAAGTGCTGAGAAACTAGAAGAGCTCAGCTTCATCTTGTCATTTTATAGGAAGTAAACTAAGACACGGAAGGCTGACCTGAGTGGCCACCAAATGAGAAGTGCCTGAGGAGAAAATAAAACCCAACATCCCGGCTCCGGGCTCCCACGGATCTGCTTCCCTGAAGAACAGTGAAATCTGCTGTCCATAGGCTGATCACAAATGAGGGCCGGCCAAATAGCTCAGAGGATTAAAGTACCTGCTTAGGCAGATGCAGGGGCTGGGAGTTCAATCCCCAGGCCTGCCGTGCTGACCCCGCCCCCAGGATGCTCGGAGACAGCGATTGAGACTGAGCATGGTGGATCACTACTCGTCACATCTACTCAGTGAGACCCTGTCCTAAAGTACAAAACCAAATAGCAGCATATGTTTAATTAAAAAAAAAAAAATTGCTACCGTAAAAGACGCTTTGCCATGAATTTCCCTTACAGTGCTTCCCTGGCTTTGAACACACTCATGCCAATATCCTTGCTGCTTTCTGCAGCAGCTCTGGAGGCCTTTCCTAAAGGTCTTTATAAGATCTGATAAAAAATACCGTGACTGCAGTCCAATTACGGAACAGTTAATGCTTCATTCTTTTTCCTCTTGTTAACTTTTTGTGACCAATTTTGCATGCTTATATCTGGTAATCTGAACTAATTCGAAGATAACAATATGAAAAGTAATGACTGTTGAATTCCTACCATTTTGCATAATGAAATCCTGTATTGGTTCAAATGTTCTGTTTCGTTTTACTAATTTTTATTCTTTTAAAATAAAAAGTAAATATGTTAGGGGTATTTGCACAGACCTGTAATCCTGCCACTCTTTGAGGTTAAAATCGGAAGCTTGCAAGTTTGAACCCAGCCTGGGCAATTTAGTAAGACCCTGTCTCAGGATTTATTTTCAAATACATTTTTAAAAATGTGCTCATGAAGGCCAGCCAAATAACTCAGTGGACCTGGTTCACCCACCCCCCCCCCAAAAAAAAAAAAAAAAAAACAACGCAGTGGATTAAAGCGCCTGCAAACAAGAACAGGGGCCGGAGGTTCGGTCCCCGGGCCTGCCATGCCAACCCCATCCCCAGGGTACGCTGAGAGGGCAATTGAGACTGGGCATGGTGGTGTGCACTTATAATCCCAGTTCTTGGGAGTCTGTAAACAGGAGGATCACTATGGGTCCAATCTAGTAGTGAGATCCTGAACACCCTGAAGACCCTTCCCTAAAATACAGAAAAAAAAAAAAAACCCAAAAAACAAAAAACAAAGCTTTAAAAAAAAAGTGCTGACAAAACATCTCAGTATTAACACCCTAGTTTCAATTCTCAGGGCCCTCAAAGAAAAAAATAGTAAGTATAGAATGTATTCATGAGGCTTATCTGAGTTGAAAAACACAAAATAATGTATTCTTTTAAAAAAATGAGGAAAAGAGAAAGTAGAAAACAGTAAACAGTCATCCTTAACAAACATATAAAGTTGATGAAAGCCAATTTTTTTTTTTTTTTTTTGCGGAACCAGGGATTGAACTTGGGGCCTTACACTTGCCAGGCAAGTGCTTATTCTACTGGGCCATCTCCTCAGCCCCTTGAAAGCCTAATTGGAGGAACAGTTCCTAAGATTGTCTTAAGTTTACAATATACCTTTGTATAATTAGGACCCTAAAACCAATTTTATATAGCAGTTGGGCAAACTCAAGAAACACACACACACACACACACACACACACACACACGAAAGGGAAATGTTTTGTATCCATTCAGGACATGGAGACAGCCAGAAAAAGGCAAGGGAAAATAATCTGGAGACTGACACAAGAGGATGACTGTAAACTCAGGGCCCGCAAGGGCTGTATGAACTTTGTTTTGAAAGAAAGTAAGGAAAGAAAGAAGAAAACCAGATGGATGAGTGCCGTGCAGCTCCTGTGTGGTGAGAAAAGTTTAGGGACACAGCCTGGTAGCAGGGGACAGGTGGCAGTGATGGTTTTGAGAAGTTTTCATGGTGGCTTCACTTCAGGCAAGCCAGGTGACAAGATCACAGGCTCACGGGTCATGCAGAGCTAGAAGTGGTAAAACTTGGAGCACTGGTTAGAAACATCCCCGAGGATGCGGGAAATATCCCTCACGCTGAGTTATACACTTAGAGGAAAGGCTGAAGCAGTGTCTGAATCAGACCCAGCTGGGTAGAGGCAGGAGAAGAGGTGGCTCCCGACCGCACCTTGCCTAAGGTGGTGCGCTGCTTCTCAGGCAGTGACTTGCTGGGGTGTGTGCCTTCCTGTCTTGGCTCATACAAGACACTGAGAAACAGGTGAGAACCTCATAGCAGTGTGTGACTGGGGTTTTTGCTTCCACATCCAGTCCAGAGCCAATGCCGAAAGTCCTCTAGTCTGGACCCCTCTTGTCCAACTCAAGAGTATTGGGGGGGGGAGGGGAAGAGTACTGGATAGTAGCAATAAATGACTTGTGGGTGGGGTCAGAAACCAGAAAAAAGAAAAGCTGTTACTAGGGAGGACTGGAGTCCTCAAAGTGTTCCTCCTGCTGGGTATGGTGGCGCCTACCTAGAATCTCAGCCCTCTTGGGGGCAACTTAGGGAAACACTGCTTCAAAATTGTGCTAAAGGCTTAGGGACGTAGCTGAGGGTGAAGGTCCTGGGTTCAATTCCAGGGTTGCAATCGATCAATCCATTGTTTATACAGAACTCTTTAAAGGTGAGAGCCCAGAGGCCAGCTCTGACCCGGATGTAGGTGGGAGTGACTCTGGGTGGAATTCTCAAGAGGAATTCTCTTCACAAAGTCAAATGTGGGCCATTTAAATGCCAATGCCCTGCCCCAAAAGTTGTAGCCTCCCCTGGGGAAGGGAAAGCCCTTGCTTCATGCAAGGTGAAAGCTGGTTTCTCAGCTCAGCAGAAGACTTAAACTCCTGCGGGTCTGGGAGCTTTGGGGGGGGGTGACCCTCTCCAAGTGCACCCCACGTCCAGCATCCCTGAGCTGGTGTTACACGCCTTCTGCCACCCATGACTTTGGAGCTTCAAGGCGGTCAGATTGAGTCACTTCCCATGAAATCGCACTTTTCTTTGAAGTGTCCTCTTCCGGGGCACCCAATGGAGTTCCCTCCCTGGCTCCCCGGCCATAAAAGGCAGCCTCCCCTCCCCCTTGAGTTTCCCTCTCTTAGGTGTGTTAGAGAAGTTCTTTAGGAATCTCAGCCTGCTTAATTATTTCTCCTATTTACCTGGCTTTAGGGTTGGGCAAGGGGAGTCAGGCTTGGGACTCCCTCCTAGCTCCAGGGAGATAAAGGCCTTCAGGAGAGGGGGATAGGCCCTATGGCGGGCTCCGAGCTTCCTAGGTGCGAGCTGATTTTCCTTGGACTCTAAGGTCAGAAGGTGCTTCCGGGTCAGAGGATCAGCACTGAGAGGAGATTCCCCAGGAATCCACAAAACACACCCACCCAAGCACTTTGTTGGTAATCAGCTGGACAGAAATTGACCTGGTGCATCTGTGCCACAGGCTCCTGCTTTACTTTGGGCATTTGCTTTCCTCTGGAAGAGAATGGGATTACCCTGATGGGGTGGGGGTAGCAAGGTTTCAAAGTAGCCTTTTTCCCTTTGAAATTGTTCTTTGGATTTGGTGTGTCTAAAATTCCACAAGAAGGGTTTCAAATACAGCCAAAGGGGCCAGCCAAATAGCTCAGTGGATTAAAGAGCCTGCAAGCAGGCGCAGGGGCCAGGGGTTCAATCCCTGGGCATGCCTTGCCAGCCCTGCCCCCGGGGTGTGCTAAAACTGCAATTGAGACTGGGAATGGTGGCACATGCCTGTAATCCCAGCTCTTGGGAGGCTGTAAACAAGTGAATCACTAAGAGTCCAATCCAGTAGTGAGACCCTGGATACCCTGTAGACCTTTCCCTAAAATACAAAAATAAAAATAAAAAATAAAAAATAAAATTCAGCTGAATCTTGGAGTGGACACTTCTTTTAAATATAGCCTTCTAAGTATGGGCTTTCAGGCATTGAGATAAGGTGTTTTTTTTTTTTAAATAAAATTTATGTATGTATGCGTGCGTGCGTGCGTGTGTGTGTGTGTGTGTGTGTGTGTGTGGCCAGCTCAGCCCACCAGGGGGCGGGGCTGGCTGGCATGTGGTGCTGGGGGATTGAACCGCGGTCCCTGTGCTTTGCTAAGCTTGTTCTAAGTAGGTGCTCTAGACCACTGAGCCATCTCACCAGCCCCCACACAGCATTCCTAATCACACTGCATGTCCCCTTAACTCCACTCTCCCCGAGTTTTACTTATTTTTTGGCGGAACCGCGGGTTGAACTCAGGCCCTTGCCCTTGCCAGGGAAGCGCTTATTCCACTGAGCCATCTCCCTGGCCCCAAGTTTCACATTTCGGAAGTGTCGTATTCTTCTAGTTTTAAAACAGGTTCTCACTGTGTAGCTCAGGTTGGCCTCCAACTGGAGGCAATCCTCCTGCCTCAGCCTCCCGAGTGTTGGGAGGGGAGTTTTACACTCTTGGTTGTCCATGCTTTTTTTGTAATTATATGTAAAATAATATGAATTTGACAGTGTTGGTTGTATTGCATAGTGTTGTCTTCAATTAGTTGTTTAGATTATTAGAAATATGCTACAAAGTTGGAAAAAAGTTATAAGAAATTAAAAAGAAGAGAAAAAAACCTTAAGCATCTTGTTATTGGTAATAGGATGCAACATTCAGCATCCACTTCTCTGTATTTGAGAAATCAAATAGAAAATCTGAGGGATGAAGGACTTGTGTTACCCCAACAAGGATGGGGTGACAGCGTGAGTCTGTTGGATTGTCCTGCCTCGGGCTGCCAGGACATGCAGGTGGGTTGGAAAGTGCTCCGAGGGCCTGCCTCAGCTACCTGAAGCAAAGCCGGGGGTGATAGTTTCTGGTACATGGAGCCACAGCCCAGAGCAACATGGAGGACCCAGAGAGGAGCCACAGGTCCCCTGCGGCCTGGAGAGGTTGCTCCTCAGGAACAGATGTGAATGTAAAGAAGCCCCCTCCCCAGGCCCAGGCTTCCACATCCAAGCAAGAGAATGGGCTGGGTCCTCACCACTCTATGGTGGGTGCCCAGAGTATGAACCTGAACACAGGACTGTTACTCCACCCACAAGGGCAATTTCATTTATTTCTTTATGCTTTTCAGCCCTGGGGAGCGAGCCGAGAGCCTTCACACTGAGACCCCCTACAGTCCTCTGGCAAGAGTTTGGCAGGCTCTGGGTAAATTGTTAAGTGGCCCAGACAGCACTTAAACTTGAATCTCCCTGCCTCAGCCTCACAGGGTGGTGTGATGAAGGGCCTGCGCCACCACACATAGCTTGTTTTTGCCTTCATATGTCTTTACAACATCAGCTGCTTTGAGGGCTTCCTGGAGAAATGAGCCTTTCAGGCACCATTCAGGTGACAGCGTGCATTCCCACCTGCATGCACAGAGCAGGCGTCCACAGAGCAGGGCTTGTGGTGGGCATGGGAATGCAGGCACCAGTGGCAGCTTGAACTCAGCCTGTCTATGCCCTCATTATGCAGCAGGAGATGGAAAATCAGATGCATGGGGTCACGCAGGATGGCCAGAGAGAGCACCCAGGCGCACAGCATGGCAGGCAGGAACTGTGGCCCAGTGAAGTTGGGCTTGGAGGACAGGGGCCTGGGGTTGGCCAGGCCCAGCCAGGAGCAGGGCAGAAAGGAGACTGAAGACTCCTAAAGATGCTAGAGGTCTCCACGGGTTCTGAGCTCTTAGTGGCCCAGGTAGACTCTCAAGGGAAAGACCACCTTTATTGCAAGAAAAAGGAATGGATGCTCAAAAGTAGGAGCAGCAGCTGAGCTGTGAACAAAGGAGGCAGAGGAATGAAAACAAGAGAAAGCAGGAGTGAAAGAAAGTGGGGAAGCCAGTGCCCCTGTAGCTGGGGAAAGAAGGGTGGACAGGGACCAGGAGCTCCCTACTGAGGTGGCTTTGCAAGGGTCATTCAGTACCCAGAAGTGGAAGGAAAAGGCTGTTTTTTCAGGGCACAGAGAGGGGACTGATGAGTTCAGGTCTGACTGTGCAGACTTTAGAAAGCCTTCCAGAAATCAGAGAGGGCAGACAGGCAGTAAGAGATCTGCAGCTGCCTCATGGCATATCCTGTCGTGCTGGCTCTTCGGGAGGCTGAGGCAAGAGAGTTGTAGGTTCAAATCCAACCTGAGCAATCTAGTAGCTTATTAAGATTCTGCTTCAAATCTAAGATATGTAAGGACTGGAGATAAAGCTCAGTGCAAAGTCACTAGTTTTAATCCCCAGCATCAGCTGAAAAGCCATAGATAGGAGCAGTGTAATTAGTATGTGGTCACAAATGATCTATTTTCTTATTGGCTATAGTTACAACTGCTGTTTTTTTATTGGCCATGGTTACATTTGTTCTGTTTTGTTATTGGCTGTGGCAACAACTATTCTGCTTTGTCATTGCTTGTGGCTATAATTGATCTGCTTTGTTACTGGCTGTGGTTGCAATTGCTCTGTTTTTTTTTATTGGCTGTGGTTACAATTATTCTATTCTTTTTTTATTGGCTATAGTTCCAGTTGTTCTGTTTTGTTACTGGCTATCTTAATCCTTCTAGTTGTTCTGTTATTGGTTGTGGTTATTCCCTTACTGTGTCTACTTCATAAGCCGTACTTTACTCCACCCCTCCCTGCAGAGTCTACCCGGGCTCAGTAGCACCCACTACCAATGGGTACAGGTGGGCAGCGGGGTCCTGGAACACTTTCTTTCTCTCTCTCTCTCTCTCTCTCTCTCTCTCTCTCTCTCTCTCTTTCTTTCTTTCTTTCTTTGCAGAACAGGAGATTGAACTCAGGCCCTTGCACTTGCCAGGGAAGTGCTTATTCTACTGAGCCATTTCCCCGGCCCTGGAACACTTTCACCATGGAGCAGGGAACACAGTGCTCCCTCCACTTCTTCCCACGGCCCACAGAAACAGGG
>NW_004524780.1:3184503-3191678 GCF_000260255.1 Octodon degus
TTTTGAGACAGGGTCTCATTACATCCCTAAATTTCTTAGGCTGGACAGAACTTGAGATTCTCCTGCCTTAGCCCTCAGAGTGCTGGGATGACAGGCCTCCACCGTCCCGCTGCTGGAGGGCAGGGACAAGGGGACAGGCATATTGTGGGGTCCCTACACAGGGCTTCAGGGCAAGTACACAAAAGAAAAATGTCTGTGAAATCCACTTGCTATCCCTTGGCTCCTGGCCCATAGCTGTATGTGACACCCTTGTGCACTGTCCTCTCTCTCGACAGGTTCTGCCCATGCTCTGAACCACATGTGGGGACCTAAGGAAGTTGAGAGTGGGGACACCCAGGTCCAAGGACCCCAGGGAGCTCTGCACACCTTTTCTCCCTAGCTTCCTGCTGTTCATGTCTAACCTTCCTGGGAGTCCCTGGCAAACATTTGTAGCCTTAAAACCCAAGTGTCCCTAACAGGGCCGGTGGGCGGTGTCACTCCATAGCAGGGGCCACTTGGGGGAAGAGGAGAGAGATACCCAGTGAGAAGGTGGGAGAGGTGTCAGGCTTCTAGGTGCATTTCCTGCCCACTCAGGGAGCACATCTTGTCCTTTATCCCCAGAGCTGGAGGTGCAGCACAGAGGAAACCTCAGGATTTGTTACTGGGCCCAG
The DNA here is from genome assembly GCF_000260255.1 of Octodon degus. Classification (NCBI taxonomy): domain Eukaryota; kingdom Metazoa; phylum Chordata; class Mammalia; order Rodentia; family Octodontidae; genus Octodon; species Octodon degus. The sequence goes on from NW_004524780.1 coordinate 3,185,154, forward strand.
GTAGAAGTCACAGGTATACACCTCTGGTCCTTTGGAATTGTCGCTTAAGAACCTTGCCCCTGGAAGGGCCTAGTGGACAAAGAAAACACAAGTATTTCTCTTATTTTCATCATCATCTAGGATATGTACCAGCATCCTTCTATGTAATTTTACATCATTAATCTTAGTCTTAGTATTTTGTGTTTTCTACCTAGGCAAAGCTGGTCTTCAACTCATGGCAATCATCCTGCCTCATCCTGATTCCTGTGTAACTTCAGAACATTTGTGTCACCCCAAAAGAAAACCTACACCCTTACCCTGCCCTAGCAACCCTTCATCTTCTTGCTGCCTCTGCACTTAAAAGAAGATGAGCTGGACAGATTGGCTTGGACATTCAATGTTATGCTCTTTCAAAAAGAAGAAGTACAAAGAACAAATGTTAGATTGGTTTACTTTTCTAAGGAAGTCCCTCTGTGTTAATAAAGGAAAAATAGTGTTTTTGACTAGGACTGATGAATGGAGGTTTTGCAAATGTTACCAAGCTTTGGAGGGAGGGCGCAAAGAAATGTAAAAAGAACTGAGCTGCATTGGATGCATGCACCAGCGCCCCACATGAATGTGATCTTTATGTACTGCAAACGTGGACTCGCAAAAGTAAAAATTGCAAAAGTCCTACTGAGACATGAAAGATAGGGAGAGGAAAGCATGGATGCCCACCCTGGACCCCAGCCCATTAGGATTAGGGTCTAGGCTAGGGTTAGGGCAGGGTCAGGGCCATCACCTGTGGCAGCCAGGCACTGCACAAAAGGGAGAGATAGAGAGGGGCAAGGGGTCCCAGGGCCCGTCCACTGCATGACAAGCTCTCCCGGAGTTCAGCCCTGCTGATTAATTTCCTGTGATAACAGCACTTGGGTGGGCCAGGCGCTGCAGAGGTGAACTGCAGGGCAGGACCTGAATTTGGAGTTTCTTCCCACACTGGGGCCCTGTGCTGTGCCTTTGTGCCTGGGGAGATGAGGAACTGGAGAAGTGCTTCTCTGGGGCGACTTAGCAGGCAGCAGTCAGGATCCCCAGCAGGGACACTGGACACTTACACGCCCAGCCACCCTGTCAGCCCTTGGTGGTGATTTTCATGAGCAGCACACATTGGCCACAGGTCTCTGGGGCAGGAAAATCAAAGGCAAAGTGGAACTGTCCTCAAAGCCATGACCCTCACAGAGTGTGATGGTGCAGGCCTGGAGTCCCAGCAGTCTGGGAACCTGAGGGAGAAGGTTTGGAAGATCCAGTCTACCCGGAGTCATTTAGCAACTTGGTGAGACCCTGATGCAAAATCAAATAGATGAAAGGACTGGAGGTGCAGAGCCATGTAGACGCTCTGGATCATCCCCCGTTTCAGCAGAAAGAATGAACAACACTTGACAGAAACTTTGGGATCTCTGTGTGTGTGTGTGTGTGTGTGTGTGTGTCTGTGTGCCTGTGTGAGCTCGCATGTGTGCGTGTGTGTTTAGGTACCTTTCCTAACAGAGTCAGAAAAAGGATTCAGAGCAGAGAGCAAGTCCTGGTGGGAACACAAGGCTCAGGTTAGGAAGAAGTGGTGTCTACTGAGGAAGCACATACGTAGTCACACATGCACACACATGTACATAGTATGTGTACACATGTGCACACTTACATATGCACACACAAGCAAACACGAACACTTGCAGGCAGGCACACCCACACAAGTCCACTCACATGCACATCCACCTGGGCACAATACACTCACATGCGTGCACACAGTGTATATGCACATGTGCACTTGCACATGCACACACACATCCACAACACACATGCACACACATGCAGATAAACACATACCTGCATGCACATTCACACATGTGCCCACATGCACACATTTGTGCATGCACATTCACGTGTGCAATCACACCGCTCACTCACACTTACGTTAATTAAACAAGATAGGGATTGAAAAGTAAGAATTGGGTGGAACAGGAGTAATCTGGAGAGGAGACAAGGAAGAGGACCCATCAGAGCGAGTAACTTGGTGGTGTGCAAGGAGCAAGTCTCCTGGGCCTGGGCCTCTGAGCAGCTGTTTCCAGGAACTGTGCGCAGCTCAGCTGCACCTGCCGCACCCAGGTTCTTCCCTGGGGGACAGGTTGGGACCAGCACCCTTCCTCTTGGGGCCATTTCTGGATGCACACCAGTGTGCGGTCAGATCTGTGGCTTCTCCTCAACTAACCCTTCCTCCCAAGGCAGACTTTGGCTTCTTCTGCTCTGATCCAAAGCCTCTGCCTAACATGCTGTCTCCCTAGTTTTTCTCTGTTTCCTGAGGATAAATGGTTTTGAATCTCTGCTCTTCCATCCACAGAGTAAGTGGCCTCAGGGATCACTGAGAGCCTGCACACCTCGGTGCCCCTGTGCCATGGTAGCATCACTCCTTGCAGGTCTGCTTTGGTGAGCATTGAATGACCACCTGACAGTACACAGCGGCCGAGCACTGCATTCAGAAAGGCATTGGCCTTATCTTGGGTGTAGAATAATGAAAAGTGCAATATACTAAACACTAAATTTGGGGCTGGGGATACAGCTTAGCAGCATAAGCACCTGCCTGGCAAGTGCAAGTTCCTGAGTTTGATCCCTAGCACCACAAAAAAGAAAACAAAAAACAAAAAAAAAAAACATCAACTTCATCTAACTCTGGTGAGGAGATAGACACTGTAATTACAAGGATTGACTCTAGATTGCAGACTCATACATTATTTTATTTTTATCATGCTAGGAATTCAACCCAGGCCTTGTATACACTAGAAAAGCACTCTTCCACTGAGCTACATCTTCAGATTAATTTTCGTCATTGCTTTTTCTTTTGTGGATAACTGGAACAAGGTTTCACTATACAGCTCAGCCAGGACTCAAACTCAAAGTCCTCCTGCCTCAGCATCCTGGGTGCTGGGATGGGGCTGGTGTGTCCCCCACAGGAGTGCTGGGATGGCAGGTGTGTGCCCCTGCAGCTGGCCAGCCCTGTGTTTCTTTGGTGCATACTTTCTTAATGGGTAGCAATTAATAGGTGTCACTTCTACAGAGAAGGTAGTATGATGCAAATCATAACAGCTCGTTAGCTCGATGGAATAACATATCCTTTGTTTATATCATGTTTAAAAGTTTAGAACAGGGGCCAGGGAGATGGCTCAGTGGAATAAGTGCTTCCTTGGCAAACGCAAGGGCCTGAGTTCAATCCCCGGTTCCACAAAAAATAAATAAATAAAATAAAAGTTTAGAACACTACCCATTTTTTTGTCTTTTTATTTATTTATCATGTGGTACAGTCTCCCTACGCAGCACAGACCTTAGTGATCCTCCTGTTTCTGCCTCCCCAGCTCTGAGCTTATAGGCACACTGCACCATATCTGATTCTGGTAGCTGGTACAGTGTAGGGCAGGCATGACATGTGGTATTGGGGATCAAACTCGGGTCTTTGTACTTGCCAGCCAGGCTCATAGACTGCTGAGCTATCTCTCCTACTCTAGATACTGTTTTATCTGAATCATAATGCACATTTCCAAGGACTTATGAGGCATTAAATGGTCTTTGGAGCAGCCAATGTCTTTCTCCTTTCATTTTATTTGCAGTAAAAGATAGAAATGCAGCCAGGTAGTGGTGGCATATACCTGTCATGCCAGCATTTATGAGGCTGAGGCAGGAGGACCACAAGTTTCATCCCAGCCAGGGAAACTTAGTGACTCAGTGAGACGTCTCAAAATAAAAGAAAGGAGAGGCCGGGGAGATGGCTCAGTGGAATAAGCGCTTCCCTGGCAAGCGCAAGGGCCTGAGTTCAATCCTTGGTTCTGGGAAAAAAAAAAAAAAATCCCCTCAAAATAAAAGAAAGGAAAAGGTGCTGTGGATTGAGCTGAAGCCCGGGCTTCACTCCCTACTGCTGCAAAGTCAACAAATAAAGGCCTTTCTAAAGATTGTGCCATTAGGCCTGCTATGAAGGGAAAGATTAATTATAGCATATTGCAAATAAATTGTTCACCTTTTGAAACCTCTGTGGAAAATGAACTGTAATACTGAAAGCCTACTCCATACTATTGGGTGGACAAAGGGATGGGCTGATCCTTAGCATGCTGCAATTTTTACAGAATACAGGGTGTGCCTCTGTGTCTGGTGAGCTCAGGGAACACAGCACCCCACTGACACCAAACAGTGGCCGATGCTGCACTTGGAATTCTGTGTGGTTCCTGTTCTTTCAGCTTAGGATTTCTGTAATCCAAACTTCTCTGCAATGTCTGTGTAATTCTCAATAGTGTATGGCCCTAGCAAAACACATTAGCTCTCCCTGTACTTCCCTCCCTCAAATGATACTGCAAGTAAGAAAAGAGTTTCATAGGAAATTGGTGCTTGTTTATCTTGTTTAGGTTAGAGTTTCTGTTTGATTGTTTGTTCTGTATTATTGAAAATACAGCCCGGGGCTTTTTCACTGAGCTATATAACCGGACACGACCTTGTTAAAGACATTTTGTGACAGGGTCTTGCTATATCACTAAGTTGTCCAGGCTGGCCTGCTACTTACATCCTCCTGCCCTAGCCTCCCAGAGGACTGCGATCACATGTACATGCCATGAAACCCAGCTTTTAGTAACACTTACCTGGACCACTTAGACAGAAGAGCTTCCAAATTCTTTTAACAGATGCACAATGACATGAACACCAGTATGCTTTTTCCCCGATACTGAGGACTGAACCTAGGACCTACATACTCAGTGATATCTCTAACCCTTTCCTTTTAATTAAGATATCCTCTGGTTCTAACACAACCACAGGTGCCATGCCTAGGAGACCTGCTGACTTTGACACTAAAGACCTGGATAATTTCTGGTCAAGAAGCCCCGAGAGTCCCTTTGTGAAATCCACAAAGGGGTCAAGACGAGTAATAGCTGGTAAATACTTTATTAGTGTTTTTGAATCTTACTAATAGGGAAAGCCAATTATTTCAAAAGCCAAAGAGTACCATCCTTCCTCCAGTCCTTCCTCAGTGCCTGACATCTGTCTTGGTGGGACAGAGGAATCCAAATAGAATTGTGTGGGTAGCTGTGAACATTTTTAGTTTTCCAGTGTAAGCCATCGTATTCCCTTCCTTCATCATTGGCCTGCATTATGTATTCAGCGCTAATTTTCTATCTATGGCATTTGTGAATTTATGGCTATGTTAATATGTTAATAATTCTCCATCTAGGAAATGAAATAAATGCCTTTAAACATATTTTGTTTTTCTAAAAAAAAGAAAGACTGAAATGAATTAAACATAATAATAAGGCTCATTATGTGATATCTTTCATCCTACAGATTATTAGAGGCTTTTCCCAACTAAATGAAAAATAGCCAACAGCGACTACCAAAAATAAAGCTCAGGGAACCACAATTCATCACTGAAATAGAGCCATGAATGTTTTCCTTTCCAAGCTTATTTTTAAAAGTTACTTCACAGGGGGAAAAATTAAGTTTAAATTGTTAAAAAAATTTACCATTTTTGTTCTCTAATAATTAACATAATTTGCTAATTCTCACTCTCTCTTTTTGTTTTGCAGAACCAGGGATTGAACTCAGGCCCTTGTGCTTGCCAGGCAATCGCTTATTCTACTGAGCTATCTCCCTGGCCCCTTGCTAATTCTCTTTTAAGAACTGTTTTTACAGAGTTTGGAGTTTTTAAGGATAGGATCAGTTAGAAGAAAGCCACGTGTGAATGCACAGGCCTGTCATTCCAGCACTGTGGGAGGCTGAGACAGGCGGCTAGCAAGTTCCAGCCCAGCCTGGGCAGTTTGGTGAGACCCAGTCTTAAAATATAAAAGGGCTAAGGATGTAGATCAATGTGAAGGCCCTGCATTCAAGCCCAGGATTGCAAACAAAGCTGCCTCGGATTAGAGACTCCCTGTTTCTCTCTCCTGTCCTTTTCCCCTTCCTTGTGAAACACAAGGAAATTCTAAGTTCCCTCATTTTTCTCTTAAACTCTTTCCACCCCTTTGCACCCACCCAGGCCAGCAGGACTTGGGGCCCTGCGTCACCTGCCTCTGTCCCCTGTTCTTCATCACACAGACGTGCACTGAATGGGCAGCTGGGGCCAGGTGGTCCAGGGGAGCTGGCTTCAGGGCTCTGCCCGGCCACTTGGTCTTAATCGAGTAGCACTGGCTGAGCGACTTTTTGCTACCTGTTGCTGATGCTCAGACCCCAAACTACTTCACTTTGAAAAGCCTCTTGGGTGAACAGAATTCTGACAAAGTGATTCTCCAAGAAACTTTTAGATTTACAGTGCCAAGGTGAAATAGTTCCAGTAAGATGCCCTGCCTCCCTGCTGCCCCACCTAGCTGGTCACAAACCCAACGCCAGCTCTTCCCGATGGCTTGATGTGGCTCCCACAAACACTGGCTTATGTAATATGTCAGAACACAGTGACGTGCTCAGGGATCCTTGGAGTAGCGCCGCTTATCTTTATGCTAAATCATCCCAGATGTGAAGCTTTGGGTTCACTTTTTATTTCTTCTTCTTCTTCTTCTT
>NW_004524780.1:3191800-3219976 GCF_000260255.1 Octodon degus
TTCTTCTTCTTCTTCTTCTTCTTCTTCTTCTTCTTCTTCTTCTTCTTCTTCTTCTTCTTCTTCTTCTTCTTCCTCTTCCTCTTCCTCTTCCTCTTCTTCTTTGCAGAACCTGGGATTGAACTCAGACCCTTGTGCTTGTCAGGGAAACACTTAATCTACAGAGCCATCTCTCTGGTCCCTTCTTGTTTTTTTTTGTTTTTTGTTTTTTTAACTTACTGTAGTCTTATGTTCTCAATTCACTCTTCCAAATCTATTATGTCTGATATTTCCACAGGATGAGTTAGAACATTAAAATATTAACTGCTCCCTGGGCAGCACAGCAGCACATACCTATAACCCTAGCACTTGGGAGGGGAGGCTGAGGCTGGAAGGCTGCAGCTGGTTGGAGGCCAGCTTGGGCTATATAGTGAGTTCAAGACCCGCTAGAACTACGTAGGGAGATTCTTGTCTCAACAAACTAAAAATAAACAGGAGCAAAAATAGGGATGAACAGCGCTTGAGACCCTCTTTATTTTAAAGATGCCATGTTCAGACCCAAGATAAACAGTCTTTCTTGCCTGGCAGAGACAGTTCCTGAGGACTTGGACATCAGAGCCCATGAAACAGCTGATGCGGGAAGGCAGATCACGTGTGATCCTGGACGTGGCACAAGGGCAAAGCAATTCTCAGAAATATTTTAGTGGAACTATTGCTCGCTCTTTCTTTCTTTCTTTCTTTCTTTCTTTCTTTCTTTCTTTCTTTCTTTCTTTCTTTCTCTTTTTTTCCTGTATTTTAGGGAAGGGTCTATAGGGTGTTCAGTCTCACTACTAGATCAGATTCATAGTGATTCTCCCGTTCACAGCCTCCCAAGTGCTGGGATTAGAGGCGTGCTCCACCACACCCAAACTCAATTCCCCTCTCATCGAGCCCCAGGGGCAGGGCCCGCACGGCAGGCCCAGCACCCAGTCCCTGCACCTGCTTGCAGGCATTTTAATCCGCTGAGCTAGTTGTCTGGCCCAGTGGAACTATTTTTTAAAAATGCATCTAAGACAAGGCCTGGCGGTGGCACACACATGGAATCTTAGCGCTCTGGGAGGCTGAGACAGGAGGACTGCAAACATGAGCTCAGCCTGGGCAATTTAGGGTCTTTGAAAGATCTTGCTTCAAAACAAAAAGTAAAACTTTTTTAAAAAGGGCTGGTAATGGAGCTCGGTGTGAAGGCCTTGGATCCAATACCTGGTGGTGCGCACACACACGCACACGCACACACACTCTAAAATTTAAGGGAGACAACTCTGACGTTGCATTTATGACTACAACAAAGCTCAGCAATTGCCAGCTATGATGGCACATACCCGTAGTCCCAGCACTCTGGAGGCTGAGGCAGGAGGGTCACCGTGGGTTCAAGGCCAGCCTGGGATACGTATAGAGAACCTGTTTCAAAAAAAACTAAAATAAATAAATAAGTGCTCAAGTCCATTTTCTTTTCCTTGTGTTACTATGTCCAACTTTTAGGAGGTCCACTAAATTCTCCCCACCGATTTCCCCTTATTGCCTTCCTAATGCCTCAGCTACTTAATTGTTTCTTGGGCTGTAGTTTTTGCTGTGTAAATTCAGCTATCTTGGTAGCCCAGGCTGTTTTTTTTTTTTTTTTCCTCTTTTTGAGACAAGGTCTCCGGCTTGCTGAGGCAGCGCTCAGCTGCCAGCGGATCCCCCAGCATGCCGTGCCGGCCCCGCCCCCGGGGCACTCTGAGACAGTGACTGAGACTGGGCATGGTAGCTCACCTGTAATCCCAGCATTTTGAAGTCGAAGTCTGAAAACAGGAGGATCACTACAAATCCGATCTAAGAAGTGAGACTCTGTAAACCCTGTAGCCTCTGTCTTAAACACACACACACACACACACACACACACACACACACACACACACACAGGGTCTCACTATGTAGTTCAGCCTAGCCTCAGCCTCCGGAGTGTTGGGATTACAAAAGTGTGCCACCACACCCAGCTCAGGCTGGCCTTGAGTTTGGGGCGGTCCCCCTGCCTCAGGCCCTACAAGTGCTGGGATTAAAGGTGTGCACCACTGGGCCCAATTTGTTTAATTCAGTTTTGTAGTTTTACTCAGAACGCAAGAAACAGATTCTTATAAGTCACCCCAAGAACACAGGGCTGTGCTCTGCCGTGGAGTGGATCATCCAGAGGAGAAAATGGGGCTCCCTGGGACTTCCCCTCTGTGCTCCCATGGCTGGCAGAGGACAGAGGCTCGGGCAGTTCATGGTCCCCAGGTGGGGATCACAGGTCTCCATCCCAGCTTCCAGCTTCAAGGAAGGAGAGGGGGTGGGCAGGATATCTGTTTCGGGGTTTGCCAGCCTGACCCCGAATAACTTTCCCAATATCTCAGTGCCCAGGTCCCACCCTTGGCCCCTCTCTGCAAGCGAATGTGAGTTTTCGGCCAGCTTAGATGGCCCTGCAAGCCTGAAAGCAAGTTTTGGTGAGCTCTGGTCAGCCGCAGTCGCTGTGGGGACCCTTGCCTCACCTTGGACTCTCCCTGGTGTCCTCCTTGCCCTTGTCTCTGCTTTGCACCGTTCCTCATCCTCCATCTCCTCCTTCCAGCTCCACATCACTGCCACTACCCCGGCCTTCAGGTCCCCTCCTGGGCCTGTAACTCAGCTTGGTGCCCCAGTGAAGCCCGTTTCTTCCAGATCCAAATCTGGGGACTGAGGAATCTTGATTTGCAGCCTAGCCCAAGGAGGCGCCCACCCGCCATCCCAACACTTGGGGAGCCAAGGCAGGAGGATCAAGGTGAGCCCCTGGTCAGCCCCGGCTACATAGCAAGACCCTGTCTCAAAAAACAAAACAAATAAACAAACAAACAAAACAAATTAAAGCACAACAATAAAAATTAGTCCTGATTAGCTCCCGAGACAGGCAAGGAAGCCCAGGGCGCCCAGGAGCTCGGCCTCCCAGCGATTTCTGCCAGTGCCTGCACACTGCCATTTGGTCCAGCAGGAAATGCTAGCATCCAAAAACTTCAGAAAGGGGCAGGCGTGGCACAATGATTGCTGCCTCTGGCTTGTAAGTGCTGATAAAATGCACTCTGGTTTGGGGGCCAGGGTGATAGCTTGGTGGAATACGTGCTTCCCTGACAAGTTTAAGGGCCTGAGTTCAATCCCTGGTTCTGCCAAAAAAAAGCACTCTGGTGATTTTTTTTAAGAGAGCGAACAGTATAAGGGCCAAGCTCTCAACACTCTGTCCTACTTTATAGAAAAAATTTACTCATACTCTGCCAGTTATGAGTAGATCCAGCTCTCTGATGGACAGTCCCTGCAACATATAGCTCAGCAACTCAGCCCGACTGCCAGAGTGTAAAGTAGCAGGCACACTGTGTGGGGAGTCCCTTCCTCCCCCATTTTCCTGGTAACATCCAAAGAAAGGACATTGGTAGCAAGTCTGTGTGCTTTGGCTAATGTGGAAATAAAGATTTAATGAGTTAGTTCTCTATATCAAGCATTTCTTGAGTATGTACATTCCAGGAGGACCAATGCGTGATCTAGCTACAATATCTATCATCTACACTGCTAGAATATTTATCATCTACACTGGATGGAGACACTGTGTGAAGGTAGGTTAATTTCATGGTGTATTTTAATCAGAGTAGAATCTTTTGAGATTTGCTGGGAGAAATCAGCTGATGTTCTCATACTTCATGGGGTATCTTTTGCTTAAAAAAAAAATCTTAGCAGGGATGTTTTAAACAGACATATCAATCAACCTAAGTATTAAATTAGAAAATTTTCAATGAAAAGAAAAACCCATATCCAGTAGCACAAATGGGTCTTTGAGGAATGTACCCCATACTGAAGATCTTTCTGTGTTCATTTTAAGGAACTTCCATTGCTAGATCAAAATTGTTAGAGGTTATTTTTTGTTTCCTTCCAAATACACATAAAATAGGAAGTCTGATTGAGGTAGCAGTCACCCTAAAATACTCAAGAATGAGGTGAAAATCCTGTGGTGGACACATTTCATGTAATTCTTGGAGTGAGTGGCCACCTTTACCCTTTCCTTTGTAGCAGTCAGAAATCAGAGTACCACAGAGAGCCCCAGAGTGGTGTGTTCCTTGTAGACTTAAACTTGTTACAATACAACACAAACGTTTCTACAAAACCAAATTTAATATACAACAAACACTCACCATGTAAACACATCTTTAAAAATCTGATAATAATTCCAAGGATCACTTACAGGCTTTCATAAAAGCATTTTATATCAAGAATCTCAATACAGAATGATTTCTATGTCAAAATACATTTACACTGTAAATCGATTAGAGAGGAAGGTGTGGGTAGGTAAAGGACACAGGATGCTGGAGGCTGCTGGCATTGAATTCCATAGCAGCAACTGCCCTGATAAACATCTGCTTTATCTTCTACTTCATACATTTTGACAAAACATGATCATCTACCCCTCTATATTAGGACTATGTTTTTATTCATTCTATCGGCCAGATAAAAATATCGAGACCTGACCACCATGCTTATTCCAACTGTCACCCGCTCTCCAGGCTGCCCAGAGCCTCTATTTCTCCAAAGGGACCTGTTCTGTCCTGGCTACAAGTGGCTTTTGACACAGAGGCCCCAAAACTTTGCAAGCCTGTCTTTCACATCATCTGTGAGACAACAGAAGTCATCCAATGCAACACTGGAAAAAAAAAAAAAAAAAAAGTCACATAGAAACCACGAGTTGGAGCTTGATCACACCATTTTTATTAAGAGTCTTTTGAACAAATCGTGTTCCTCTGTGAAAAAACTCTTGCAAAAGCGACATGGGAGTGTTACTATTTTCAACCCTGAGCGTTAACACTGCATACCAAGAAGGGTGGTCGAGAAGTTGGTTCCATTTGAAGTACAAGCACAAGCCACTGATATTCTCTATGTGATCAGGTTTTTACAAAAAAATACATAGTTTTCAATAAATAATGCTTAATTTTACAACTTTGATACAGCGACGTCATACACTGTTTCAACACACTAAACTCTGCATGCTATAGATAGTCTACCCAAAGACACGACGTCCCATGCATTTTCTTTCCCCTAGTGCTATCAAACTTCCTCCAGCGCATTGTCTCAGGTAGCTTGTTACCCTCTTTTCTGTTTCACAGCAACCGGTCCTGCGCTGACATGCAAACCCTAAAAAAGGATCCCCCCACAAACCACTCAGACTTCTACACAAAGGGCTTTTCAGCCTTTCCGCTCCCAACCCTGGAGTGGCTATGAAAGTTTAAGTTTCACGTGGCCTTGCAAAATACACAACTTGTTACAGGGCCATGCTGAAAATGGCTCGAAAACATCAGGTCACCCTGTCCAGGGTGGCCATCAGGAAGCGCTACGCAATGCCACAACCACTAGGAGAGCCAAACCTGAAAACTCGGCCTCCGTTTTAAAACAGTCCATTCAAACAAAGATGTCACAAAACAAATGCAAGACTCTTAACCCCACAACATATGTACACAGCAAAAGTAGACAAAGTGAGGAATCCGTGGTGATGGCGTGGAACGACTTGCCCTGCATGACTCAGGGACGAGGCATACTGTGTTTGAACATAAGCTGGGTGAAGAAAAATGAGATAGAGGACCCGCTATCAATGTCTATTTGATCAAAATTCTTTTTACAGTGTGGTGTTTAGTGTAATTTCCAGTTGTTCCTTTTGGAAAGGGGGAATGTCAAGTGTTTGAAATTAAGAAAATAATAATAAAAACAAGAACTCTTTGAGGACCCTGGAGGAAATTCTAGTTTCGATGCATTTTCAAGCTTGTTGTCATATTGCTTTACTTTATCATTGTCACAGAAGAGAAAAAGCTACATAAAAGAAGTTTGATCAAACAGTCAGGCCGGGAGCCTCTCTATATATGCACATCCAGGTTGCTTAAAAATCACCAACTGCTCACTGGAAACCACAGCTCCACTTGAACCTATTGCTTGCTCGTTAGTGGTTTGTTTACTCCACAGAGTTGTGTTGCTGCAGCTGCAGGCAACCAGAGTTCCCAAATCCTTTAAAACTGTCCTAGCTGTCCTCGGGCAGAGGTACCGGATCTTCATCTCTACCCAATACAATTATTACTTTTATACATGGAACCTTATGAACTTATGTTTCCCTTTGTAAGCCTTCTTATACTTTCTGCACTTTTGTGCTTTTTATTGAGTATAAAAATAGGTCTCCTTTAAAATTCTGTTTTAAGTTCACTAAAAAACTACTTGTTTGTGAAATTCTCTTATAAATCCACCTCATCCACATGGAAATAGAGAAAAGAATCGGGCAGCTGATGGATATAGGTAGTGTTAAAAAAATACAATGAAAATAAAAACAAAGGCATGATGGGAGTCAGGAGAAAGCAGTCAGAAGTAAGGAAAATGGAAGAGAGCTTGGGTTTGTGAGTTGTGGTTAAGTTTTATTCTAGTTGAGAAGACAGGATCCATAGAAAGAGAAAGCCTCAAGAACCAAAACCTGAGTTATTGTCAAAGAGCAGAATTGTTTAGATCACCAAACCAAAGCGGAGATGTAGAATAAAGTGAACAGAATGCGCGGTGAGAAAGAGCTGGGAACCAAAAAGAAAAGTCAAATCTCAGAAAAGCATGTCACGAGTCGTTACATGGAGACGGCTATTTAGGAACTTGGAAATTCTTGTGATGCGATTCGTAAGGCTCATTCCTGTTATCCTCACAGGCCGTAGGCTATACAAAGGGTTTTTGAAACTGACATTCCTAATGGAAATTTTATAAAATTTGGCCCTTAGAATAACTGAGAAATATCCTGAAAAAAGTTTCCCTGAAACTGCAATAAAGAATGTTTTTTTTTTTTTTTTTAAGTTTTTATCTACTGATAAAGTCAACAACTCAGTAAACTATTTTTGCTGGTCTTCCCACGTAAGAAAAAAGCACAAATATAGTTGCCTTAGAAATCTGTTAAAAGCAGAAGACCTTGCAGGAAAAAGAGTATAAAGATTCTATAAATTGGAGAGTCTAAGAAAACCCTCTCTCCGAAGTGTCCACAAAGATACACATGCCCATTAGGAGAAAAAAGTAAGAATATACATACTATTAATCATATCAGAGAATAAAAAAGTTACGAGTGATATAATATATTTTATGTTGAATGACTAATATAGAGCAAGTTATTTGCTTTATTTCTCAGATTCCTTGGGCAAGTCATCTAAATTAGGACACAAAAAAAACTAATGTCCATTTCTCGTACTATCTCAGTATCAAGACGATGGTGGTTTTCAATTCCCAGAGAGAAAAATAAATCTTGCCTTTTGAGTCTTTTCTCCCCCCTCACAAAAAAACAACTAAATCATCCTGATGGCTACAAGCATGCATATTCAAATCCCTTCCCCTTGATTAACATTAAAAAGAAACATCTCTGGCCCAGGAGTTGCAGTGGTTCTTTTTCTAGCTAAAGGATAATCATTCTACAAATAATTTGCCTGATGATAGCCATTCCAAACAGACATAATATTTGCAAAGCACAGTTAAGTACACTGCCTTTTATTAGCATTTTTTGATAAAAAGGATGCATATTAGAGTGTAGGAACTGGAAATTATTTCCACAGCTTAAAGAATTAATAAGATGTTGCTGGTTTAAGTTCTGAGAGATGGGAATCTCACCAAAATGCCTTCAGTCTGTGAACCAGTTAGAAACAGCAGGGTACCCAATCAGTGGGGCTTCCAGCAACGCCCACCCCACCCCCACATTACCATTTTTAAGATATTCTGTCAATGTTTAGTTAAAAATAAGATTTACTTAAGAGACAAAAAATGCGATTAAACTTTTATTATTGATGCCTATCCAGTGGCAAGAATACCTCATGTATTATATTATATTGCAGACATTCAATAAAGAATTTATTAAGGATGATTTTCACAATGCATTCATCAAAAGAGCCTTAAATATTGTTAAAAGGGCATTCAAGTGCCTGTCCTGAGTTCGAGCAGGTTTTCAATTTTGATCGCCAACGAACTACTTCTCTCTTAATTTTCCTATTGAGAATTTCGGCCACATAGCTTTAAAAAGATAATAAAACCCAGGCAAATCAAGGCATGGGACACACGACTTAAATTTCCTACCTCATCACAGAAAATGTCCAAGAATCCCCTATCATTTAAAATGCAAAGCACATGCAAAGTCTGCAGATCTGCAGGACGCATCGATCTGCCTTAGCCACCGGTTTTGTATTTGCAGTAAGTTTTAGAGCTGCAGCAGGGGCCTGCCTCGGAAACTGACCAGCAACAAGTCATGGTCAATTAACTGTAAACCGCTGGTCGAAGTATTCGTGGCTAAAAGAAATGTCCCACCTATGACAGGAGTAGCCTTGGGGGAGGGGGAGAGACTAAGGTAAACAAGCCAAAAATCCAGCTCTATTTTGGGATCCTTGTTAACACCCTCGTGAGCCCTTTTTTTCCCCAAGAGTTCTGCAAGCTGATTTCAGCGACAGGAAGGAGAAAGCCACAAAGAAGAAAATCTGTCCGCTGCAGAAAAAGGCTGGCTGGCTTTGCGTCCCGGGGTGGGGGCTGGAGCAAGGCTAGTCCTGCAAGGAGGGAGGCGTGGAGGCCGGGAAAGGCGGGCTCAGGAGAAGCCCGGGAAGCTGCGGGTAAGGCGGGAACAGACGCGGGGCCCCTCTGGCCTAGAAGATCCGGTGAACACGCGGAGGCTTCCTTCGGATCTCGCTAAACCTCAGTAAAAAACGCCAAGACCCATCTTTCTAAATCACTTCAGTATAAGTGATTTTTGCACCCAGTTTCAATTAAGCCATTGCAAACCTCCTGCCTCGCAGGACCCGCAGCTCCGGGGAGGAGAGCTTCTCGGCCGGCGCACTGGGCCCCAAGGGCTTCCCGCCTCTCTCCGCGAGCCCCCCGGGAAAGACGTGGCAAAGGCACTGAGGAAGAGGGTGGGGAGGCTCGGAGGCCGCTGTGGGAGCGCGATCCCCAGCGTTTTCGCCAGCCAGGGCCAGGTGTGGACAAAATGGGTGGGTGGGGTTTAAGCGTCCTTATGGAGCAGAGCGCGCGCGGAATGGGTAACCGCCGCTAACTTCCGAGCTCGGAGGCTGGAGGGCAGTACCAAGAAGCAAGAGCCACCTGGCCTGGGAGGGCCACCAGTAAGGAGGCCCGGCTCTTCGGAAGACCTAAACCCGGCGAACCCCGGGCGGGGGTGGGCGTGGGGGAAGGGTGGCTCGGACGCATCCTGCCTGGCTCGGCTTTCTTCCTCCCACCTCAAGACCCAGCTGCTTCCCTCCCCACCCGCCGCGCAGGGGAACAGTAACCCACCTCCCCGTGAACTACAGCGGTCGGATGCGCCCAGGCGCACGCAAAGGTGGGGCCCAGAGAACCAGGTCGGTCCCCTAGCTCCATGCTGGCAGCTGCAGCCAGCCCAGACGTCCCCTGAAGCCCACAAATCCTCTGGCAGCCAAGCGCTTTTCAGGTCACAATGGCTAAGCCGTGAATCATTGGGTGCCTACTGCCACCCGCCGTGGACACCAACGACCTGAACTCTGTCCGCCCCTTCTTTCAGGTCACCAAGAGAGGCCAAGAAACAGCTCTGCTCACACGCAGGGAAGTTTAAAAAAAAAAAAAAAAATCAAAACTCCAAACGGCCGTCCGCGCCCTCGGAGACCTAGAGGGCCGCAGACCTCACTACGCACGATCGGCAGCCAACCCGCGCCAGAACTCAAGGCTCCAGCGAGCTCAGGACCCCGGCCGCGCGCCCCGTTGACCAAGGCCTCTCAAAGCCCGCGCGTTCCCGACCCGCTGCAGAGCCCAGCGCGTCCGGTGGGTGGAGGGAGGGAGGGAGGGAGGGAGGAGGTGAGAAAGGAAACGGGGGTGGGGTGGAAAGGAAAGCAAAGGAGCCGGGTCTTGCACGAATAGCGGGAGGAAGCGGGAAGAAATTCTCCTTATTGAGCACGCTCCAAGCCTGGCTGGCCTGCCCTCTGCGCACCAGTCAGGCCACCGAATGCGCTGCCACAAAAGCACACCATAGACTTCCAGAAAGACTATGGGCCATGCGAGTTCTTATCAGTCCCAGCTGATTTATTAAAATTACCGATATACAGACTTCCAGCACAAGAAAAAAAAAAAAAAAAAAAAAAAAAAGAACCAAAGTCAAAACAACAAAAAACAGGCAATGATCTCGACAGCGTATTGAATCTGTCTTGCCACCATTTGCTACAAATTACGCAGATGGTCTGTACTTTATTCAGATTATATTGCACAAAATGAGAAACTTTTTCAAAACTATGTGCCTTTTTTTCTTTTTTCTGCTAAAAATCGAGAATCCAGTTTCAAACCTTCCACCTGGGGCCCCATCCACATATCACAGCGTATGAGATACATAAATTCCTACTATAGTACAGTGCATATACAATCTTTAAACTAAGATAACAGCTCTGAGGTCTATATCACCATTTTCAATAAATCTTTACCTACAAATATTGAACAAATCTCTACTATAGCTGTACAAAAAAAAGTTTGTTTTTTTTTAAACCACAAGGCCTTTAGATGCAAGGATTATTCTAAAATTTTAATCCTTTTTAAAACCAGGATATAACGTACCAACAGCATGCTAAAAATAAAAATTAGAAAGAAAACGAACCCAGGAAAATTAAAAAAAAAAAAAAAAAAAAAAAGGAAAGAAGTGCCTGAAAGTCTTACTGAAAAAACACAGCAAGAATGTTCCCTTTTCACTGTACAAAAATACGCCTGAAAATATATTAATTTTTAAAAAAGACTGAGGTCTGTTATGTATCAAAAATGTTTCAATACCTTTGTACTGAGGTTTAGGCTGTCTGGTATTCAATCAAAGAGGTATAGGGAACAAGTTACAAAAAAAAAGTTGGCAAGTAGAAATCACATTTGTAAAACCATAAACAATTTTGATCTGAAAAGTAAACTCTGATCTTACGTCAGTTCACAGTTTTTTGTAAGCGTTTGTACAGTCTGCATTCTTCAAGCTCCCTGCAGTTTTGTTAAAGAATCGGATGCATAGAAGACATCAGTTTTCTCCCTCCAAAAAAAAAAAAAAAATTAAAAAATTAAAAAAAAAAACCAAAATCCCCTCAAAAACAAACATAATAAAATTTAAAAGGTTGCAATGGTCCCTTTTTTGTTCAAAACACCAGTTCTTTAAGATCTCTTAAGAAACAAAATCACCAACTCCCTAGGGTAACAGTTGTGCTGCCCGAGGGATTCGCGGTAGACGTCTTCCACTTCAAACACCAAGCTTCAAACAGCGCCTTCCGGAGCGGGGCTGCCTCTCCTCCCCCGCCCCGCCCCCTAACCTTTGTTGCAATCACGAATTTCAGGAAAAAGAAATAGTAATTACAAAAACACATTTTGGGGTCGAGTGTGGGGGGAAAAATCACAACTCCAGACTAGGTAAGCAACTATCTTGAGAATACCATCAAAGAAGGAAGGGGAGGGGGCAAAAAGGGCAGGAAACAAAATTTAAAACTACTAATTTCACTTTAACTCCACCAAAAAAAAAAAAAATCATCTTTTACTATTTCTTTGCGTCTCATCTTAACAATAGCATCAATATCTTTTTCTGCCCCCTCCGCCCTCTTCACCACCACTATCACCATCCTCATCTCTATCCTGACCGCTACGACCTCCTCCCAGGGAACCCAGCTCTGGAGAGAAAGAGCCTGAAGCGGGTGGGGGGGGGCTTGGGGGCGACCCCATTTTTCAATACGTGAACACCAGGTCAGAGAAGTTCGCCTCCAGCCAGTCCCCCGCGATCATCTCGCTCAGCTCCGGCGTGCAGTAGTCGGGGAACTCGAAGTGGGATCCCAGGCTGCCTTCGCTGAACGAATCCAAATCCTTATCCACCAGCGACAAGGACAGATTCCCAGCTGCCGCGCCGCCCCCCAGCTGTTGGTCGCTGGTGCTGTGCGCGCTTTGGGAGAAATTCAAGCTCAGGTCGAACATTAGGTCGTCGGCGTCGTCACCCGCGCTGCTGCTGCCACCGCTGCTGCTGCTGGACGACGACGAGGTGGATACTGAGCGCGAGGACCCGGGGGACAGAACGGGCTGCGCCAGCGGCGGCGGGTGCTGCTTGGTGATGTTCTTGAAGCTGTAGTAGAGGCGGCTGCCACCCCCAACGCCAGCGGTCGCGCCCGCCCGCACCTCGTCGTACAGGCTGGCCCCCTCCGGGGACTCCGCGGCGCTGCTCAGCGTCGGGCTGGCGGGCACTTTGGCGACGTTGTAGCGTCTCAGCAGCTGCGGCGGCTGCTGGTGCCCGGGGGGCTGCAGGAGCTGGTGGTGCGCGGGCTCCTCGTCCTCCTCCTCCGCCTCCTGCTTGAAGCGCATCTGCAGCTCGTCGTCGTCCTCCTCGTCGTCCTCGTCCTCGTCCAGGAAGACGCACTTCACCGACTTCCCTGCGCCCCCGCCGCCAGCGCCTCCTCCCGTGCAGTTTGCGCGCAGGCTCCCCAGAGCGTAGTCGTCGCCGGAGCCCCCGAAGTCTCCGGGCTGGGCGGCCTTGCCGGTGCCCGCTTTGGCGCCGGCGGCCGCGGGGGCCTTGAGCTTGGCGCATTTCTTGCTGGAGCCCTTGGAGGTCTTGGCGCCTCCGGAGCCGCTCGCGCCCGCGCCACTTGCGCCCGCGCCGCTTGCGCCCCCGTTTGCGCCGCCGCCCGCCGAGCTTTTCTCCGGGCTGTGGCCGGCGCTGGGCTTGGCCGAGGGGTCCATTTTGGGCTTTTTCCGGGGCCGGTACTTGTAGTCGGGATAGTCGGCCATGTGCTTCAGCCGCAGCCGCTCCGCCTCCCTGATGAACGGGATCTTCTCGCTGTCCTTCAGCATCTTCCACCGCTTGCCCAGCCTCTTGGAGATCTCAGCGTTGTGCATGTCCGGGGACTGCTCCATGATCTTCCTGCGCTCGATCTTGGACCACACCATGAAGGCGTTCATCGGTCTCTTGATGTGGCCCGACGCCGTCTTACACCAGTCCGGGTCGCTCTCGTCCAGGGCCACCGGGCTGCAAGCCATGAATTCGCCCTCCTCCGTGTCCAGCGCCTCCCGGGGCAGGTTGCTCTCCGCTTCCAAGCTTTCCGCCTGCTGCACCATGATCCGCTGTGGGGCTGGGCGCGCCAACCCGGGCCGCTCGCTGTCGTGGCTGAAGCGCCTTGTTCCCCCTCCCCCTCCCGCCCCTCCACCTTCCCCGGCAACTTGCAAAGTCCTCGCGGCTGCCGGGGTCCGCGGCGACCCCCCCTCCCCCCGTCCCCCCTTTCCAGGCTGCGCACAGCGGCTGCGGCCGCGCGCTGGGGGTGGGGGTTGCGACCACGACCGGAGAGGAGGCGAAGGCGGCGATGGTGACGACGACAGCGGTGGGGCGGTAGAGACAGCCCAGGACCCCTCTGTCTCTTTCTCCCTCTCCGGCTCGTGGCTCCAAGCGCCGGACCCGTGCAATGCACTTCCAGGCGCGCGCGCTGCTTCTGCAAAAAGTTGCGGGCTCTCTCTCAACTCGTTATCAGGGTGTCATATGGGTGACGTCACTCCCACGGCCAGCCAATGGCACACCGTCGGCCCCGCCTACCTTCCTTTATTAACCCACAGAGCCCTCCCATCGCCCCGCCCATACGCCCCACCCCCTGGGCTGCTTTGCAAAGATGGGGGCGGGGAGGGGGTTGGGAGGAGGCAATGTCTAGAAATGTGTTATTTTTAAAAATCCGCGTGTGCGCACAGATGCGCCTCTCGCTGGGATGCTCGAGAGCGGCGCCCAGCACCGGACCTCGGGAGATTCAGGCTGGTACCGGTGCCAATAAGAAGACCAGCTCCCCGAGGAGGTTCAGCACCCCTTTGTGGCCCGGAGACTCCTCGCTGGCAGCCGGGGTGACTCCTGGTCCCCTTTCCAAGATGCACACTCGGACCTGGGCCAGACCAGGGCACAGGAAATCCCGAGAGCGATGTTCCGCGTTACCCATCCCGGCCCGGGTGGGCTTGACTGCTCCCCGGGAGTTCGTTTGCTTCCTGCGCGCCCAGAACGTTGCGCTACGGGCAGGCGGAAGGTGGCGCTTTAACACAGCCGCCTTCAGCGGGCACGTGGGTGCTTTTTTCCTTTCTTTTTCTAAGGTAGGAAAAGAAATCCATTTGCAAAGCTGTAAAGCCTGTGGGCTCCTTTACCCCGTTTGTATTATTATTATTATTATTATTATTATTATTATTATTATTATTTTAGTTTTTGGTTTTGTTAGTCCCGTTTCTCTGTCTCTTTGCCTTCCCAAAGCGCGCGCGTTTGGAGACATCGTGCGCTCTGGCTGCACCACGCCCGCCGTGCGCCCCGCCCAGAGTAACGGTCTGGGGGTTCGGCCGTAGCTGGGTTCGCGGCTCTGATCTGGACAGAGAGGGATCCTGAACTTCGGAACCCCACCCCCACCCGGCGCGTCCCTCTACGCGGCTCCAAGCTCTCCTCCCCCTTCCCCTGCTCCCTGCCCCTTTCCTCGTCCTCCTTTCCCCTTTGTCCCTTCCCCCTTCGTGGGTCACCAACGCCCTGTGCAGCAGTCTCCTCCTGAAATCTCGCAACTGCGAGCTTCGCTAGCCTTCTAGGTCACTTGCTATTTTAGTTCAACAACAGAAAGCAAAGCTAAAGAAAGGTGCATTTGAGTTTGCAGCCCAACGCTTTCGGACCAGCGCGCTGAAGAGGAGGGCTGAACAAAGGTGGGCTGGGCTGTGGCTGTGCTGCGAGGCTGCAGGGCCGGGTGCAGCCCCTACCCTGTCGAGCTGGCTGTGCTACTGAGAAACTCGATGTTCTTTAAGTCTTCTTGGTCCTCATTACCTGTGAGTCTATTCTGGGACAAGGAAAACAAAACCACCGCTCCCCAAGTAAGGTCTGTGGCCACCCCTCTCTTCCCGGTGCCCCTGCCTAGCTCTGGGAGCTGGCGACCTGGAGCGGCTCCTGCCATCCTCCTCACCCCGAGAGTGTGCAAAGGAAAAGCCCGCTGCTGGGAGCGGGGAGCATTACCCAAACCCACTTCTCTCCAGGTACCCTCTGCGAACAGCACTACCTTTCTTCTTCACTTTTCCATTGTTTTCTTCAGCACTTGAATTGAAAACGGTACCACGTTTTCACAGCTATTCATTTGCCAAAAATTAAAGGAAAAATAAAAATAAATTACCAGCGCTGTATTTCATTCCCTTTCGGATTCATCCTAAATAAAAACACTTGAAGCCAATGTAAATCTTCGTCATTCTGGGATTTGATTTAGATTTTATTTAGAGCCGTGGAAAGGGAAAGAATTTGCAGTCTTTCACATTGGGTGATCTAAAGACTGAAGACATAAAACCCAGACAGTGTGTGAAATCCTTCTTCGCTCGCGCGGGGAGAGCTCTGAATTCTTTCTTATCTCACACATTTCCAGGCTGTGGGGACACCCGGGAGACGGGGAGGAGCCAGCAGTGAAACCGCGCTCCCCTCCCCCAGCACGTGTGACAAATCCACGCTTCAGAGAGGGAGTGGAGAGAGGGGGAGGGGAGGAGAGAGAGAGAGAGAGAGAGAGAGAGAGAGAGAAAGAGAGAGAGATTTGGGCTCAGCTGCAATCTGCACCGCTCAGAGTCTGAGGGCACCTACCATTTCCGATGCCAGCAGGGAACACATCTGAAGTTCCTGGGTGAATTTCACGTCGACTTGCGGCTGTGGCTGTGTAGGTGAAATCCTGTTCAGCTTAGAAAGGAGGCTTAAAGTAGAGGACAGTAACAGCGGTCTCCTCGCAAAATGCAAGTAATAGAAGTTAAAGATTCACTCTTTCAAGTAAGGCTTGTAATTGCTACTCCAAGAAAGATGATCATGTGTTGAAAAAGACAAAGCCCAACGAAAGAGAGCTGAAAATGACAGTGATCTCCCGCATCTTCCAGTAAACACCCTGCAGAAACGGAACTGGAAGTCACCTGCGGGTGCCTGGTGGGTCTGAAGCCAGATTCTGTTCTTTTGCATGGGCAACTAGAGACAACTCTCACCAAAGATGAGCCCTGTTGGTATTTTGGAACCCGGACTCACCTCTGTGAGCTTCATGTGATCTGGATGTGGCCAGCTGTGGAGGAAGGAAAGGAAAAGAACATTGAGTGACCACCTTGCACAGTTTTCTTTGCATGTTTGCTTCCTAAGATATATTAAAAAATAGACGTAACTTTCTGTCTTTCTTTAGTGTATTTTTTAGGGAAGGGTTTACAGGGTGTTCAGGGTCTTACTACTAGATCGGACTAGTAGTGATCCACCTGTTTACAGCCTCCCAAGAGCTGGGATTGCAGGCGCACCACCACACCCAGTCTCAATCCCCATGTCAGCACACCCCAGGGGCAGGACCAGCATGTCAGGCCAGGGGATCAAACCCCCAGCCCCTGCTTGCAGGCACTTTAATCCACTGAGCTATTTGGCCAGTGCTGACATAACTTTAAAGATAAAAAACAAGAACATGTTTGAAAGGCCATAGGCCGCACAGAGGAGCAGTATTTACTCCTGTAAAATGCATGTGCTCCTCCTCAGCAGGAACCAAACGTCCAAAGGAATTTTAAACCCACAGACAGAAAAGAACGATAGATAGATAGATAGATAGATAGATAGATAGATAGACAGACAGACAGACAGACAGACAGACAGACAGACAGACAGACAGACGATGTGCATTATTACTGGGGATTGAATGCAAGGCTTTCATACAGGTATACATCTCTACCCATTATTACTTAACTATTTATTTAGGGACAGGGTCTTATTATTTTGCTTTGGCTGTGCTTCAACTAGCAGAGCTCCTGCCTCAGCCTCGCAGGGTGTGGCAGTGCTGGTGAGCACCACCCCTCAGCTGTGGCCTGTTTGAGTGAGGTATCTCTTGGACATCTAATATAGTAAAATGCAAATCGCTCTATTTTTTTAAACCACTGGATACAGATGAGGACAGGGCCCTTCCCATAGCTTTCCAGAGGTGGTATACTGTCCAGTCTTGTGTCTCTCTCCACCGATGGCTTTCTTCATGATGGGGCCGTGTAGCTTTCCTAATAACAGTGAACACCGCTGGCTATATAACTAATGTTCACAGTCTTAATGGCCACTTTTGATTGGCATCCACAGATAGCTGTATTGTTGAGGTGATTATTATCCTTTGCAGTGAATTTTTCAAAAAATAAAAGATCAGCTTTCCTTGTAAGGATTATTACAGGAAGGTAACATAGTACGCATCTCTTAAAATTACAATACATCTGGGTAATAGGAAATGTTGTTTTTTCCCCTGAAGAAGAAACATTTGGGAAAGTAAATAATAACATACAGATACCACTGGAAAATACTTGACTCTTTTTACTGAGCATCATTTCATGGGGCAGCCATTAAATAGCATACTCTAGTAGTGTTGTCGTTCCCTGCTGTCCCCCCAAATCAGTTCCTCCACTCCTCGGGTTCAGGGGCATCGATGTAGCCTTCAGGTTCTGAGTTGTGTCTGAGAATCCTTCATCTACTGGATGCTTCACATCAAATGTCTTCGGCACAGAGGGGTCAATGGGGAACTTGTTTTGCTTCATGCAGCCTGGGTGCCTGCATACATTTCCTAGATCACTAACTCTCCTCACTTTGTACATGAAGATAAAAATAAAAGTGAGGGGGCCATCTGCACTCTTCACCCCACACACATGTACTGAAACACCGAGGTCTCTGTAAGGTTAATATTTTTGTCTTGGAGAATTCCACCACCCCTGCAGGATCTGACACCTGTCTAGCTCCAAATACATACTGCTTCCCCTGCTTGCTAGGCTTTAGGGCTTTGAATTTCATTTCCTTTTCCTTGCCTAGAACCTTCTCTTTCCCTGTGGGTGCAATGCCCTCGTTGCATTTGGGACCAGGTGCCCTGCTGAGATAAAGTGTGGTGTCTTTGCACACATGTGCACACAGGCATGCACGGGTATGTGCACACACACAGCTGACACATGGTGCTACACTCTTTCATCAGCATGCACTTCAGTCACTCAGATGATCTTAATCTTTTTATGCATCTCTTCTTCTAGCAACGAAGCTCAGTGAGGATGCAGCTTGAATAGGGCTCTGCAGCAGCCTTCACGCAATGTCTTCCCGCTTCATAAAGACCCTCAGGAAGGAGGACTCCAGAGCTGCTTCAGAAAGTGGCAAAGGTAATGGCGTGAGCGTGCTGTCAGTGATGGGGAGGATTTGGAGGGACATTCATGGCACTGTGTCTTTGGCTATCAATTGTGGCCATTAAAGCAAGATTAGAAAAGGGTGCAGTTCTCCATGGGGCCTCAGAACCACGTTCTGCCCAAGACCTGAGTTGTGAAACACCTGTGCCTCTGATGCCCAGCACAGGGCTGCACAGCGACCAGCAGGACCAGCGTGCCATGCTCCTGGGTCTCTGCTCCCTCACTCTGTGTGGGGCTGGCTGCTTCTTAGTCTACTCTATTCCATCCTATGCCATCTCATTAAGTACTGAATTGTTCCACTGACATATGGAAAACCCTAGCCTAGGAGCAGAGAGCTAAGACCTTGTTCCTTTCAGCCTTGAACTGAAAATTCTGGTTTCATTGTCTATCTCTCCATCGCTTGTCCCCACCCCTCTTGTCTTTCTTTATTCTATGGATCTTATCATATATGCCTCAATTTCTAGTTAATAATGACTAGAACATTCTACACGTTTTCTGCCTATCAAGTCGATGTCTTGTCTTTTTAAAATTATTCAGCTGAATCATATATACACTGGCAGCTTGGTTTATGAACTTAATTTGTTTCACAACTCTGGGGAAGTTGGCTGTGTTTGCACTTGTGTGGGGAAGACAACTCTGGTCATGTTTGTCACCTGATGCAGAGTTTATGAATGGAAGTAAAACTTTGCTGAATGATTTTATTTGCAAAATTAACATTTTGCAAACACAAGCATTTATGAACCAATTTATTCATATATACACACACACACATACATGCATATGTGTAACTTTATTTTTAAGAGGAATTTTAGGTTTACATAAAATTGAGTGGAAACTACCACCCCATCCATACTGTTGCATTTGCCAACAGTCATTAAACCAAACAACAGGTCCCATTCACCCGATGCACATGGTTTACATTAGTGTCATTCTCAGTGTTGTGGGTTCTGCTTGTACCATCATGTGATTGTTGTCCTACCTGCAGCATCCCCCAGAGGATGACATTCTCTGTGCTCTGCCTGTCCCCCTTCCTCTCTCTCTCTCTCTCTCCAGCCCTTGGCAGTCACCCATCCTTTCATAGACTCCATAGTTCCACCCTTTCCAAAATGTCAAAAACATATACTGGAGCTGTACAGTATGTGACCTTTGCAGATTGGCTTTTTTCACTTAGCAATCTGCATTTTAGATTTCTCCCTGTTCGTATGGTTTAAGCGCTTATGTATTTTTAGCCCTGAATATCTTCCTGGTGAGTGGATGTAGCAGGGTTTATTCACATAGCTACTGAAAGACATCACGACTGTGTCCCAGTTTTGGCAATTATAAATAGAGTCACAGTAAACATCTTTGTGCAGGTTTTCAAAGGACCATATGTATTCAGTTCACATGAGTAAGTTCTGAAGATGGACACATTGTGTGGCTCAAGGTGGCTTAGCTCTATGAGAAACTTCTGCCTGTCTGCCAACATGGCCCGAATGGCCCTGTTTCCAACAGGAAGGAAGGCAAGTCCCTGTCTCTCCACATCCTTGGGCTTTGGGATTTTAGTATTCTACCGTGAGTGAAAGACTTCATGTTCTTCTAGTGTATATTTCCTTAAAAGCATGATGGGGAACCCATGGAGTTGCTTTTTTTTTTTTTTTTTAAACATTTATTTACTTATTTAGTGTGTGTGTGTGTGTGTGTGTGTGTGTGTATGTGTGGCCAGCTCAGCCCACCAGGGGGTGGGGCTGGCTGGCATGTGGTGCTGGGGGATTGAACTGTGGTCCCTGTGCTTTGCCAAGCTTGTTCCAAGTAGGTGCTTTAGACCACTGAGCCATCTCGCCAGCCCCTGGAGTTGCTTTTTGAACACTTACTTGCTATCTAAAATTAGAGGCTAATTTTTTTTTGCCTCAGCTATTTGTATATTTGGCTGATTTTTTAATCAAGTTATTCATAACTTATTGTTGAATCTTAAGTATGCTTTGAATATGTTGTATGATAGCCCCTTATAAGATGTGTGTTTGGCCCCAGATCATTTCCCCTGGCCTGGGGCTTATCCTCCCACAGGAACATACCCAGGGCCCATATTATAAAATTAGAGCTGGCTTGGCATGATGGTGTATGCCTATAATCCCAGTGCTTTGGGAGGCTGAGGCAGGAGGATCACCAAGTTTCAGTCTAGCCTGGACAATTTAGAGAGACTCTGTCTCAAAATGAAATAATTATAAAAGGGTTAAGAATGTAGCTTAGTGTAAAGACCTTGGGCTCAATCCCCAGTGCGCCAAGCCAGCAAAAAATAAATCAATAGAGATATGTAAAATAAAATGGATGCTAACAACAAGAAAGACATGTCTTCTTCCATATCAAGCAGTTTCATGTGCTCATACTGCTCCAATTGAATTTTTCCCAAAATTGGTATCTCTTACAGTTGAAGAGGAGTCTTTTGCCTCAGCACCTCAGGAAGAGTGTGCGCCTAACGAAAGATATGGAATGACAGGCCCCTAAAGCCTGTATTTTTCAGGTTGATTAAGGAGCCAAGATCGGGACAATTTCTCTCCAGTCAGTGCTGACACTGGCCGGGGCAGCTTCTGCTCGCCTGGTGTCCTGCACAAGAGCCCACCCAGCCTGGGACAAATGTCCGATACGCCTCAGCTGTGTGAAGACAGGGACGAGGCTCAAGGTCCAACCGCCTTGCCCAGAGTCCTACAGCTTCTTGTCTTAGTGACTTGGAGCCTCTTTGTATCACTGATTTTGTATTCTTGGAAGTATGATTAAAATATGGTGAAGGTTTAAAGTTCTTAAACTTTTTACCATAAAAGACACACTGCCATTGATTTCTCTAAAATCTTCTTCCTCGCTTTGAGTGTGCTCTCCCCTTCATCTTTGCTGCTTTCTGTAGCAGCTCTGGAGTCCTCTTTCTTTTTTTTAATTTTTATTTATTTATTTATGTGTGTGTGTGTGTGTGTGTGTGTGTGTGTGTGTGTGTGGCCAGCTCAGGCCACCAGAGGGCGAGGCTGGCTGGCATGTGGTGCTGGGGGATTGAACCGTGGTCCCTTTGCTTTGCTAAGCTTGTTCAAATAGGTGCTTTAGACCACTGAGCCATCTCACCAGCCCTGGAGTCCTCTTTCTTGAGGGTCATTAGCTGCACTGTTCTGACTGCTTTGATGTCCTGAATGGATTCAACATGTTCTCCTTTCTCGGTCGTTTTTACTTGAGGGAAGAGCCGGAAGTTGATCAGTGGCATATCTGGGGACAAAAGTGGATGAGACCACAGTGCTACTTTTTTTGTGAGCTATCTTTCCATTGAGTGGGGATCAACAGCAGCATTCACTATTTCTTGTCCACCTCATAAAGACCCTTAGGAAAGAGGACTCCAGAGCTGCTGCAGAAAGTGACAAAGATGATGACTTCAGTGTCCTGTAAGAGATAGGGAGGATTTTGAGAGAAATTCACAGAACGCATCTTTTGCTTTAATAATTTTTAAAACCCATTTACCACACAATTTGGTCACCTCTTGCCTGTGGCATTTTCAAACATTTTTTGGTTGCAGTTTCTAGCCTTCACCTTTCTGGGCAACACAAGAGGATTCCCGAGACATTGAGAGGTCCTGGTGCTCCCTGCAGAGCAGGATTTCTATGTTGCATCTTCTGTTAGAACTTCAAAATCCAGGTTCTATTTCATCCCTGCTTGGCTTTGAGCAAAATTCTAAGATAACTATGAAAGCACAACTGAGCATATCACTCAGGCCAAAGACATAACTGCATCAACTTAGGTCAGTAGTGCCCTTCACTGACTTTTGGCTCATACCAATGACAGTTTCTCTCTCTACCCTCTAAGTGTTATGGAGCATGGACCTGGCATTGTAAAAGCGTATCTCCCAGCTCATTTCCCCATTTTAGGCAGAATGGTGACTGCAGCACCACATACCTACCTTATTCTACCAGCAGCCGTGTCTATGGCACAGAGCAGCCCAGATCATAGAGGACACCAGGACAGGGTGGAGAGGACCAAGTGATATCATACGGGAAATTCCTCCTGGTTATTTATAAAGACCTGTGAGATGCCACCATACAATGAAGTTCCTCTGACCCATTTTCCTGGTGTATTTTAGAAGCAGGAAGAGAGAACAGAGACAAGACAATTAATGCACGTTTCAGCTTATGCATGTGGTTGCCTTTGGGGTGCTGCCAGGCAGAACCACAGTGATGCTAGCACAATCCAGAGAGAGAGAAACACTCATGTCTGACTGTGGATTCTCTCACAGGATGAAGCCCTTTCTGGTTTGCCTTTGCAGTAGAGTGAGTGTGTCCTAGGTTCTCAGTAGGCATTAATCAGTAGTTCTGGGCTCCATTAACAAACAAAGAAAGGAAGAAGAAGAAGAAGAAGAAGAAGACCTGACGGTCACAGACACTTGAGGAAGTGCTTAAAAAAGGAAAACAGAAGACCAAGAAAAAGAAACGGGACACACAGGCTCCTCACCTCTGGTTTCTTGTTCTGTGTCTGTCTAACTTGTTGACCCAGTTCTCTACCAGAACAGTGTACTTAGTATTGCAATATTATTGTCCCCCTTGAACTGTTTGGCTCAGTTCTTACTTGGTGAATACTGGAGTTTTCAATATTTCACTGAATTCACTCTTACAGTTATTCCCCCTCTTGCAAGGGGCTCTAGGTTCTGGTTGAGAGAAATCTAGTGTAACAGAGAATAAACTGTAACCACATTCATGCATCTTCAACACCAATACCCTGATTGTCTTGCTCAGGATATGTTTTCTAAGAGGACTTCTCCATGCTTTTGTGAAACAGGACTGGATCCCTAAAACCTAGGCAAATCTATCCAAAGCTGCAGAGTTGCAAGACTGGAGGGGATTTCTTGGACCTGAAATCGAGGTGTGTGAAGATCCTGTGTGAAGGGCAGATGTGCCCAGGGCTAAGTGAAGAGAGATGTAGAAAAGCCACTGCCCATTTGCGTTCTACTTCAGCTTAAGATGTGTGCCATTGGATTAATCCAGACTAGCAAGCCACGTCCTTATCTTCAAGGAACAGTAACTCTAATTTCTTCTCAGTATTATTATTATTATTTTTTTTTACATTCCTCCCAACCTTGGAGGAAAGTCTCTTTTCCTTCCTTCCTTCTTACAGTCCATCTTCAAGGAGAAAGATATAGGTTCTCCACACATTTTTGTTGCTCTTCTTAGGATTTGGTTCTACTGTTTCTAAGACCCCACAGCATGCACACGTTTACACTCTCATACGCAGAGAGCTAGAAGGTTTTTTCATAGCACTCTGGGTGAATCAATGATCGTGCAAGTGAAATGTCACCATATGTCTATTTTTGGATCTAACTGTGAAGAATAGGATCTGGGGTATAAAAGGAAAGGTATTTATAGTATTTCCTGGCCATGTACGTACTTGCCCAGCTCCCTCAGCGGAAGCTTGTTTATTGTGTTCACGCTAATTCCAGCCACCCTATAGAATAACATTATACTCCATACACAAGTGGTCACAGAACTGTACTACATGAAATATTAATACCAGCAACATGGTGAATATAAAAAGCTCTGACCCCACTGACGTGATTTAAGGCTAAATCTGGCCATATTTTCCATAAGCGTGAATATGAGAACTATGTTCGCTACCCCCACAGAAAGAACCTATCTGCCTTCATCCTAAGACCATGTAAGAAAGTACACAGGCTGCCTCCTGAAGAAGGAAGCACAGTGCACATTCCCGCTACAGCGGGCTCTTTATTAACTTCGGGGCACGCATCCTGCTCTAGGTGGTTTGGGACTGACTGATCAAATGGTTGGCACATCTCTATGCCTGCTATGCTCTGAAAAGTACAGGCCTATGTGGGATCCTTTAGAGTACCGGATTCAATCGGAAGTTCCATATGGATGGCTAGGAATCTCTACTTGTGGAGTTCGGCAGTGACCTGTGTGGCTTCTGCTCACCTTTGGAAAGCTGGTTCTGCACTTCCTATTTGTGTCTAGGGTTATTGTGAGGTTGAGGGAAAGGCAAGGGAATGCTCTCTGTAGCACCTGTTTTTTTTTTTTTCTTATTTTGTGTATTTAGTACAGGGTCTACAGGGCCTCACTATGTAGATCAGACTCGTAGTGATTGTCCAGTTTTCAACCTCCCAAGTGCTGGGATTACAGACGTCCCCAGTCTCTATCACTGTCTCACATGCCCTGGGGGTGGGGCTGGCTCTGCACACGGGTGATTGAATCCCAGTCCCTGTACCTGCCTAAGCAGACACTTTAGTCCACTGAGCTATCTTGTGTGGCTCCTGTTGGACTGCAAAAGTCTTTTGGCAAAAGTGAGCCATCCGTGTAAGATGATGAAGTATTTTTTTCAAAAATTAATAGCATAGTATTGAGGTAGACGCCAAGAAAGAAGGCATTTGTGACTTTTCTAGAGATATGGTATGAGTATTTTGCATCACATGGGAGGTCTTTGACTATTTCCAGAGAGAAGAATGAGAAGAGAAAAAGATATGGAAATCCCATCCGACGTGTCTCACTCAGGAAAAGATTTCCTAATGTTAAGATTCCAAAAGTGAAAGACTTCAGTGGCAGGGCATTTCAGGGTGAGAGTGCTGCAGCTGTGGGACCCCCACCCCTGTTAATCTGAGGGCCAGGGGGGCTGGGGCTAGGCTCTCTGAACCCCATTTCACCTGCGGTGCTTGAGAACCACTCACCACGTCCTTGTCCCCACCCTTTCCCTGCTATTGGTAAAATCTGGTCATCTTAGCTGTGTGGGGACTGTACGGATTCCAGTAAGTCAGAGAGTAAGTGGTGGTTGATTATTTTGATAATCATCATCAATATCATCCTCCTCCTCCTCATCATCATCGTCATCATCATCATGTCATTTTATGTGGTACCTTCTGCTTTCAGACAAATTTGGGTACTGGAGACCCACAGGCAATTTGCCCCACTGGTTCCTTTTCCTATGTGAATGTGTGCATGGGAGAGTGTGGTCACCGTGAGCTATGATTCTCCTTGGTTGCCTGGCAGAGACTGAGCACCTCGTAAGCACAAAATTGGTACTTGGAGATCAAGCCCTTGTGCAGTGTTGGGAGTTTTTATGGCAAGGATGGCCTTAGGGTGAAAGCAACTAAGCTGAACTAAAACAGGGGCCATCATGGGTGTGAGCTTCAGAGCAAGACGTTCATGTCCCTTGCCTCCTTTCTCCCCCTTCCTCACTTTTTTCTGTCCTACTTTCTCTTTCCCCCTCCCTTCTACTCCTGCACCATCTCTCAGAGTCACCTGCCTGCCAACTTAGCACTCCCCCTACCACTGTCTTTTCTGCTGAGCCCCTGGCTGGCTGCTTGTCCCGGCTGTGGACATTATATTTTTGTTTCTCAGCCACAGCCAGAACAGCACCCTAATTCCTGCTAGTCTCTCTCTGTGTGGTGGTGGTAGTGGTGGTGGTGGTGGTGGTGGTGGTGGTGGTGGTGGTGGTGGCTTTCCGTGGTGACATCCAGGCACATGGAGAGGAGCAGTGGGTTCCAGAGCCATCTGCCTGCACCCAGTGTGAAGCTGGAGAACGTTATGCACAGAACGGAGGTTAATCATTTGCCTCTTTGTACAGGGGGACACAGGAAGTAGCAGAAAAGATTTGCTTGGCTGTGTTTAATAAAATGTTTTCTCAGAAGCACAGTACTTAAATTCCCTTTGAGGGGATTCGCAGAGCTGCATGGTACTTTTCCAGTAGTTCTTGAGGATGAGAGATTTTCCAGTGTCCAATGAGGACACAACACTTTCCAGTAGCTATCGGGAAGGCAGTCATCTGTCCCCCCTAGGAGGTGGGAAAGTAATCCATAGTCTGCTATTTCTCCTTTTTGTGTGTGCTCTGAGAAAGGTGCACACTTACTGAAGGAAAGAAAATGGATTCAGATGCTTTCCTAAGGACTAAAGACGTCCTTTATATTTTGCATTTTTTCCCCTCGCTAATTAGGCACTGCCCCAATTCATTCTATAATAATGCTTTTGTTGATTTTTGATTTATGTCTGCTTTTTGTTTTAGCAAATCATCTATGAACAAAATCTATGGCAGACAGACCCGCTAGCCCGGAAACCCTTCAACGCAGTGGCAGAGTAAGGGCCACAAGTCCCAATTTCTCCAGGACTGTAGGACAGGGGAGACCTGTGGCTTGTGTTTCTCACTGCTGTAGGTTCTGTGTGGTGTCACAGTTGCATTCCATATATTTAGGCTTGGAATACGGTAACTTTGTTAAGTAGAACATTCTACAAGTTAATGTAAGAGTGTGCAGGGAGAGGTCTTGACCCTAGGTATGGGACCTGATTCTTTCTAGTTTTTGTTCTGGGACAAAGAGTTTTGCTAAGTCACTAAGTTGCCCAGATTGCCCTTGAATTTATGCTCTTCCTGCCTCAGCCTCCCAGAGTTTTGGGATCACAGGCCTGTGCAATCATGCTTGGTTTCCTCCTCCATTTTGATTGGTAAACTGAAGCTTAGTATTTCTTCCTTGGGTTGTCTGATAATTTGGGTTTAACCCATTTAAAGTTATTTCCCTTGGAAGAGAAAGGGTGGCTATCCCTTTCCAGGCCTCAGTCTACTATTTCCTGCTGATTTTTGAATGCCAGAAATACATACAGCTGAATGGTAAGCAATCTCATCTTTTATCACTATCAACATCATTACTATCACTATCATCACAGTTGTCATTTAAAATTAAACTTGCATGACCAGACATGGTGGGAAGTGGCTGATGGAAAAATATGGCAAATGTTTACACTAAAAAAAATAGTAAAAGTTTGTTACATCTGTTAATAACCTGACAATCCTCCCTTTACCTTCAGTCATAGTTCTCCTGTTGTCCTTGCCTCTTTCTACAGCAGCTCTGGAGTCCTCTTTCCTCAGCATCTATGCCAGATGTGATAAAAAAAAAAATACAGTGAATGCTGCTGCCCGGTGCCATCCAAGAGAAAGATGGGGTCCTAAAAACAGGGCACTGTGTCCTTACATGCCTGGGTCACTGGATCTGGCAACATGTGACTTCTGACCCCTCCTCAACATCATTATGGGTAGGAAAGGGAGATGTTTGAATCCATTCAGGAAACCGAGGTGGCCAGGGCAGCACAGCTAAAGACCCTCGGGAAAGAGGGTTCCAGGGGGAGGAAAGATTGGACTATCCAGGGCTCACCAGTGCCTGGGGAGGCCCTGCTACATTACCTTACAGTCATGGGGCTGCTCCCACCCAAGATGCCTCTTCCCTTCTCCCTGGAAAGACAA
The DNA here is from genome assembly GCF_000260255.1 of Octodon degus. Lineage (NCBI taxonomy): Eukaryota > Metazoa > Chordata > Mammalia > Rodentia > Octodontidae > Octodon > Octodon degus. The sequence continues at coordinate 3,219,185 of NW_004524780.1, forward strand.
TTGCTAATGTTCTTTATTTTTCTGAAATATTTTTGGTCTATGTTTGCAGAACATGATATTTTCATTCACCTTGGGAAATTTACTCAAACATACCCTGATGATTTTTTTGGTCTCCTTTACCCCTGAATCCTGGCCTACTTTCTTATCACCAGAAAAGACTGTTTTTATTTTACTCTCTAATTTACTTATACCCTGGGTTTCTCAGACATGAGGCACCACGTGATATTTAACAGCATGTGTCTGAGCTATTTCACTGCACTTTATCATCCCAAGACCTACCCATTTCCTGACAAATGCTGTCAGAAAAAATTGTCACTGTATCTGTACCACATTTGCCTTCCTGACAAACTTCTTACACCCTAACTCCATCTGGATAGCTTTTTTAAAAAAAGATATGTATTTGGTACATGGTACAGGGTACCACAGGGTGTTACTACGCAGCTCAGACCCATAGTGATCCTCCTGTTTTCTGCTCCCCAGCACTGGGATTACAGGCATGTGCCACCATGCCCAGACTTGGCTGGGACCAGTGTGGCATATGGTGCCAGGGATCGAACTCCGGTCTCTGTGCTTGCCTAAGCAGGCGCTTAGTCTGCTGAGCTATCTCCCAGGCCCCTTGGGTAGCTTTCTTCTAGCTCTCTGGCCTGAGAAACCTGAAATCCTCTTTTTCTATCATCTCTGATGTCCTACTTCAGGAGGAAACAAAAAGAAAAAAAAAAAAAAAAAAAAAAGAACTTTTATTTCTCAGTAGTGAAGTGTCACCTCCTGTGTGAGGTCTCCACCTGCCCCCCC
>NW_004524780.1:3221096-3222539 GCF_000260255.1 Octodon degus
GAGAGAGAGAGAGAGAGAGAGAGAGAGAGAGAGAGAGAGAGAGAGAGAGAGAGAAATTTTTCCTGGATTCTTTAGAGTGTGACAGATCCCTCTCTTGTAACCGAAATGTTGCAAGAACTCTTTTCTTCTTAATTATTCTGTATTCAATGTCATTTTTGTTTTGAACTTCTCTTCATTTAAGCTGGAAGGGTCTTGATCTCAGTTGTCTTTTACTCTTTACACTCAAGTCTGTGGGTGCATGTGGAAGACTTGGGGCCCAGGCATGCAGGTGCAGCTGGTGGCCTGTTCAAGAGCAGCACTGGGGAGGCCACTTCTGTCCGCATCTGTCATAGCCATCCTCAGACGCCCACACAGGTGGCCTCACCCCTGCTGTCTCCCTGCAGGTGAGGCCCCTCTGTCTCAGGCCAGGTGTCAGGTGGTAGGATCTTCCTCCCTGCCTTGTGACAGCGCTCACTCAGACATGGTGCCAGGGGTCCCCGAAACCCATCTCCTTTGCTCTTTTTCAGAGCTACTATCTTATCTTGGTTTTGCTGCCTCCATGGGATTCCTACTCAGAATCAGCAGATAGATGCCCACCTCTCAGCCTCTCTAACCCCATGCCCACCTCTTATCTAACAGCTTGGAGGCCCTTCATCACAATGAGGGGAGATCCAGAGAAAGGTGTGAGAGGCCTAGAGTTGTGGCTGCAGTCTTGTGCATTGCACTAAGCTATCAGAACTTCAGAACTCAGGGCTGTGGGGACAGTGATGGCTGCTTCCCTTTCCACACCCTCAGAGCTCCCCTCCAAGGCCAGGATCCAGGGGATCTGTCTGCACAAAGACAGGCATGAGAGGCAGGAGAGTAGGAGGATCAAGCATGTTGGCCTGGGACCGGGGAGATGGCTCAGTGGAATAAGCACTTCCCTGGCAAGCGCAAGGGCCTGAGTTCTAATCCCCAGTTCCACCAAAAACAAAAACAAACATGTTGGCCAGAGAGAAGTGCATCTCATTGGGTGTTCAGAATGCCTTATAGAGCTGCACAGCTGTGAGACCTGGGCTCATGTGGGGAACACCTCTTTTGACGGTGTCCCATAAATGCATAGGCGGTGGCAGCTTTACCCCATCATTAAGAAATATATCTTATATCTCTCTTGTGTTCCTTGCCTTCTGTACTTATTTTTCTGGGTCCAGGACACTGTTTCCTTTACCACAAATGCACATAAATGTTTGATAAAAGAATGATTTTCAGGTTCTTTAAAGAAAATAAGAAATGTTAGACCCCTTGCCCTAAAAGATCCAGTTGAGAAAGGGCAGCTGAGATGAGAAGAACTTTCTTGCAAAAAGATGTACAAGTAACAAGTAAACGTATAATGCCATGCTTAATATCACCGGTCATTACAGAACTGAGAATTAAAACTACACTGAGAGGGGCCTGGCCGTAGCTCAGTCCTTTAAGTGGCTGCTT
>NW_004524780.1:3222749-3227976 GCF_000260255.1 Octodon degus
AAATAAAAAAAAAACTACACTGAGATTCCATCTTACCCCAGACACGATGGACAAGAAACTGCTAAGAAGGGCTGGCTAGGCTGTGGGGGAAAAACATGTTTGTATTGTTGGCGGGAGTGTACACTAGCACGACTGCTAGGGAAGTTAGTGCTGAGATTTCTCAACCAACAGAAACTGAACAATCCAGTTGGCCCTGCTCCGCCCCTTCTAGGCGTCTTCCTGAAGGAGCTGAAGACGTCATATTACGGCCACGCACACACCCCCACGCATGCACACCCGGGCACGCACACCCGCGCGCACAGCGCCGCAGCTCCCAGTAGTTCAGGCGTGGAAGCAGCCCGTGGGTCCACCAGGAGATGACTGGGTGAAGAACACATGGTGCTCACATGTGATGGAGCATTACTCTGCCACGAAGAAGAACGAAGCCGAGTCATTTGTAGGAAAATGGATGTGCCTCGGGGGCCATAATGTTAAGTGAAATAAATCGGACACACAGGTTTAGATATTGCATGGTTTCTCGTACACAAGAAACCCAAAAAGCGAAGAGAGAAAAACACGGAATACATGGTAGGATGAAGAGACATAGAGCTATTGCAGAAGGGGGAGGGGGAAGCCCAGAGATGAGGGAGCGCGGAAGAAGAGGGAGGGGGTGGACAAAGAAACAAGCCGCATGATGGCTGAGCGCCAGTTCTACGCAACAAATGTGATCGCTTGCAATGCAAATATCAACTCATAAACATTTCAAAAGATTAAATAAGTCAAAGACTCTATTCTTTGCTGCTAAATCAACCAAACAAACCACCACCACCACCAAAGAACTCCAGCACCGACATAACGCTGTCTCTGCATGGCTTGATGATAGAAAGTGTGGACTTGGGTGGCTCTTGTCACCACAACTGCGGGATTAAAGACACGGCAGCGTCCCACAAGCGCTGCTCTGTGAGCTTGGGCATCCTTTGGCCTGCTCAGGCCGGAGCCCACCCCATTCCCGCATCTCACACGAAGCTTTGCTGATTAAGTCACCCAAGCTGAAAACAGTTACAGCGATTCCAGCCTCCAATTGGATCCCGATGTCATGGCAAATCATTCGTGGGTGCTGAGCTCATTTAAGCAAGGGAAGTAAGTGCACCGCGCGGGAGAGCTGTTCGTTTTCCACACCCGTTTATTACTCCAACCTCGCATTCATTCATCTTTGCGTCTAGCAAATCGCACATCGAGATGCCATTAAATAACGCTGTTGAGGAAGCTTTCTTCTTCTGCACAATTGACTATGATGTGACCTAATAGATTGCATTAATACTTCAGTGGAAATTTGCAGCCTCCAAAGAGAGACCTCGGAGTCCTTTTATAGTTTTCTTTGATTTCAGGAGAGCCAGTTGCAGAGGAGGGGTGGGAAATATGATTTCTAAATGTGGAACCAAAGGAAATTCCAGCTGATCAGAGTAGCTATGTAGCCCTAAAGGACGACTGTGAACTGGAAGGCGGTCTTCCAGGGCCCATCCACCATGCAGGCAGCTGGGGTAGACTCACGGCTCCTTTTGACACCTGTGCTCGGGGGTCTGGACAACCCAGTGAGGCATTCCTGGATTTCTCAACAATTCTTTCTGGACAATACTCACTGCACTGCAAAATACACATAAATAGGTGTGAAATAAATGAATTGATAAATAATGTTCAGAACCCATAAATTCAAAGCGAGAGGTTTTTCTCTGGTTTCTATGACTTTATAAACCACAGATGTAGTTTTGCGTCTTCTATTTCCTTTTTTGTGTGTGGTAAGGAGATTGATCCCAGGGCCTTCACACTGAGCCACATCCCCAGTTTATTTTGCATTTTCAGATGGTGTCTTGTGAAGTCGCTAAGTTGCCTGGGCTTGGCTCTGACTGGTGATTCTCTGGCGTCATCCTCCCAGAATTCTGGGGATGCTGGTCTGTACCACCATACCCAGCTTGGTCTCTTTCTTGATGCTTTACTCATTGAATTCTTACCTAGGAATGAATGATTATAATCTGAGAAAGCTTTCAAAGACATCTGGCTCTGGGCCTGGTGGCACACACCTGCAACCATAGCACTTGGGAGGCTGAGGCAGGAGGATCCCTCCCAGTTTAAGGCTAGTCTGGGCTGCAGAGAGTTCAAGCCTAGCCCACACTGCATGGTGAGACCGTGTCTCAAAATATGATAAAAAACAAAGAAATAGAAATTAATGATGCTGTATGAGGTCAGGTAAGTATACTTGGCTAGACATACAAATATGCTGAAGGTTCTTTCATTGATTTTGTTTTTATTTAAAATCGGAAAACATATCTGTCACCTGTTGATTATTCCTTTTCCCACCAAACTTGCCTTTTACAGCTCAAAATATTTATTTAATGTTTGTTTGTTTTAAGGACAAATTTTGCCACAAATAAAGATTTGCCTCTTTGTAAAAAAAAGAAAGAAAGAAAAAGAAAGAAAGAAAGAAAGAAAGAAAGAAAGAAAGAAAGAAAGAAAGAAAGGAGAGAACAACTTAAGAGAGAGAATAAGACATCCAGTGCTAAGGATTTGGTGGGAAAAGTTAGAGAACAAATTCACAATCAGAGCTGGCTGCATTTCTGGAGCTGTTTTCTCTTGGATTACTATCTTGGGCCAGTTTCTTCCCTCTTGGACCACGCTGTCACTCCACAAGAGGGGACAACAGCTCCTCACAGGAAGCACCGTCCTGGGATGAGCTGGAACATGCAAGTCAGTGAACATCCTCTTTGCCACACGGTCAGCTTCCTGTCGATGCTGGGTGACTTCATGACCAGTTGTAAAGCTGTCAGGGTGCTTTAATGGAGTCAGGGGAGATGTGGAGGAAGGCACTTTGCACAGAAGCGTAGGGATGTCTACAGGCAGGCGCATCTCAGACAAGGGCATCTGTGATGTCCAGCCAGCCCACACCCACTCCTGTGTGTAGCTGGGGAATCACTGAGGACAAATAGGGTTGATTCTGTTTTTTTTTTTTTTTTTTTTTAATATACTTAGTACAGAGTCTACAGGGTCTCACTATGTAGATCAGACTTGTAATGATTCTCCTGTTTTCAGCCTCCCAAGCAATAGGACTGCAGGCAAGTACCACCACACTCAGTCTCAACTGCCTGTTCAGTGCATCCCAGGGCAGGGCTGGCACGGCATGCCAGGAACCAAACGCCGGTCCCTGCATCTGCCTAAGCAGGCACGTTAGTCCACTGAGTTGTCTGGCTGGCCCATCAGATAGGGTTGATTCTTGACCTCCCCTGTCTTGGCACATTAACTCCATGGTCCTTTTAAAAATGAATAAATTGTATTTTTCTTTTCTCTTTTTCTTTATCTTTTTTTCTTTTCTTTTCTTTCTTTTTTTTCATGGTATCAGGGTAGATTGTATTTTTAAGAGTAATTTCAAACCTACCAGAAAGCTGGGCAGGGAAACAGAGTTTTATATCTCTCTACTCCAGATTCGCTTTAGCGCAGCATAAGGAGCCGACACTGAGGATCACCGTTAACCTGAGCCCGTAGTCCACGAGAGGGTTGGCTCTTGGTGTGACGTATTCTATGTGCTTCAAAAACCACTGAATGTCATGAGCCTGTGGTTCTAATACACAGAATAGTGTCACTGCCCTAAGAGTCCCCCTTGTGCACCCTGTCAGTGTTCTGGGTATTGAATACTTCCGTCCATGGAGATGTTTATGGCAGCTTTATCAGTAATTACCTCAAACTGGAAACAACAAAGATGTCCTTCAACAGGCGAATTAATATACAAATGATAGCCTTGCTGAGGAATGCTGCTCAGTGACAGAAAGAAACAAGCTGTCAAGCCACAAAAAGGAGGAAATATTTTCATTACTAAATAAATGCAATATTGACAGCATTCCTCAGTGAAAGAAGCCTGTCTGAAAAGGCCACATGCCATATAAATTCAACCATAGGATACACTGGAAAAGTAAAATAGCCAACAAAAAGAGACACAAAACCAGGAGGACTGCACGTTTGAATGCAGCTTGGACCACCTAACAACAAAGAAAGACCCTGACATAAGATAAAAAAAGAGAAAGGGCTGAAGACAAAACTTCGTATATGAAAGCCCAGGGTTCAATCCCAGGGCTGCAGAAGTCAGTCAATTAATTACCAAGAAGTGGGAAGGAGGGTGTAGAGGAGGGGGAAGCATACATTGTGCTCAGAATATATATATATATATATATTAAATGTAATGTTAAAGGAGATTGCAACTATGTTTTACAGGGGGTTTTGTGCTGAACAGAGTGTAGTAGTGTAGTTGTTTCATTTACTTTTCTCTTGTTGTTGGGACCAGATACTCAATGCCCAAAATGGAGGAAGGAAAGGTTTAGTTCACAGTTTGTGGAGGTTTCAGTCCCTACTCAGCTGGCTCCAAGGCAGAGTGGCACATGGCAGAGGGCTGCAGTTCATGATGACTGAAAACAACAAAACAGCCAGAGCAAAAGGGCAGGAGTAGCAGCAACAATGACTACAGAGACAAGTGTCTCCTCCTGCTGCCTTCAGGCCATCTGCTGCATGGGGGGTGTCGCACTCATATCCACAATCCCAGTGGTACTCAGGCCCATAATCCCAGCACTGGAATTAATCACAAACTCTGGAAGTGCACCCCAATGATGCATGAGGCTTTGGGAGGACAACTGGAAACAGCATAACAGCAGTACGTTAATTTGTGCGCATTTGCGTGCAGCTTTTGTTTTTGTTTGTTTGTTTTTAAGTTCTGGGAATCAAGTCCTCCTGCACAACCAGGCAACAGAATAAGCATTTTTGTGAGATACAGATACATATACGTCTGAGTGGGGCAAATATCCATGCTATGACAGACAGGAAACTGTAACTTTTCACATGACAGGGATGTAACCGAGTTTACTGTTATTGCATGCTAGTTTGTATCTTTTAAATTTTGTAACATGTGAACTGATTGCCCATTCAAAATCATAAAATAAATAGATGCAATTAGCTAAGAACATGCAAGGCACACATAAAGAGAAAATGGCAATGAAATGATATGAACTAATAAAATATAATGGCGATAAAAAGGCAGAACTAAACAATCAGATCTGATAGATAATTTAGAAAACTAAAGCAATAAAAATAGAAATGTAAGGTCACCTAAGAAATTATGTAATAAAATGGTTCTGAAACATAATCATGATTTAGATACAAAGACAAAGAAAGAAGGAAAAATAGAAAAAAATGTTTGGATGTTTATCATCAT
>NW_004524780.1:3228555-3235928 GCF_000260255.1 Octodon degus
TGGCTGGCATGTGGTGCTGGGGGATTGAACCGCGGTCCCTGTGCTTTGCTAAGCTTGTTCTAAGTAGGTGCTTTAGACCACTGAGCCATCTCACCAGCTCCAATAGAGGATTCTTGAGAAGTATACATTTTCATTAAAGTCATATTTTGGATGAGTAATTTCAAATCTTGTGCGGGACCAGAGGAATACAAAAGGTAATAAGAAACCACAAGGGTGATTTTTCCTACCAAGATTTTTACAATAGGGTCTCTCTGAATCACTAAATTGCCGGGGCTGAGTTCACCTGCAGTCCTCCTGCCTCAGCCTCCCAGAGTAGTCATTACAGACTGGTGTGACCATCTGTGGCTGGAGGTTATGCATTTTGCAAGATAAGGAACATATCAAAGTATGAAGTGACCTGAGGTTTTGGCCATAGAAAGGAGGAAGAAATAAGTAGCATGGATTTATGTGCTTTGTTTTTAACCTTGGGAAAGATTTAGCAACACCTTATTGACATAAATTTTGTTATAATAAGACATTGAAAACTCATTGGCCCCTAACATCAGTAATGCCAGGCCTTGTAGGATACTTTAAAGAGTAGTGTATGTTCGCAGAAAAAAACAAAATAAAACAAAACACACATGTGCATGAAAAATGCCTAATTTGATTTTGTGACAAGTTCTGTATTTTACCACTTCTTTTTATTTTTTATTTTGAGACAGGCTCTCTCTAAGTCACCAAATTACCCAGGTTGGTCTTGAACATTGAATAGTCCTGCTTCAGCCTCCCAGAGTGCAGGTGTGACTGGCAGGCTTTCACACACCTGGCTGTCTTTACTACTTTGTGGGGACATGGTGCAGACATGGACTGCTGCAGACATGGAATAGCTTCATTCCCTGGATATCGTTGTCTGTTCAGACAGTGTCGAAGTGTTTCTGCCCCTCACAGAGAGACTTAGGGCCCAGCCAAGGACAGTAAACACTAACGAGAAGAGTGAAGATGGACAGCACCACACTGTAGGAGTCAGCATTCGAGTTCCAAGTGAGCTTTTGTGGCCTCTTTCCAATCGGCACAATGTGAACCCCAGCACACTGGTTTCAGGACATCTTTTGTGGTCTGCTTTGAATCTGTGCTGCTTCAGTATTATTTTTTCCATTCCTGTATCCAAGTATGCCACAGAAGGGCCTCTCTGTAGATGCTGCTATAAACAGCAGCAGCTATAAATAGGTAACATTGTCACAGGGGCCTTTTGGAGCCCAGGGAAGGAAGAAGTGGAGTGAATGATCCCTTTGGACCAGTGCAGGGGCTGGCAATAGCTCTGAGAAGCCTTTGTGGAGTCCAGACTGACAGAAGACTTTATCTGTTGTTTTGCTTTGATTTCAGTTTTGAGACAGATCCTCAAAATGTAGTTCAGGCTAGCCTTAGAATTCACTATGCAGCTCAACCTCGCCTCAAATTCACAGCGACCTTGCTCCATCAGCCTTTTGAGTTTTGGGACTGCAGGTGTGAGCCATCACATCCCGCTCAGTTTTTTTTTTTTTGTTTTGTTTTTCAATTGTGTGTCAGGTATTTTAAATTTCTGTGTCTGTTTCTTCCCATATTTATTAACTCCTAACAACTTAAGGTGAGCTCCTCTATAAGAGGTTCTTTGAATGGGGTTTGTAGCTTGTCTATTTTTGAAACTCAATGCATAAGTAAAAGGAAATAACTCATATCTGGAATTCCTGTTGCAGTGCAGATGTGGCCCCAGTGAGGCCTATCTAGTCTCCTAAATTCTCATAGTCACACGCCCAACTCCCACGTGGGAGAAGATACGGGCAGGCAGGGCCCGGACCAGAAATAGCTGGGGGCCCACATTCCTTCCCAGGCTTAGGAGCAGCAGTTGGAAGGGCAGAACCTAGAGGGAGGGTTGCTAAATGATCTATAGGCAACCATTTTTCTTTCTGTAAAGAAAATGTATAGCATTTGTGCCCTTTCCCCCTCAGCACTGAAACTTTATTCTGTACCCCAAAAGCACAAATCTTAAATGAACCAATACAAGTTACCCCAAGCGCACTATCCACAGATAATCACTGTGAAGAGTTTGGTTTTGTAAGAGTTCAACTGTTTCTCCCATCAATGAAATATTTAAAAAGCAAAGAAAATCATCTATGCAGGGCACATTGGGTGATGGCCTCAGAATTCATCATTTGACATATTGAAAGTAATCAATCTCTCATTCTTGATCATAGTGCTTTTTCTGGAGGCTAGGGATTGACCCTAAGGACTTTGGAATGAATTACATCCCCAGCCCCTCCTACCACTTTTTAGCTTTTTTAAATTTTGAGGCAGTTTCTTGCTAATTTGCACAGCCTAGATTTGAACTTCCTGTCCTCCTACCTCTGACTCCCAAAGTGTTGGGATTACAGGGCAACTTGCTTTTTTAAAATCTGTTACTGTTACCAACTTAAAATTGTTTGTGATGTTTTAGTGTGATAAACAGCTCTGCGATCACTGTACTTGTACCTAAATGCTTGCATGGTGTATGTGATTGTTTCTTCAGTACAAATTTCTAGTTGTAGAGTGTCAAGTGAAAGGGCAGGTATGATATAAGTGCTCAGATGTGCACCCTCAAAATGCTCTCAGAATTATATCTAAAAAAAAATGTTGATCATCGCAGTATGAATGTCCAAATCCCTGTACACAGATTATCAGATTATTTCAAACATTTTATTCTCCTCTTCCTTTCTCTCTCTCCCTCCTTTCTTTCTTTCTTTCTTTCTTTCTTTCTTTCTTTCTTTCTTTCTTTCTTTCTTTCTTTCTTTCTTTCTTTCTTTCTTCCCTTCTTTCTTTCTTCTTTTCCCACTAATCTCTCTCTTTCTCTCTCTGTATCTGTGTCTCTGTCTCTCTCTGTCTGTCTGTCTCTCTGTCTCTGTCTATCTGTCTGTCTGTCTCTCTCTCTGTCTCTGTCTGTCTCTCTCTCTGTCTCTGTCTGTCTATCTCTGTCTCTCTCTGTTTGTCTCTCTGTGTCTGTCTGTCTGTCTCTCTCTCTCTCTCTCTCTCTCTCTCTCTCTCTCTCTCTCTTTCTCTCTGAGACAGGATTTCACTGTGTAGTCAAGGACACCTTGAACTTACTATGTAGCTCAGGCTGGCCTCAGACTCATGATAATCCTCTTGCCTCAGCTACCCAAGTGGTGCTACCTCAGCACCACTAGACCTAGTAATCTTTATTGATTTTATAGATCACTTAGGCTATCTTCTTGTTAAAAAATGTAGCTTTGACAAATATTCTCTTCCACTTTACAGAGGCATAAAGGAAGATCCCATACACTTGAGTGCTATCCGAGCATGCATAGATAATCTATGCTGGAATCATCAGATTCAGTTTCTGGGACTAGGCATCACTTCCACAAAGCCCAGTGCCAGACGAGAAACTCAAACTCTGGATGGAGTGGTCCCTGGCCTAGTTGAAGTCCTGGATGGAGGCCGAGAAGGGCCAGGTGGGTGCTTGGAGTGAGGAGGCTCCTGTGGGTGTGGGGTGGGGAGGCAGCTTCACAGGTGCTTCTGAGCTGAGGAAACAAGTGAAGCCATCTAGAGAGATGGTGAGGAGGCTGGAGGGAGGCAAGGAAGCCAGAGGGACCTGGAAGGAAGGTGACACAGATGGGCCCAGGTGATGTCTTCTCTAGGTATGGAGGTTATCAAGCTCCAAAAGGAGTTGGGCACCTCAATCATGACTGTGAAGCAGTATACATAGGACCCAGGTAAGTCTGGGTGCCCTACTGCAGAGTGAGGAGGCAAGCAAGAAGCAGAGCCCCTTCCCTACTAAGCCAGTGCGGAGAGTCTCCAGCTTTCTGTAGGGAGCACTGTACACAGGGCTCAGTGACCTTCCCAGAGCTGAAGCTGACCTAGCTTAGGGGTACGCAGGCACTGGCAATTCTCCTCCTTTGGTTTGAATGTGTATAAAAGGAAGATGTGGCTTAAAGGGTATAGGACTTGCAGAATTTCAAGCAAGTAGAAAACATGAGACAAAAGATCTGGCAATGGAGCATGGTCCCTTTCAGTCTCCAAGTGGCCCCTGCAACTGTGGACAACAAAGCACAAAAGATCTGGGGGGCAGGTTCACAGGTAGATGGAACCAAAGAGCCAAACCCAGTGTAGCACTCCAGCTGGGGAGGGAATCTATTCTGTAGGACCTGCTGCACCACTGTGTCCTTCTACTGGCTATGGTTCCCTAACTGTTTCTTCACTGATGTAAAAGAAATAGCATCCTTTTCTGTCTAAAGCATAACGTCCTGTTATGAGCCATGCTCTGGTCTACTTTGAAAGAGATAATTCTTTGCCCTCCAAGGTATTTATTTCCTCCTTCTCCAAGGGAAACTTTTAGAGAGCTAGAAAAAGCTCTATAACATCTTGGGGGAGAGATTTTAACCACTTGCTAAAAATGTGCAGAAATATTTAGTACATGTCTTGAATGTGCCCTTGCCCTCTGGAGCTATTTCTTGCAAGTGGGAGGGTCATAGTGGGATGATTTTATGTAATCGTCATCACTGCTGTGTCCATGAACATGGGTCCATGTTGGATGAACAGGAGAGGTCCGTTTCCCTCTAGAAAAGAACTAAGAGTAGACTTTTGCTTAACTAGAAGCTGCACAAGGGTAGGGGCATTCACGTCTTGTCCCTTCAGCATCTCACCCATCTGGCGGCAACCGCTGGTCATTGTATATTTGTTGATTGGTTGTATGAAGAGTGGAAGTGGCTGCTAGCTTCAGGATTCATTAGCTTGTCCTTCACCCACTGCCCACTGGGAAGTATTTATCCCTCCATCCCACGAGCTCTATGTCATGTAAGGAGGAGGCCCCCTGCCTCCATGCCTACCCCACTGGTAGCCTGATGGGTTTGAAGCCATTGGTCTGCCTCAGAGTTAGAAAAGGAAAAGGTTGGGTCTTACAGTGTCCTTATTTCTCAGACTTCTGAAGTGAGAACTCTAAGGAAGTCTGAAAGGATCAGATGGACAGTCTTAGGATGAGGATACTTGGCTCTACTTGTGTTACAGTAAAAAGAGAAAAGGAGACACAGACCTTTGCAGCCTCCTCCAATCACCTTAGCACTGGTGGTGGAGGGCTGGAGACATGAGGGGCGTGATGGCCTTGACGTCTGCAGCCTTGACAATGGGAGAGACTGGCAGTGATAGACTCTGTAAGGAGCAGAAGAGAAGCTTGTGGGGCCACCAGGGATCATCTGATACCAAGGTCGCCTGCACTAGGGAGTGGAGGAGGAATTCCACGAACACACAGAAGCCAGCTGGGTGCTTCTGTGGAGGGCCACATTTTAGGTTAGGGGCAACAAGGTCTCGTTGTTAATCTCTGCAGCTGGGAGAGGAGAAGCCATTATAAAATGGACATGAGTGACATGTTCTTCAGCAGGAGGATAAAAATTTTGGTGAAAGTTGGACTTTGAGAAGTTATTTATGCATTTTTCAATTTTCAGAGGAACCACCAGAAGAGCAGCTTCAAGGTGTCTAAATTCAACCACGTTTCACCTTTCTTCTGACTGAATTACATTTTTTCTGAGGATTTGCTGTAGGCAACTCACTTAGTTGTGTCCACACATGTGTGTATGTGTCATCCTTTCCTTGAAGAGTATTTCCTTAGAAATTCTATGGGCTGGGGAGATAGTTTGGATGTCTGTGTGCTTACCTGTCAAAGGCAAGGACCTGGGTTTGACCTTTGGCACTGCATGCCATGCTGGCCCCAGAAGGCCAGGCACACTGTGCCGGGCCTTAAACCAGGCGTGGTGGTGCATGCCTGTAATCCCAGTGCTGCGGAGGCTGAGACAGGAGGATCACTATGAGCCTAAACCGCGCAGCAAACCCTGTACCAAATAAAGTAAAGAAAGAAAGAAAGAACGAACGAACAGAAGGAAGGAAGGAAGGAAGGAAGGAAGGAAGGAAGGAAGGAAGGAAGGAAGGAATAAATTCCAAGCTAGCACGCTCTATCCTGGCTCACTGGAGACAGCTGTCCATTTGCATCCGACTCCACTGATCCAGCTGAGAAGTCAACCGCCGATCTCATTTGCTCTCTTGAAGGCAAGCAGCCTCTTCTCCTGCCTTGTGTCTCCATGTATATATGCGACTAGTTGTTTCAGTTTTCAAATGTTCTCTTTGGCTTTTCTGGTTCATTATAACACTTGTAAGCATAAAGTTACAGGGTTCTTTTCTTTTTTAATTTTTGTTTTTTTAACAATCACTAGGGCTGGAGAGATAGCTCAGTAGAATAAGCACTTGCCTGGCAAGCTCAGGGTCCTGAGTTCAATCCCCAGTACCAAAAACAAACAAACAAACAAACAAACAAACAGAAAAACAAAACAAAAACCTAAAAGAAAACCAATCATTCAACATGATGATGGTGGGACAGTGAAGCTATGCCTAGGATTTTTCTTTGGGTAGCAATATGGAGTGCTGTTCCGTGTCAGCTCTGCAGTCAAAAGGGGATGCAGTGGCTATTCTGCAAGGGATGCTCCTGCCAGTGACTTCGGACATTACATTTTGTGCCTTCCTCACCCCGCAGGGTGTGCAGAGCTCGCGTCTCACTCTCTTGCATGCTCTCTTGCATGCGATCAGAAAAGCCTTGCTGCCCAGGGGATGGCTGGTCCTTGCTTGTGCGAGGAGACTTTTGCCAAGCTGGACTCATGCAGAAGTCATGAGCATATTGAAGGCAGCGTGGTTTCCCTTGATGTTGGCGCATCATGGATTATAAACACATTTTCAACTTACTGTATTTGCAATTTATGGTGAGTCTATTGGGATATAATCTAATCATAAGTCTAAGGGCATTTTTGATTTTATTTCACTTGCCCTGTTGTGGACTTTGGGACTTCCTACCTACTTTCTTTTGATATGAGGAATTCTTAGTTTTATCTTAAAACATGACCTAATCTTATCCCTTCTGATTTATGTAATTCTTCATGTCTACCTTGAAATCCAGTTCCATAGGTTCTTTTTCACGTTATTAAACTCCACACTGATTTTCTACCTCTTTGTTTTTTCTGAGATAAATGTCATGTAACTTTTTCCAATCTTCTGATTCACTGATTCTACTCTGTTGCAAAGCAGCCATTACATTTATTTATTTTAAAGAGACAGTGAGACAAAAAATAAACATGCTAAGGAATTTCAAAACAAGATGATAGGAAATCAGCAATGGTTATTGTATTTCACATTGTTATCTTCAAAATACTTGCTTAGATTACCAGGTACAGGCATGCAAAACTGACCAAACAAGTTAAGCACTAGCTTTTCATTTCAATGATCTAATAGAAATTAGTAGTACAATTTCAGATGCTTCATTTGTTTCCTTTTTCTTATGTGCTATTCCTTTGTCTTTTAAACAGAGCTGCTTTCCTGAGGTCATTTCAAGC
>NW_004524780.1:3236410-3265713 GCF_000260255.1 Octodon degus
GCAGTGTGTAAGTCTCTACTAGTGTATACGTCTTGGGAGGTTTTCAGATTTAGTGATTTTCATATTATTCCACAAGGCCTTACAATTTTAAACTCAAATCAGTACTCTGATAAATTTCCCCAGAGCAAAAGGAAATTCAAAAAGCATTTAGCTTCTGTCTGGGATCACGACATTGACGTCTGAGAGATTTTTGCTTTATAATTTTTTTACTGTCCTGTACATTCTTAATGCTTCTAGGAAAAACAATTATTTTCTATTTGGAATTTCTAGCTGTTCATATTAGGAGCTTAGCTCTTAATAACTGAACATCATTTTCAACTAGAAAAGTATAGTGACATTTTTATGATGTACTCTAAATTATCCAGAGGCTCTAGAAGTAATTGATTTAACTCATTAGCCAACTAAAACTCATATTTATTCCAGAAATAGGTAATGTTTTCTTATAAAGCTATATTTAAAATTTTGGTGCTTAAATGATAATAAGCAAAATGTTCTCCAGTATAATTAGAAAATTGTTCATAAAATTTCAATTTTCCTGAGTCCTTCAAAACATCAGTGACCATCAAAAGGCTGTTGTTGCATGTGTAAGGGGTTAAGGCTCAGATGCAGCCAGACTGTCTTTTAATACTGTCCTTGGTGTAGCAGTTTTGTGAGGCCATGAGTGCTGGGCTGGTGAAGGTCCATCCAACCATATGAGAGAGAGAGAGAGAGACCAGATCCCTACGCTTCACATGAAGACCTTTTCTTTTGTCCACAGGTGCTTGGTCAGGCCTCCTGTAGCACCCAGTGCATCATTAACTATGAGAAACTACAAATGTGCTTTGGATCCCTGGATTTCTATGTATGTTTAAGTATAGCACAGAAACTTAGAAGGCAGGGATTGAAAGGCAAATAAAATTGTGCTTTTGTGCTTCTATTTTCTGGGTCCCAGGAAAATTAAAATCCACAAGAATGCCGCTCAAGATGTTTTCTCGAGTCCCTTTGGTTGGCTTCCTTGGTATTCTAAAAAAGCAGCTGTTTGCAAAGACGAGACTCAGGTATGCAATGAGACATTCTGTGTATGTGTTGCTGAGCCTTTGATTTCCCTATGCATTTATGACTGCTGTAGATGTTATGCTGTTGAACCAGTCTTATTTTATTTTTGAAGCTGTGAGACACTGACGCCAATGACTGAAAACTTAGCAGGAGTCTTGTGGACTTCATACTTACAAGAGATGACCCTGGGAAACTCTAGGGAGGCCAGAGGTTATGTGTGTGCTTGGCTTGCTTCGGCTGGATTTGTACCAGACAGTGAAAAGAGCACAGGCATGGTCTGGTAAGATGCCACGTACCTCTACTCCCACTGCTCTGGGAGGCTGAGGCGGGAGGACAATTCTTTGAAACTCTTTCCCTTGGGCATCAAACTCATCCCACTCTCCTCTGCTGACCACATCTAAGTGGAAGACCAAACCCGAAGAGCCTGAATCATACTATTTGTAGAGACGCAGGCCATCTTGGGAGGAAGACACAGAAAGCAATAGGGAATGAATAATGGTGGGACACACTCTCCTCACCACATTAGCCCTTCCTGAAAGGACAGCCAACTCAGCTAAGCTTTTACAAAAATGGGCATTTTCTGCTTGCCAAAATATCTCCACTCTAAGGTAAATGGCGTTTACTTATGATTGCTCTCCTTTTCTTTAACTTTTTCAAGGCCACTCTCCAAACTCAGGCCTCCATGGCTGCTGACCTAGGCTGGAAGCTTGAGTGTCACATGTGCCAACTCTGTCTTCAATCTGTAATCCTGGTGCCTTTTCAACATCGCCATCCAAGATCTCCCTGAAACACTGCTTGATGTTATTTTCCTGCTCAAGACAATCTGACAAACATTCTTCACCTAGAGAACAAACTACTCAGCTTAGTGGAGGACACTGCCCATTTCTTGGGCCTAACAAACCTTTTCTGCTTGCACTGTAGTTTATTCTCACTAACACAGTACAAGAGAAACCCAACCCTTCCTCTCTCCCTGCATCGATCTAGTCCCTTCATCCAGCATGGAGCCCTCAGGTTTGCCTGAATGGTTCCCACTATCACCCAGGCTCACCTGCATGTGCCCACACCCACAAAACGTAGACTTTGACCTTGAACTTCATGTTTCTAAATGGATTTGACCCAATCTTTATGATAGACTTTCTATTCTGAGCTATGGTGTTAACCCTCATTTCTAATCTAGGAGTCTTGAGAGAAATCTTTGTGTGGAAGGGGTAGAAAGTACGCCATGAGTTTGCCAAGCAGAACATGTGCATCAAGTCCTCTCCTCATGTTAGCCCATCTAAGATCTAGGATCTTCAAGGCCTACAATACATGTGTTCCCTCATTTATCTTTTTTTTTAATTGTTTTTTATTTTTCAACAAATAATACACTGCATATATTCTTCTTAGTGGTTAATTGCTGTACAAGATGCGGACTTGTGACCCTATTTACAAACACCATTAGAACAAATCATTCTATTCATTAACAGAATGTAACTATATATCTATCCCAACCACTTTGAATACACAGATACAAAATGGACATTCATCTGTATACCCCATTGTTTCTAAGTTCCGTTATTGAATATTATAGGTGTGTAAACTCAGCAAAATATTCTAAAAGAGACAAGTAGCCCATAATAGCGTTGGGTCTTCTGTTTAACTGGCAATGTCAGAAATTATTGACCTGAGTCCCCCACAGCTCAACATAACAGCATGGCTTTATTTCTTATAATTTCGTCTCCCTCATTTATCTTTACATGAGATGTGTTATGACCCTAGGTATGAGCATCTTCCTCACTTGTCAAGTCCAGGAAGCTGATGTTGATAGGCGTTCTAGTCACAAAGCTGACTACTGTGCAGAGGAGAATGAGATTGATTGTGGGATGCATGGACATGCCCAAGCCACCTTCACTCTGCTCTGTAGTTGTGAAATGAAGACCAGAGAATGGGTTCATGATGCCTTCCCCATAGCTCCCAGGGATCCCCTACCCATCAGATCTCAAGGATAACAGGATGCAAGGTACATATAGCAAACTCAGCTGGAAGTTTGCAGGGAACACAGACTCTTGGTACAGTTAGGGCAGCTACCAAGGAAATAGGGAGAGCTCTTTGCTTGAATCAAGTAACTGGCAGAGTTTATACCATATAGGATTTAAAGACTTTCCACTTTATGGATAAAATGAACCCTGCAGGAACACATTGTAAAATGACAAATCCAGCAGTCATAATAAAATAGCATGTGTTTTTTGATGTATGTCATAAATACCCAGAGTGGTATTTCTCTGATCACTTCAAAATTTGTTCTGTGAATGGAGTAAAAATCTTTGATCTATGGAGGAGAAATGCTTCCTAACTGTGTGACAGATCCTGGGAACCAACAAATTTTTGTATTTTTTTAGATAACTATAAACACGCAGACATTCCATTAAAATAAGTAACACACATCTAATTATGCTTTTGTGTTTACCTCCAAGACAAAGAATGAAACATTTTTAATGTCTCTAGAGTTTTCAAGATCCTATCTTGTATGCAATGTGTTAATTATTGAAATTGTCCTACCAATTTGGTTTGAAACTGTCTCATTGCTATTTGTTTCTCAATAAAATTATGGAGGAAAAAAAAAGATCCTATCTAATTCCTAACTAAAATATGGTATGCTTAGGCTCAATATCTTACCAGAGGAACAGACATGGAATTAAAGACCCAAAGATAACAGTGAGGTGTGAAGTTCCAGTCTCCAGTCAGATCCCCAAGGGGATAACTTAAGAAACATATTGGAGAAAAGTAGAATGGTGTATGACTTTTGTTGTTGTTGTTTTTTGGGGAAGGGTATACAGGGGGTTCAGGGTTTCACTACTAGATTGGACTCATAGTGATTCTCTTATTTATAGCTTCCCAAGAGCTAGGATTTCAGGCGCATGCCACCATGCCCAGTCTCAATTGCTGTCTCAGCGCACCCCGAGGGTGGGGCTGGCACTGCAAGCCCAGGGATTGAACCCTGGTCCCTGTGTCTGCCTGCAGGCACTTTAATCCGCTGAGCTATTTGGCTGGCCTAACAACTTTGAAACAAGAGCAATAGATTGCTCTCCTCTCCACTTACCTGGTTTGTCCAGTGCTATTTATCTTGTCCTGTGAGCTCTAAACAATATTTACCTTCCTCAACCCAGTTCAAAGAGGGAATCAAGCAGTCTCCATTGGTAGGGATGAAAATGCCGATGTGAAAAATCACTTACATAAAATAAGTAAATAAATAAATAAATAAATGCAGAGTCTGAGGTTATATCTGAATAGTTAAAGCTGTAGATTTGATGCTCAGCACTGGGAAAAAAAAAAAAAAGTCAATGTGGCTGTCCGCAACACTAACAGTTTTGTACCCTTCTCCAGCTGGTGGTGATGTAGATGCTGGGCACATTGAGCTTGGCTTTTGGTGTGTAGGGTGTAGCAAACTGCTGTGGTCTCTCTCTTTTTCTTCTCTCCTCTTCCACCTTACCCTCCTCCAGGATTTAAGAAATTGGAAACCACGCCCATGGCTCCTCAGCCCCCTCTGCAGATCAGGTACCCTTATCAGCCTGTTGCTTTCTCCCAGCAGCTCTTTGGGTGTCTACTTTGATACTGTTACCCCGTGTCCCCTCAAATCCTTTCCTTCTCCCCCCCCCCCCAGGGAACTGTACTCACAATTCCTTTTAGGATTCCCCAGTCCCTTGAATTCCACCTGCAGCCTGCATATGCGCCCTTCTAGGTTCCCCGGACAGGGCAGGCAGGGAAGCAAAAAAAGCCCCAGCCTGAGGGGTTGCATCTGTAAGGAGAAGACAGACAGTGAGGGAAACAAAGAGGAAAGCATGGTGTTCTTGGGATGATCAGTGTAGCAGGAAAGACAGCAAGGACCTGGGGATGGTTGAGCTGCTGAAAGGGTTGTAAACAGATGAGATTGGGCACATTCAGGTGGTACGGCCAGCAGAAAAGTACAACCATGAAGGATAAAAAGTTATCCCATATTAATAAGCTCAGCTGTAAAATGCTCAAGTCAACAACTTCCGACATTGCCAGTTCTGCTGATAACCCACTACTATTATGGAACCATATTGGGTTATTTTGCTGAATTCAAGCACCCACAATATTTGAATGGCAACGGAACACCCATCTCTGACAAAACAAAGCAAAAAAAGGGGGAACATAAGTGAAGGACCATTTTGTAGTGAAAAAAAATAAGTTTGTACATACAAAATAGGATAGATATACAGTTACTTTCTCTTAGTTCAACGAGAAAAAAGATTTGTCCTAATACTGTTTAGACAAGATACTATGTCTGCATCTTGTACTCTGAATAACTACTATGAGGACAACAATATGCAATGTATAATTGTAAATGTCCTACTAACCTGTTTTGATACTGCCTCGTTGCTATTTGTTTCTCATTAAAATTAATTAAAAAAAAAAGAAATAAAGGGATGTGACTTTATTTTTTTGTTTATTTAAATTGTATGTGTGCAATCCTAGCCCTTCATGAATTTTATTTTAAGGCAGGGTCTTGGGAAATTTCTCAGTTACCTGGACTGGGCTACAGTTTGCTCAGATCCTTCCGCCTCCCAACTGCTGGGCTTACGGGCGTACACCGCCATGCCTGGAGAGAAAGCTTTTCCAACAGATTTCATGCAATGCCCGACACACTGTATGTATATTTCCAGGATATAGGCGCTTTCTGTTTACTGTAAAGCAGCTCCCAGGTCTCTGCTACGTCACGCGCTCCTGGGAGCCACGCGCCACTAGGCCACTAGCGAAGGGCCCGCCGAGTTCGAGTGCTCTTCTTTTCGTAAGGCAAGAACACAATATTTATTTCTTATGTTAAAATTATTAAAGTGAACTGCTAAGAGAAAACCAGCACATTGCTGTCTTAAAAAATGAAAGAGAGAAGATCTTCACGGGCACTCTTTATTTCTCAATAAACAGTATTTTTATTAGAAAGTAGTTATAGGCTGGCAGACAGGGGCACACGCCTGCGATCTCAGCGCTCTGGGGAGCTGATGCAGGAGGTGGGGTCAGAAGTGTCACCTGGCCCGGGCAGCTGAGCGACTTCACACTGTGTTGCGCGATTACCATGAGCGATCAGCCTGAATGCTGATTTCCTCGTGGGTTCGACAGCGTTTTCTCTATGTTTTTTTCCTGATAGTTGAAAGTTAAGAAATCGTGTCCCAAGGCTGGCCAGATAGCTCCGCGGACTAAAGCGCCTGCTTAGGCAGACGCAAGGACCGAGATTCGATCCCTGCCGTGACATTCCCCACCCTCCTGGGGGTGGGGGACGCTAAAATGGCTATTGAGAATGGGCGTGGTGGCGCAAGTCTATAATCCCAGCTCCTGGGAGGCTGAAACCAGGAGGATCACTACGAGTCGGATCTGTGTAGTGAGACCCTGTAGACCTTGTCCTAAATACATTTTTAAAAAAGAAGAAATGGTGTCCCTGCAATGGCAGACAGGCTCAAGCTTAGTTTATGCAGCTGCATTTTTATACTTCATTTTTCTGTTTTAGTCAAAACTACAGGGAAAAAAATGAGCTTTTTCTGGGCCGGGGAGATGGCTCAGTAGGATAAGCGCTTGACTGGCAAACGCCAGGATCTGAGTTCAATCCCCGGTTCCAAAAAAAAAAAAAAAAAGAAAAGAAAAAGAAAAAAGAGCTTTTCCTTTATTAATTAATTAATTGGGACAAGGTTTCATTAGCCCAGAGTTCCGGGACTGGCACAACATGAGGTACCAGGGATTGAACTCGGAACCTTGCGATTGCCAGGCAGCTGCTTGGACCGTTGACCTATCTCCCTAGTCTTAAATTAATTTTTTAAGGGTGTTGTTGACGTCCCAGGGCTTTGAGCCCATGTGCATTATGGGGCTCATGTTTCATGTTTTTTGAATTATTTTATTAACTTTAGAATTTGAATCATAATAGGATGATTTGATATTGGTAACAGTGTGTGCAAAGTATCTTTCTAAAATATTTTCCTGGCAGCTTAGGAATTTTGGCTGACTTCTAGCTAATTTTGAAACTTTGTCACCTTGCTGACAATAGATCTGACTAACTGCAGAAACAGCCTTGGATGGCTGCTTGTGCTTACGTTATTGCGCTATCTGAACTTACTTTTTGCTTTTGTTTTGTGCAGGAAACATTTTATGCCACTTAACTTGAAGGTGAGGTTAGTATAGTTAAAAATAGACAAGCTAAACCAAATGCAGCGGTGCACGCCTGTGATTCCAACACTGTAGGAGGCTGAAGCAGGAGGATCGGGTTTGAGCCCAGCCTGGAAAACGTAGTGACTGAGAAAGACCTTATATCAAAATGAAAAATGGAAACAAAATAATGACTGGAGATGCAGCCCTGGGTTTAATCTCTAGTATGGAAAGTAAAATTAAGAAGTGAGCAATGTAATGCTTAGCCTTCCCTACCTGGGCTGGGTGGACTGCATGAACCAGTGGCAGCTGCTGCACGGCCAGTGAGCAGAGGGCTTGGGGACATCAGAGTCTTCAGTGTCCACTGTGGTGCGGGAAGGCTCCGAGCTCATCTGCTTTGCTAATCTCTGACACTCAGGTTGGGTGGAAACCTCTGTGTTGGTCCCCACCTGCAAGATCAGTAACTATTATTATTTTCAAAAATAATAGAAATAGAAACATAAACAATTTATTTCCTGTAGCAAATCAGTTTTTTTTTTAAAATACACATTTTGAATCCCTTTTAGCTAGTGGACCAGGTGGGACCCCTTGGCTTCTTGGTCTTTATTGGGGCTTGATTCTCTCCTGAGCTCTGAATGTAGCAAATCCCATCCCCGCCAGGTGCCAATGACCGTGGGTGTATGGTTGGAATCAGTGGCTGTTGGAAGCGAATGTCAGACTCTATTAGGTGAGAAGAACCCTTCTGTATGAACATCAGGGGAAGGAGTGTCAAATGTGGCCTCTAACACTGTATTTCTCCTAAAATAAGACCTAATTTGGTAAACAGGCTCTACCATGATTTTTCAGGATGCTTGCAATGTAAGCCTTTCCTCCTCAAATAAGCCCCTGGTAACACTGTCAGACAACATGCCCACTTAGTCCATCTTTTGTGACACATAATGGATGTGTTAGACTATAAAAATACTGGTAATATATAATTAAGCACAAATAAATAATATTAGTAATATTAATACTTAAAATACAGTCACATAAATTATAATTATTTGTAAGTGCCCAAGAGCCTGCCTTTGGATATAACATATGTTTATAAATAATATTTTTATAATATATGTTTATGTTGCAGATGACCTTGAGACTTATTACCAAATGATAGACACAGCATATAAATAATGTACACACTTAGAGAAGCATTTAACTCTTTGTTTCTGCTTTTTGATTTTTCATACTTTTTATTTCTTTATTATTTTATTTTATTTTGTTCTTTTCTGTATTTTAGGGAAGGGTCTTCAGGGTTTCAGGTTCTCACTACTAGATTGGACTCATAGCGATCCACCTGTTTACAGCCTCCTAAGAGCTGAGATTACAGGCGTGCGCCACCATACTCAGGCTCAATTTCCATCTCAGCTCACCCCTGGGGCAGGGCCAGTACAGCAGGTCCAGGGATCGAGCCCCTGGCCCATGTGCCTGCTTGCAGAGGCTTTAATCTGCTGAGCTTTTTGGCCAGCCCTGATTTTTCATAATTTTTGGATCAATTTTGCATGCTTATATCTTGTACTCTGAACAACTAATTTGAAGACAAAAGCACGCAATGAAACAACTACTGCTGAATTCTTATCATTTTGTTTTGTGAAATTCTGTACCATTTCTAATGTTTTTTGAAATATTTTTTTATTCTCTTTAAAAAAAACCCTGACATAGCTGTCAAATATGAATCTTTACAGTGCAACACATCCTGCATCCTAACGATGCACTATGAGTAGCCTGCATGGATAAGAAGTACCCATTTAAGGAGAGCTCTACAGCTAGACAAGACAGATTGAGCCCAATGATTCTATCGGGAATGGAGACATAAGAAATTCAAGTTCTGCACTTCAAAGCAAATCTCCAACAGAGTAAAAGAATGACCCACAAACTGGAAAAAACAATTACAGCTGATTGTCCCTCCAATGAAGGTCTTCTACATAGAACATATAAAGAATTTAAAAAATCAGGCCTCCCAAATTCAAATACCCAGTCCAAAAATGGGCATCTGAAATGAATATACACATCTTAGAGGAAGAAATACAAATGACAATTAAATACATAAAAAAGTGTTCAACATCATTGGTCATTTGGAAAATGCAAATTAAAAGAACAATTAACATCAATAAATCAATCAACAACAAAGGTTGGAGGGGCTGTGGAAAAAAGGAACATTTTTCTACTGTTGGTAGGAGTGCAGACTGGTAGACCCACTATGGAAATCAGTGTGGGGATTCCTTAAAAATCTAGGATTGAAGATCCCATTCAAGCCAGCTATTGCCCTCTGGCTATTTTTCCAGAATATCACAGCGATATGTTTATAGCAGTAGAATATGTCATGGTTAAATCCTGGAAACAACCCAGATGCCCATCAACTGAAGAATGGATAAGGAAGATGTGGTATTTTTACACATTGGAGTATTATTTAGCTATAAAACTGGATAAATTTGAGTCTTTTGTCAGTAAATGGACACCACTAGAGAAGATAGTCTTCAGTAAAATAAATCACACCCACATGTGCAAACATTGTATTGTCTCCATGTCAGAACCTGGAATACAAAAATGGAACCTGAAGGGTACACTAGATACTGAGTAAGGGATTAACTTATTCAAAAGGAAAGAGGTACTGAGTTGAGAAGAACAGGAGAGGGAGTGGAGGAAAGAGATACATCTATGTATGGAAGCCAGGTTGGTTTGGACAACTGTACTGTGCATTTCTGCTGGTCTACAGAAAGGATCAGATAATACTTAATTTGTTTTGTCTCTCTCTCTTTTTTTTTCAATTGTTCGAACTTTTCTTAATTTCTTAGGCCTTTGTTTCTCTTTTTCTTCTTCCAATTTTACATGCCCATATCTAGTAATGTGAATAACTGGTTGGAAGACACACTATGCATTACTACAAATACTGTGAAATTCGTATTACTTTGTTAAGTGAAATTCTGTACCACTTGGAATTTCTTCAGTCTTAATTCTAGTGTGTACTCTCTTTAAAAAATAAAAAAAGAACTTTAGGCTGGAATTCAGGAGTTGAAGAATTGTCATGATGTTCCAGAAAGATGACATGACTGAATTTGCATAAATATAGATTTGTATACATGAATAAAGAACTGCAGGGGGAAAAAGACATTCCTGAAAATAAGCCCTAGTGCCTCTGAAGCACAAATGAACACAGGACTCATTTTTATTTCAGGAGAAGTTGGTATGTATTTCTTTATGGTGTGGCTGCAATGGATGCCTTGTTGGATCCTGAGTCCACAGCAGGGAACAAGCCCCACCTCAAAAACACCTGAATATCACTTTGGACCCTGTGTGCAGCACAACTCACACATCAAAGTCCTTTTTTTTTTTTCCTCTCTAAATGGCTTAAAGAACAACAACAAAAAGTATGGATTTGATTGTCTCGTATGCAAAGGCAAGTTGGAATTTGTAACCTGTGTAAACTCCATAATTAAAACCTTGTTTTTCCACGCATTCATTGTGTTCCATTTTCCACTCATTACTGACATTCTCTTTAATGGATACATGTGTGGAACACGAGGGTGATTAGCTGGCGTTACAGTGTGAGGAGAAAGAGCGTAGTACTGATGTTCCTTCCTCTGTGCTCATTCCAGCCTTCTTGACAGACAGAGCCGGCCTTTGTAAGTTTAGTGTTTTCTGTCAGCAAGCAAACGTGTGGAAAGCAAGTCTGTGTCTGATTCTTCGGTGGCAGTCTCTCTCTTTGGGTGGGCTCCAGCAGCACTTGAAAGTGCAGAACAACTTTGCACAAGCTGCATTTGGTTTCTGCCAGTCTCTGTGGTGAGATGCATCATGCTTTATATCTAGAAGTC
Source organism: Octodon degus (assembly GCF_000260255.1). Classification (NCBI taxonomy): domain Eukaryota; kingdom Metazoa; phylum Chordata; class Mammalia; order Rodentia; family Octodontidae; genus Octodon; species Octodon degus. Next base: position 3,247,426 of record NW_004524780.1, read on the forward strand.
CCCCAAATCCCCATGCATTCAGAGGTGGGGCTTGTGGAGGATGAGTGATGGAATTATGGGACAGTCCCTTGGGATGTGATCTGAAAGGGCTATGTCCTTGACCCCTCCCTTCTTGCTCTGCTTCCTGCTATCCTGAAGTGAGCAGCTGTCCTGCACTCTGCCCCTCTGCCATGATGCTCCAGCCTTGAATCAGTTTACCATGGATGGAATCCCCTGAAACTGTGAGCCAATGAAACCTCTGCTTTAAGTTGCACTTGTAGAGCATTTTGTCCTAGCAATGGGACAGTGACTAAAACAGGAAGTTTCTGGCAGCGGAGGAGCTCAAGACCTTGGAAAGGAAGAGAAGGAACCAGAAATCTGGGCAGTAATTTTTTTAGTTGGAAAATATACCAATTCATGAAAACTCTTGAAGAAAAGACTATGGGACATTTTGCACATGGGATGGGATGGATGCTCTGATGTTTGTCTGCAAAGGAATGCTTTTCACTGCTGGAATCTTCTCAGGGTCTCTTTCTTGAGCATTCAATTCCCCTCTATTTGTGTTTGATTCCTTGGAGATGATAAAGACATCGAGGGATCTATTGTTTTGAATTTTTCTGCTGGTTAGATTTCTGCAGAGGACTCCTGACTGAACTGATGTGTCTTTATTATTTCTTTTCCTAATTGCTCCCAACATACGTAATAGGAAGAAACATCCTTATGGGATTTAAACCAAATTTTATAAAATTTTACATAAGCAGAATTCACAGTGCAAGAAGAATTTCAGTGATCCTGCCCCAAACCTGCCAGGCAAAGGCAGAGTGGGCTTTTGGTGACACGGAGCCCACAAGGACAGCCAGGCTGAGTATCCACTCAGTCGGGCCTGGCCCTCAGCTCTCACCGACATATTGCATCATTTTCTTGACAGTTCTGCACTTGCCAAAGCCATAGATCATCAGTTTTGAAATAAGATTTCTACACTTGGTTCGCCACGTCACAAATGATTTAATCTTCTGGTCCTGTGGTTTTAACCAGAAATAGTTTTTCTTCTGGCTGGTCCTGATTTTGTTCTGAGTCCCAGCTGTCTCTGCTCTGGACAAGAAATAATGTCCAGTTCTATGCAGCGTCCGTGCACCACTGTCTTCCTCACTGTCCATCTTCTCCTCTTCAACCAGTGGACTACATTGACCTCACTGAGCCATCCCATATCTACCACACAGGAGCCACACATACTCAGGCATGTGCCTTGCATCTGGTTGTGTAGATGTTGGTTGTTTGCTTGCTTTTGTTTTTCACAACGTGATCTCTCCCCATGTAGTTTGGGCTGCCCTTGAACTAACACTGATTTTTCTGACTCAGCCTCCCACATTCTTAGACTATGGACATGTACAACCACTCCTTCCTGTAGCTTCCAGATCAAGGGATTTATTTAAGGATTGGCTGCTTCAAGGGATCTTGCTAGGGAAAACCATGCCTTTCTCATGAAAAATACTTTGTTGTCAGAGAGAACTTTTTTGCTGTTCTTCCAATTATTTAGCAATTCAAAATAATGACTAACACCACATACTGTTTTGTGGTGGGCAGCATGCCTTTCAAGGGAAGAGAAAAGCTTGAGACTAATCCCCGTGTTCTGAGAGGCTGGGGCAGACGGATCACAAGTTTTTGCTCAGCTGGGCAATTTAGCAACTTAAGAGATCCTATCTCAGAAACTGCTTTTTTCATAACTTTATTTTTTCTTAAGAAATGTTTGGAATGTATAGAGTTTTGTGATCTCTGTTTTCTGAATGAAGACACTGATAATTAAAATACTAAAGAGTTTTTGCAAAACAAGTCAGAAGTTGAACATGCAGCTAATGTGATCTAAATTTAGAGTCTGTGATCTTACCATTGGTGACAGAATTCTGTGCTTTTTAGGGTTTAGGAGAAATTGACAGAACACAGTTTACTTAGTGGAAGGATGTAGAGGTTGTGGGCAAACTATGAGTGTTTCTGGATAATGCTTCTCCTCTCTTGTTTTTATTTTGAAACAAGTTTTCACTAGGTCTCTAAGTAACCTAGGCTGTTCTCCAGCTTTCTGTCTTCCTGCCTCAGCCTCCCACAGTTTTGGGATTACAGGCATGTAATCCACCATGCTCAGTTTAGCCATGGGCTCTTTTTTTCTTTTTTAACCTTTGTCATTTGTAGAGGGACAGGGTATAGATGGTGACAGGAATAGTGCTACAAACCAAGACAGGAAACAAGTAATCTCTCTGCTTCCTTTTTTTTTTTACGGCTGCCCTGTGAAGAATTCTTATCACTCTACAAGGGGGCCATCAGCTGGGGAAACAGTTTGAACACTCCAAGCAAACAGCTCGGATTCCCAGCCAGGAATCTTTCCAGAGCCGAGTAAGACTGGTTTAGGAGGTCTGCTTTCTCCTCTGCTGGGTTCGCCCATCAGGCTTCCACGGAGGACCAGGATTAGTGAGGGCACACTCTGGTTTTGTATTCATTTGGGTCTTCTTGTCCTTCATTCATAGAGCATTTGCTGGCCTCCAGTTTTACACCCATCACTGAATGTATGGTTGGGGTGCAAGGACAGAAAAGATGCGAGAAACGCTGACCCGGCCCGAGGAACTGCAGGAGCGGTGAGAGCTGTCTGGGTCCCTCCGGCACTCCAGTGTACCTAGAGAAAAGGCCAGGGGACTGAGATCAAAGATAGAAGTTGAGAGGCTTCAGCTTTGCTCTCAGACAGCCGATCATCCAGCCGTAGAGGTGAACGAATAAGAGGATAAGTAAAAGCAGGCCACGGGCTGCACCCCTGCAAGTGGTGATCGAGTTAGAAGGGAAATGTTTCAACAAAGAACATCCATTTTTGTACAAGACACAGAGCCGTGAAGCTCCCTTGGAACCCTGCCCTGGCTTGAGCACACTCATCCTGTTTTCCTTACCACTTTCCTCTGCAGCCCTGGAGTCCTCTTTCCTGACTGGCCAGGTGAACTGTGATAAAAAATATGGCGACTTCTGCTGCACACGGTCCCAAGGAAAGGCAGCTCATAAAACACGACGCCATGTCCGCCTCCCGCTTGTTCACCAGATCCGGCTCCATGCGACTTCTAGCTCTTCCCCAAAGTCAGAATGACCAGGTAAGGGATATGTTTCGACTCCATCCGGGACATTGAGGCAGGCAGCAAAGCTCGGCAAAGACCCTCAGAAAGGCGGACTCCAGAGCTGCTCCAGAAAGTGGCAGGGACGATGCGATGAGTGTGTTCAGCACCAGGGGAAAGTTTCTGAGGGATTCATGGCACTGGATCTATGGTTGTAAGACATTTGAAAAATAGAAACACTCATGTTATAGTTTTGTCACACAGTGTGTGTATCTTGGTGAGCATTGCTTGGTTCTTTCTCATGGCCGTGACCACAAGATCCTCCTCGGAAATGCCCCTCTCCTTGCTCTCTTTTCCTGTCACCATTTCATTTTATTTTACTTTTGAGTCAAGGTCTCATTATGTAGCTCACACTGGCCTTGAACTCACAGTGCTGCTCTTGCCCCTGCCCCCCAAGTGCCGGGATTCCCAGCACGCCCAGCTTCTCTGTATGGACTTAGATGTACCTTACGGCCAGGCATGGTCACATACAGCCACTGTCCCAGCACTCTGGGAGGCTGAAGCAGGAGGATTGGAAGTTTAAGCCCAGCCTGGGCACCTTAGCAGCTGAGTAGATAGAGCATGGGGAGACCCTGTCTCAAAGTCAAAAAATTAAAACAGGGCTGGGGAGGCCAAGTAGCTTCCATGTGAAAGGCCTCAGTTAAATTCTCACTACTTAAAAAATGAAAAACTAGGGGCCGGGGAGATGGCTCAGTACAATAAGCACTTCCCTGGCAAGCGCAAGGGCCTGAGTTCAATCCCAAATTCTGCAAAAAAAAAAAAAAAAAAAAAAAAAAGAGAGAGAGAGAGAAAGAAAGAAAGAAAAGAAAAGAGAAAACTGAAAAACTAACCACCAACCATAAAAATAAAGCAAAGAGTAAGTTCAAGAAAGAAGGGATGGCCGGGCTGGGAACAAGACACTTGATGACCAGCCTTTACATAGATAGCTTCCCAGTCCTGCCTCTCTCTTGGCCCCTCCTTCCCCAGATGCAGTTGTTAAATTGCCCAGGGGCGTGGAGCTCAGGATGTTTTTGGCTGGGTCCCTTCAGTACTATGGACACTGCACAGCGGAAGCGAGAGGTCTGAGTCAAGCATCCTTGGGCACACACAGTTGCCCTGATCGTCCAGACTTCCCAAGTGTCACTTCCGCTCTGGCCACACCTGCTGCTGTGACACTTCACCTCCTCAGTGACCTGCGGTGTGGCTGGGCCACTCCCTTGGCTGGACTGGGGCATTCTGGTGACACTCGATGGAGCTGCGCAGGGCTGGGGACAGGAATGCGCTACCCCCTCCAGTGACAGCTGTCGCCTGGCATCCCTGGCATGCCTGTGCCTGGCAGCTGTGGGCCGGGTGGGGTCTGGCAGCTCCCAGCTCGCAGCCTGAAGTCCCAGGATTGGCAGTCAACACCCAGCACCAGAGGGTGGGGCACAGGGAAGAGGCTGCTTTTATGAAACAGAAGCAAGGCCTGAGGGCTGAACCCAGGGCCTTAACAGTGAGCTACACCACCTCTGCCTGTCTTATTATTTGCATCTCACTAAGTGGCTAAGATCCCCACAATGGACTCTGATGTCCAATGCTCCTGCCTCAGCCTCCCAGGGTGCAGAGTTTCCAAGCCTGGCTATGAGAGGTTTCATTTTATTGTAGAATTTGTGTCCATCGTTTTATTTTTTTATTAGTGCAGCCTTACAATACACGATGATTCAATGCCTTGTGAGGAGGTGGCATGCACGTAGAGCGTGTCTCAATTCCCTTCCTTCCTTTCTCCTCCATCTCTTGGAGCATTGAGACATGGCTGTGGATGGGACAGGGTGAGGCTGTGACACAGGCATGAGGTCACGGTGTAGTTTGGCTGTGTGACCCTCCTCCTCCTGCCTGGGCCTCTGCATCCTCCTGCCCCACCAGGGCTACAGGAAAACTTTGCTAGACTCTGTTGGCATTTTCTGGTGAACTTAGTGTGCTCCTGAAGAGACACAGAGTGTCCAGGCACCAGATTTAAGTTAAATACCAGACTATTCGATATTCTTTGAGATGTGAGAATCCATTCTGGGTAGCACTTGGTTTGGTTAATCTGGTTTTTTTTTTTTTTTTTTTTTTTTTGAGTCTATGTAGTTCAGACTGTCCTCAAACTTGTGGTGATCTTCCTTTTTCAGCCTCCCAAGTGCTGAAATGACAGGTGTTTCCTCCACACCCTACAGTATTTTATTTATTTTAACATAGACTTAGTTTTCATAAGCCCATAGCAGTGAACCTGGCAAGAACAGATTACAGTTTTCAAAATTTCTTTGATTTTTTAACTTTGAATTTCTCTAAATACTAATGAGGATTTTTGCCCTGCTTTTTACAAAAATTGTACTAAAATGTACATAACACGAAATTACCACCTTAAGCACTTTGACAATATGGGTCGGTGATGCTAAATACAGTCACGTTGTTCAACAGTTTTCACTGATGCCAGCCACAAAGCTCTTCTGGTAAAAATAAAAGTCTGTATCTTGAGCAACAAGCCCTCCCCACCCCCCAGTGCCACAGTCCCGCTGTCTCTTGGCCTCCATGGATGACACTGTTCCCCACATCTGCTGAGTGCTCACCTGCAGCATGTTGCTCACTGAGCACGATGTCCCCAAGGATGATCCATGTGGTGACCTGCCAAAACTGTCTTCTGCTTTATTTTTTTAAAAATAATTTTATTGAGAACCAAATAACAATGAGACAGTTTCAAAACCGATTAGTAGGACAGTTTCAATAATTAATACATTGCATATTGTTGTTTTCTTAGTAGTTATTCATAGTACAAGATGCAGACATGATATCCTGTCCACAAACACTATTAGAACAAATCTTTCTATTCATTGAAATAAGAGAAAGTAGCTGTATATCTATCCTAACTATTTGGAATATACAGATGCAAAATGGTCCTTCATTTGTATCCCCTTTTTTTGTTTAGTTTTGTCAGAGAAGGGTATACCATTGTCATTTAAATATTGTAGGTATGTGAATTCAGCAAAATAATCCAATATAGTCCAGTAGTCCATAATATTTCCATAGGACTAGTAATATCAGAAGTTGTTGACCTTGAGCCTTCTACAGCTCAGTATATTAATATGGCTTTTGTCTTCTGCTTTAGATGGGTATAGTGATACACTGCTGTAACGCCCGCCTTCTGGGTGGTGGAAGCAGGAAGATCACAAGTTAGAACTCAGCCTGGGGGACTGAGCAACTTAGTGAGACCCTTTCTTAAAATAAAAGCTGGGGAGATATAGCTCTATGCAAAGGGCCTGGGTTCAATCCCTGATACCTCAAAAAGCAAAGCGTTGCCCATAGAGGCTGAATAACACATTTAATATCTACACACTCTTGGTTGTTACCAGCAATAAATTATACCTTAGAATTTATATTCCCAGAGAAAGAGTGAAAAAGAAGCATACAAAATCCTAATAATTTTCCACCCCTTGTTCCCTCTCTCCTCTCTCCCTTCTCTGAGCCCCTTTCTCATCTCCACAAAATCTACATCCTTGTTGTCTACCATCACTCTTTAATTTTGTTCTCTATTTATATTTTGGGTTTTTCCTATAAGAGAAACCATGTACATTTTTACTTTGTTATCTGACTTCACTTAACATTATGGTCGCAAGATATTTACAAAATTTCCCATTCAAATAATTTTAAAAAACTTATTTAGGACAGGGTCTACAGAGTCTCACTATGTAGATCGGACTTGTAGTGATCCTCCTGTTTTCAGCCTGATTGCCGGGATTATAGGCATGTGCCACTATGCCTAGTCTCATTAGCCATCTTAGCATGCCCCAAGGGCGGGTTTGGCACGGTAGGCTGGGGATTGAACCCTGGCCTCTGCATCTGCCTAAGCAGGTGCTTTAGTCTGCTAAGCTATCTGGCTGGTCCTCCATTCAAATAATTTGATCCGCATTCAGGAACATCACTAGTCCTGGCTGAGTGTCTAAGAGTGGCTGTTGTCCAAGTGTTTCTTTTCTTCCCCTCCTCCCCCTCCTGGTCCCTGCAGGCTTCGGGAGTGAGAGCCAGGAAAGACAGAGCTGGTCCCCACTGCTGAGAGCTGCAACTGCCAAGACTTGGCTGGACACCAGACTGTGGCGGGGCTCAGAGGGCGGTGAGTGTGCACAGGTGAGTGTGCACCTGTGAGTGTGCACAGGTGCGCTGGCTCATTTGCATTCTTCCAATAATATACCTGTTTTAACCCTACTTAAAAGTACCTGTCTTGGTCCTAGGAGATGGCACAGAAAACTACAGTAAATGTTTACATTTAAAAAATCCATTACAGTGGTAAGCACTTTACCATGGATCTCCTCAGTCTGAACACACTTATCCCACTTTTCCTTGCAGCATTTCGCAGCAGCTCTGGAGTCCTCTTCCCGGAGGGTCTTTAGTTGCACTGTCCCAGAAGTCTCAGTGTCCTGAGTGGGTGAAGACATTCCCCTGTCATTGGCATGTTGACGCTGAGAAGAAATGAAGCCGCAGCATGCCAGGCCCAGTGACTGAGGCGGGTGAGGACACAGCGCCGTAGTTTTATGAGCCTGCCACTTGCTTGGCAGCAGCATTCACTGCCTTTTTGATCTCCCCTCATAAAGACCCTCAGGAAAGATGACTCCAGAGCTGCTGCATCAAGGGGCAAGGATGGTGGGATGAATGGGTTTTGATCAAGAGGAAAGATTTTGAGGGAGATTCACTGCCACATGTCTCCAATGATGATAATTACTTTAAATTAAACTTTCTCAGTACATTTGTCACATCTAACACTGACTAGCTCTGGATAACCATTGTCTGTGTCCCAATAGTCCGATTGCCCTGTTTCCTCCCTAAGTCCCTGCGCGTCCCAGCTCTATTCTCCTTTCCCCTCTCCATCATCTGCCATCTCTTTCCCGAAGTCTGCAGCTAACTCTCCACTCTCTCTTGAGCTTCTGTGCTCTTATTTTACTGGGGGGTCCTTGCAGGGGGAGCACAGATGTGCAGTTTATCTGCACTCCTCAGCTAGACCTGAACATCTGGACTCAGTCTTTCTTGTACTGTGTGTTCTCAGCATTGGTAAAGCAATCACACCAAAAGAAAGGTGAGTTACTTTTCCTCATGGTGAGTATGAAGACAAGTGTGGCCAAAGGATGCTTGGAGCATAAGACCTTAAATGACCTTTGGAAGGGCTCTTTTTCCTCTACATGTCATCCTAGGAGGATATTTGAATTATGAGGAAAGCATAGACTCTTTATAGTACATCAATTTTATAATTCCCATGAAGCCTTGATTCAAGTATTAAACCTCTCAACACCAGGTTCAAGTAGACAAGCCCTTCCTCTATAATTGCACAAGATAACAGTAAAAAGCACAGCAGAGTGTGTGGCACTATCCAGAACCGAACGTGCTTGGTAGGATTGATGTTTTTGCTCTGCATGGAGAAGGATCTGTGATGGGAAATTCACAAGTCTCTGTCTTAGTTGCTTTTCTCTCATTGCTGAGACAAAACACCTGACACCCAAAATTAAGGAAGGAAACGTTTATTTAGCTCACAGTTTGCAGAGGTTTCCGTCCACGTTCAGCTCACTCCAAGGCAGAGGCCCATGGCAGCGGGGCAACAGTGCAGGGCAGCAGAAGATAGCAAAGATAATAAGAGCACGCGTGAGAGGGCATGCCTTCTTTCCTCCCCGACATTTAAGCAGGCTGCCTGCCCTCAGGCTGGTGTAGCACTCTTACCAACTCCCTGCCTTTCTCTTGCATGTGTTGCTCAAGCTGTTTACCAAGTGAGACCCTGCCTCCCTGCTGGATCACTTACTTAAGTTCCTGAACTTCTCTAATTGACACAGTAAGTCAATCATTACAACACCCCGGAGCATAAACAGCTGCCCTAGGACAGGTCCTCTACACCCTAGGATGTAGAATTGCTGAGTTACTTAGTTAAGCTTCTAAATTTCTCAAATTGACAGTGTATCAACCATTATAGTCCCATTCTACCAAAGCTGAGTTAGTGACCAAACACAGGAGAGATAAGCTACTCTTTATACAAGGAAAGAGTATTTAAACATCAAAACAATTTCTTATAAGTGTAAAGGAAAGAGCAGGAGACCAAGAGGCCATAGTTTTGATACCTACTGTTAACTTTGTCACAAGTGAGGTCCTAGTAACTCACCTATGTACCAACCAGGCTCTTTTCCGTTTCTATCATGAAAACTGTATGCTAGAATCCTCTTTGTTTGTTTTTTTGGTATGTTTCATTTTTATTTTTAATTTTTTTCCATAATTTTATTGAGAAACAAATAGCAATGAGAGAGTTTCAAACCAAATTGGCCGGACAGTTTCAATAATTAATACATTGCATACTGTCTTCCTAGTGGTAATTTGTTCCACAAGATGCAGACATAATATCCTATTTTAAAACACTATTAGAACAAATATCTCTATTCATTAAGAGAATGTAACTATATATCTATCCTAACCATTTTGAATACACAGATATAAAATGGACATTCATCTGTATCCCCTTTTTTGTTTAGTACAGTCATTTGAATATTATAAGTGTGTTAACTCAGCAAAATATTCTGGAAGAGTCCAGTAGCCCATAATAGTATTGGGTCTTCTGCTTGACTGGCAATGTCAGAAATTGTTGACCTGAGTCCCCTATAGCTCAACATAACAGCACGGCTTTACTTCTTATACTTCATTTTTATATTTTTCTGCTGGATGGTTAATAGAATCCTTTTTTCATCTATACTTCACTTAAAAGATCGAACCAACTTCCCTTTTATGGAGTACAAGATGAATTTCAAATCTTGGACAAATATCTACTGGACAAAATATAGAAAACTTTGTATTTGACCCTAAAAAAGAGGCCAATAATTGGTTAAAACACTCCGTTTTAAAAAGCAAGGCATACACATTGCTATGGTCCTTATCATTCTGAATAAATCGAGTCCAAATTTGGAAAGACTTGCCAATTAATCAGTCCAATTATTTTCAAATCCATCTTTGATAGAATGGGACTTGTGGGAAAATAATTACTATCCATAGAGATTAATGGTTTTGTTTCAAATTCATTGATCAGACCCACATTTCACAAACATAACTACAGCAGCACAGATGCAATATAAATATCTATTCTTGTAATAAGAGATATTTATTAAAATTTTGATCTACATTGCTCAGGAAGTGTGAAGCTACTCAAATGCTTTATATAAATGGACTCCATGGAGGGTCTTGATAAAATAGTAAATGAGTTTCTTAATGTGATGAGCACTCTGAAAATAGTCCATGAAAGAAAGTTACATTGTTTTATAGCAAAGTGATTGAATCAGATGCCCATCGCTGATAAGCAAATTTGGGAGGAATCAGTTATTCTTTGCTGAAACTCAGTCAAGCCTTGTGAGATATTTAATTTCCGTATCAGCAAGCTTGACTTCTTAATGCAGGTCAAGGGTCTCAAAACAACAGAAAAGAAGCTTCTAGAATGTTCTAGAATGAACCTAGCTATCCTGAAGAAAAACCTCTGTGAACAAGGATCTGTGCCTAATACATGAAGCACTATGGGAGCTCATTATGAGTTTGTGAACACAAAGCAGTTAGTGTTTAAAAAAAGTTTAAATTTTATCTTTTCAGATCATTTACTTTGTTTGGCCAAGTTTGCAGTACATACTGCTTGCATTCCTTATATGGAATTGGTTCATATATGTAACACATCTTAATTCCCTTTTCATTCTCCTTCCTCTTCCCCCTTCCTCCTCACTCCATTTCCTGATCCCTTTCCCACTTGAGGAAGATCTGCCCCCTACTTCCTATTTCTTATCTTTTATCCTGCCCTTTATTTATATTTTGGGTTTGTCACATAAGAGAAACCATGTGACATTTAAGTTTGTGTGTCTGATTTGTTTCACTTAGCATTATGGTCTCTAAGGGCATCCATTTGCCTACAAATGGCTCAATTTTATTCTTCTTTATAGCACAAAAGAACTGCACTGTGTGGAAGTACCACATTTTCTTTATTCATTAACCTGCTTTGGGGCATATGGGCTGCTTCTAGCATCTAGCTATTGAGAGTCGTGCTGCTATAAACATATATTTTATGGCTTCAACTTTTTCAGGAAGATACCTGGAAGGGACATAGCTGAGTTGAATGGAATTTCTCATTTTAATTTTTTTGAGAAGTTTTCATACTCATTTCTTTAGTAGTTGTACCACCAGTCATATAGAAGGGTTCCTTTCACCACATCCACAGCCTCACCACCACTTATTATTATTTGATTTCTGGATGCTAGCCATTCTTTCTGGGGTAAAATGGAATCTTGGTGTTGGACTTGACTTTCCGAAAAGGGACAGTGCATAAAGTCCAATTTAACACTGTGGCTCTAACCATTCATAAAGCATATAGTCTAAGCCTCAGGTCCATGCCTTGTCTTATCATGAAGTATAAAGACTTATGAAGATAAGAATGAATGTACCGATAAAACTTAGAACGTTTAAGTTTCAAATCAGATGAAGAATTGTGCAAGAATCCACAATTTTCCAAGAGTTGAACAGACATCAGATTTCTGATTGTTTAGAGTATTTTTCTCCTAGTCATAAGAGAGAGGGAGAGAGAGAGAGAGAGAGAGAGAGAGAGAGAGAGAGAGAGAGACAGACAGACAGACAGACAGACACAGAGACAGAGACACACACAGGGATTGACAGAGAGGAGAGAGACAGAGAGAAGAGAAAGAGAGAGGAGAGGAGAGAGGAAGGAGGGATGGGGGAGAGAGAGAAAGAGAGAGAGAGAGAGAGAGAGAGAGAGAGAGAGAGAGAGAGAGAGAGAGAGAGATCTTCTGTGCTGTGTTCCTCCTTTTTCTTTATAAGAGCTAGGCCCGGCAACATTTTACCCTAGACATTTTGTCTGGAAATTTGCCCAGCAGTTGAAGCTTGCAGCTGTTAATAATATTTCCAAGCCAGTGAATATGATCTATGCCTCTCTTACTGCTGCCTCCATTTGTATCTCAAAGTCTGAGCAATTCTACTGAAATACTCCTCTGTGACTCATGGAGAGGCGGTTCAGGGAAGGATATTAGCCGAGGCGGGCAGTGTGCACACAGCGTACCCACAGTGGGTCTAACCCACCAGTTTAGAAACCAACAGAGCAACAAAACCAAGGGGATTAGCAGAGGAAAGGAGAGGCTGGCATTCCAAGGATCACTGTGAGATTTCTTTCCAGAGACCACCTAGCCAGGCATCAGCAGCTGCCAAGCAAGGGCTGGAACTGGATTCTGAGAAAGCGCTGAATGACCTCATTGTCAAGCAGCTCGTGTGGGCAATCACAGTGCGGTACTTCACAGGCACTGTCCCCTCCCAGGTCCAATCACAGGCACTGTCCCCTCCCAGGACCGTCTGTTCCCCTCGTCCCATCTACATGCACGCACGGCCAAGCTCCAGGTTAGATCAGCAAGCTCAAGCCTGCACACGGATGTCTGCTGAATTCTGACTGATCTTTAAGTGTCTGAACTCAGAGTGGTGAATTCCTTGTCTCATTTCTTAAAGTAACTGTGCCATGCTGCCAAGACTTCTGTTATCATCAACCAACTCCCTGGCCCTCAAACCCTTTGGGGGATCACTCCCACTGGACCCTAGAGATCACTGAAGGGATCTTTTCTTTCTCTCCCCGACTCCTACCTCTGCACCTGGAGAGATTCCTATCAGCTTTCTTTCTGTTTGTCTGAGGGAGATGTTGTGTGTTTTTGGTGTGAACCCAAGCTTATCCTGGGTCCTATTTGAATCCACACATTTCTCTCTTCTCCTCGGGGATCTTTGCCATAAACTATTCAGTTGGAAAATTTCTAAGTTGGATATTCATGGGTATTCAGTTTCTTCCTCATCTTCCTCTCATCTCATAAATGTAACCCATGGGCATGAGAACTACTAGAGCCACACAATCTCTCTCCCCAATGAGGGAATGGAAACCCATGTCACTGACTTGGACCCAGCCTCTTGCCTTACAGACACACGCAGCAGTGAAGGGGCTCACCCAGGTCTGATCTACCTACATCTCCCAGCCTTGCCTTCCATAGATTGGCTTCATTCTTAGCTTTCCTGCAACAGCAAATGGTTGGCAATTTGGGGAGAGCAGCAGTAGAGAAGACACCCTGGCTATAGCTCCCACACAACATTTTAAATTTATGAGTTTTGAATCTCTTGGAAGCACGAGCCCATTCCTGGACCGTCACAGCTGGTCATGAGGGTCACATGTGGGACACCCTCTGGGAAGCCAGGGGCTGTTGTAGGAGGATACAGCCATGATCCTCAACAGAATGCCAGGGCTCTGCACCACCAGAGGGGAGTGGACACTGGGTATGAGGGGCACAAGTTCCCATATAGTCCCTGTCCCTTCCAAACGGAGTCTTCCTACTGAACACCAGGAGATTCACTGCTATCTCATTTCCTGAGTTTTATTCTAACCTTGTAGACCTAACTTGTACCCAGTTTGACTTTGTGGAAACCCCGTCCATATGACGAGGGCCCTGCTCTGAATGACTGCTGAGTGAGGAAAGGGACAGGCGCAGGAAACCACCTGGCTTTCTTTAAGCCCGAGTGGCTTTGCAAATAATTAAATGCAAAGGACTAGAAAAAAGGAGGAAAAACTAGATCTAAACAAAAAGAAGACAAGATTGTGAAAGCAAAAAAGGAATAAGGAAAAGAAAATCATAAGTAGACTGTACTTGAAAGAATTCAATGAGTTTGATTTTCTCCTGTTGTGTTCATGAGGATCACAGCCCATCTCACCAGAAATATCTCAAGGGATACAGAGACTTCTGTGATTTATGGAGCACAGATTCCATGCCAGCACCCTTACAAGACAGTTCTAAGCCTCCCAGCAATCTTGCCAAGTGAATATTTTTGCTCTGTTTGTATATAAAAATGGAGAAAGATAAGTTATCTCACGTGATGTGTGAGAGATAGATGTGGAATTTGAACAGAAGCTTTGCCCCACTTCAATGTCCTGTTCATACTCCACCCAAAGATCAAATGGCCTGGGACTTGCAAGTAGCTAAAATCTATCCAAATCCAATCAAATTAGCTAAAGCCAAATCCCTTTCTGCAGCACCTCCTGTTCCTGGTGGTCACAGGCTGAGCTGTCACCTGCATCATCTCCTAAATCCATGCACAGCTGGGATGGGTTTGGAGCACATGGCACATGGCTTTGGAGGAGCCAGGAGTGGGGGACCCCCAACCACAGGAACCTGCAAAGAATCAAGGGCCCGTGGGTTCCACCTCCACTGAGGTCATTCATTCCTGCATGGTGTCCCCAATTACTAATCACTTCTGGTTCCCCATGCTGAAGTCACAGGGCAAACATGAGATTCTAGCACAGCCTCTGCTCAGATTAGACTAACCACAACCCTGTGTCTCTGTGGACCTGGGAGATATGTTTCAAGTTATTCTGAGACAATCTGGACAGCTTAGCTATTCACCAGGACCCTGTTAAAAATAGCTCTGAGATTCCATCTGACCCCAGAAAAAAATGACCACTGTCATGAAATTAAAAATCAACTAATGCTGGCGAGTCTGTGGGACAAAGAACCCTTCTAACATTGTTGGAGGAAATGTGAACTAATACCACCACTATGGAAAGCAGTGTGGAAACCCTTCAAAAACTGGAACTAGATATTCCATTTGACTCGCCTAGTCCCCTTTTAGGGATCTTCCTGAAAGAGTAAAGACATCATATCAAATTGATTCATGCACATGCATGTGTATAGTAGCACACCTCCTAATACCTAAATATTGAAAGCAATCTATTGATTGTCCATCAACAGAGGACTGGATAAAGACAGTGCGGTTTTTACACATAACAGAGTACTACTGTGTCATAAAGAAGGATAAATTTAAGTCATTAGTAGGAAATAGATGCACTTGGACACCGTAATGTTAAGTGAAAATAGATCAGACAAAGAAACTTAAATATCATGTGGTTTCTCTTACATGAGAAAGCCAAAACGCAAGTAAAGAGCGACGTAAAGGATAGATAATAGGACACAAGAAGACAGAGCTTTTGCAAAAGGAAAGGAGGCCTAGAGGGTGAGGGAGGAGAGAGGGAGGGCACAGAAAAGGAATTAAGCTGTGTTATGAACATGCACCAGTTTCCCATGATGGATGTGAATATTATACACTGCAGATATGTGCTCTGTAAGTAGCTACTAATATTTACTTTTCTTTTTTTTTGTGGAACCGGGGTTTCAACTCAGGCTCTTGTGCTTGCCAGAGAAGTGCTTATTCCACTGAGCCATCTCCCCAGCCCCAAAAAATAAAATTTGGAAAAACAATCTTTTTTAGGATATACTTCAACACAAAGGCCTTCTGTTTAATCCCCAGTACTAAAAACCAAATTGTTAGGCCTGAAAAAGGGGCAGAAGCAAAAGCTTTGTGAAGGTCCAGATACTGAAGTCACAGTCTTTATGGGCAAGAAGTTTGTAAGCAAAATGTACTGGACACAAGATTAATTTCCTTATTAATTATGAGCAGGCAACTGTTTTCCAGAAAGTTCCAATTTAAGATCACTGAGCAAACCCCTAGATTCTTGTGGACATATTCAGAACAGAACTCAAAAGCAGGGTAGAATTCTGCAGATTCCGGTTGTGGTAAGAATGCCTTAATCCCAGCACCGTGGAGGCTGAGACAGGAGGATTGCTGACTTTGAGGCCAGACTGGGCTACATAGTAGGGCTTTAGTCATTTTTTCATTGCTGCGACAAAACAGCTGACACAAGTTGTGGAAGGAAAGGCTTGCCTTAGCTCACAGTCTGCAGAGGACTCAGTCCACAGCACACTGCTTCCAAGGCAGGGTGGCATGGCAGAGGAGGCTTGTAGAGAAGAAACAGTCTTTGGCAGGGCAGGCAGGAAGCAGCAAGCAGCGAGCCTTCCTTTCCCTTTAATTTCATCCAGTTGATGTCACCTATACCG
The DNA here is from genome assembly GCF_000260255.1 of Octodon degus. NCBI lineage: Eukaryota > Metazoa > Chordata > Mammalia > Rodentia > Octodontidae > Octodon > Octodon degus. The sequence goes on from NW_004524780.1 coordinate 3,263,459, forward strand.
AGGTTGGGCCTTCCCATCATCCTACTGCAGAACTATGCTAAAAAAAAAAAGCAGGACTAATTTAGCAGTTACACACCTTTAGTCCTAATATCACGCATTCTAGATTCAGCCGCTTCCAAAAAGCCTCGCCAACAAGCACATGAGGCTTTGGAGAACATCCAGATAAAGGTCATTAGAGTAAGCTCAAGGCCACTACATAGCGAAATCCTGTCTCAGAAAACATTTGTGTAGAAAGGTCTGACTTGACAGAATAAAATGTTTCCAATGATTTGCACACAAATTGCATCTCTGATACAGAATAGCCACAGGACTTTCACCATCCATTGTCATTAGTGAAGTATGGTTATGTAGTTCTGTTGGGAAACCGAGGCTCAGAGATGTGAAAGATTTCCCCAAGACCTCAGGAAATTGCAGCTTCAACTCAAAGCCAGTGCCAGTGCCCCACGTCTATCACCAATTTCTGAATGATTCAATGCAAGCCAGCTGAATTCTTAAAGCTGCAAATGTCAGTGCTTGTCTGGCAGCCTTCTCTGTTCATCAAAGCCCACTGTATCTGCTTATAGAGTGAAGTGCCAAGACATCCTCAGCTCCCAGCACCCACTGCGTGAACCCTGAGGCATGCTCTACACTGCAGTTCAGATGTCCCAGGCATGATCAATCTAAGTCTGCCACATCTAACTTGTTGCATGACAGATTCTTTACTAGCTCTCTTTCTACACTTATCTTAGCTTCAAACTTTCCCTTATAAGCCATGTGCTTCTCCAGGAACCTTCCTGAACCCAGACAAACTCTTCCCACCTTAGGCAGCTATAGTTGCCAAGGGGGAGAGAAAGATGGACCTGGAAGAGCCATGCCTACCTCCACACTGAGCCAGGCTTTGGGGACCCCACCCCCACGGTGGCCTGTAAGGAGGACTTCTGGCCTTGGTAGGGGTCACCATGTCTTCAACATGTACAATTCCTTCTCCATCTCCACTGTATGGGGGCCCAACATAAGACCTCTGGCCTTACAGGGCATTTTCAGAGAGGGAATTCAAAATGTGATTTTCACTTTATGAAAGGGGATTTAGTTTTTCATTCACAATGCTTAGAAAATTCTGCCTTATCCCAAATGACATCAGGCAGAAATTTGACTAAGCCTCACTTTGCTGAAAACATTCAAATGTACTATGTGCTGTCTAACACAGCAGTCCCTAACCAGAGTGACTCTTTATACTGAGATCCATTTTAATTCTTTGTGATTAACATTCAGGCCTATGGTCACCCAGCTATTTCCTTGTACCTAGTGACACATGCCACCGAAGGTGCTGTCAGAGCCAGCACTCATGGTATAGTCTCCAGTTTGCAGAATGGTCTGCAGGGAGGCTGGGGTACACTATCCATGATTGGCTGTAGACATGGTCTGGAGTCCCTGCTGTCCCTGTATCTAGGCCCCTTTATGATAGAGTAAGTTGCGCAAAGTCTGTGTGGCAAGGTGACAACTGTGTATCTACTCTTACATGGGAGTGTGAAGCTGCAAGCGCAGGGCTGCGGCCTGCAGAGTCCTGTAAGGTACTGCTGAGCTGAGCACTTTGCTGCCTGGTTGTCCCAGGTATCTGTTGCTTCCTGGTACATGTGTCTGCCCAAGAGTTGCACATGTATGGAAGGTGACAGATCATGGGACACTGTGCTCATCACGGGATTCATCCACGGATGAGCTCACAGCTGACTGTGCTCTAGGGGGCGGGGCCTGGTTGGAGGTGGCCACTGGAGTATGAGCTGGAAGGTGCATTCTCGTCCCAGCTCTTCCCTTCTCTCTCTGCTTCCTGGATGTCATGGAGTGAACAGTTTTCTTCCTCCATAGCCCTTCCACCAGGATGCCTCTGCCTTGGATTCTGCTGACCAGGGACTGAGCCCACCAGAAACTGTGAGTCAAATAAACCACTCCTTTAAGTTGTAGGCAAGCGATGTTTTGTCTGAGTGATGGGAAAGTGACTGAAGGAGTCACTTGGTCATTCTCCACATTGTCTAGCCTGTCACTGTCACACTGTGCTCTGCTTTTACAGACCGCACTGTTTTGGATTTTGTATATAAGTGAGAACACAAAGTATTTGTGTTTCTAACCCTCATGTAGCTTTTTCACAGGCCTTGCTTGGTAACTATCTGCTCTTCTATTGAATTTTCTCCATTAGATAAGAAATTTCCCTGAGACACAAAGCCTGTGCGGTCATCTTTGGATGATTCATTCTCTCTCTCTCTCTCTCTCTCTCTCTCTCT
>NW_004524780.1:3265813-3273890 GCF_000260255.1 Octodon degus
TCTCTCTCTTTCTCTCTCTCTCTCTCTCTCTCTCTCTCTCTCTCTCTCTCTCTCTCTCTGTATTTTAGGGAAGGGCCCACAGGGTGTTCAGGGTCTCACTATTAGATTGGACTCGTAGTGATCTGCCTGTTTACAGCCTCCTAAGAGCTGGGATTACAGGCACGCTCTTCCATGCCCAGTCTCAATCCCCATCTCGGTGTGCCCAAGGCAGGGCTGGCATGGCAGGTCCAGGCATAAAACCTCTGAACCCTGTGCCAACATGCAGGTGCTTTAATCTGTTGAGCTATCGGACTGACACTTGATTTTCTCTAGGAATGGCATTTACAGTCAGCAGAGGATGGTGAATCTTCATTCAGAATCATTCCACATTAGGGAATTATTTTATTCATAGTTTTATAAACTACAGGTATATGAACTTTTATTTTTTTTTCAAAGATAGGTTTCTCAGCCTGAAGTGCCGGCACACTCCTGTTATTGCAGCACTCTGAAAGGGTGAAGCAGGAACTTTGCAAGTTCAATCCCAGCCTGGATATTTTAGTGTCTCAATGAGATCCTGTCTCAAAATAAAAAATGAAAAATTTTAAAAAGAGGGCTTGGCATTTAGCTCAGTGTGAAGGCTCAAGGTTCAAACTACAATACCAAAACAGTACAAATAAGAGGAAATGCTTCTCCAAATGTTTCCCTATGGGACAAACCCTCGTCTCCCTGTTCCACCCAGCCACGCACAGACACTTTCCCCCAAGCTTCTGTCTCCCTTTCCTTCGGCCTCTCAGCACACAGGCCTACGTGCATATTTGGATGTGCACACAGTATTCTCAGGATGATTATATAGTGAGTGTTTTTCTCAATTTTAAGGCTTATACCAATCAATCTGTGAAAGCCGTATTTTTATGGTTTCAATATGTGTCAAAATTGTTGAGAAATCTAACAATATTAATCAAAACACTCAACATTTGATTTCTCTATTCATCCTGGAAGCCAGGTCTCATGGCTGATAGATGGAATTGCACATATACAAGGCAGTCATATTTTGTAGTAATAACCTTTGCTTCCACACAGTTGGATGGAGGATGAAGGAGGACTCTGTGATGTGCTACTAAAAGGACCATGGCTTTCAAGTGCTCAACAAGCCAGATAAGCTTGGGAGCCCTTGTTCTAGGCTGAATAGACTTGATGTTCAGAATGGAATTATACCGCAGGTATAATGACTCTACCCAGTGACCCGTGCCCAGCAACTTCTAATGTGAAACATGCATAGTTAAGAAATGACTAGTGGTTGCACAAGCTCATGGCATTACAGTATGGACTAATCCATTATGGAACTTGGGCCGTTCTTCTCATCTTCTTTTCTTTTCTTTTAGTATGTATTTAGTACAGAGTGTACAAGGTCTCACTATACAGGTTGGACTCATAGTAATTCTCCTGTTTTCATCCAAGTGCTGGGATTACAGGCTCGTGCCACCATGCCCTGTCTCAATCACTATCTTAGACGTGGGGGGCAGGGCTGGCACAACACACCAGGGATTGAATCCTAGTCCCTGTGTCTGCCTAAGCAGGCGCTTTAATCTGCTGAGGTATCTGGCCAGCCTCTCTTCATTTTTGAACATTTTTTTCTTCTTTTCATTTGAAGAGAGTAAAAAAAAAAGAAGAAGACATTAGAAATGATATTGAATTTCAAAACAGATGATGATAGGAATTCAGCAATGGCTGTTATATTGCTGTCTTCAAAGTAGTTGTTCATATTACCCTATAGAAGCATGCAAAATTGGTCAAAAATATTAAGCATCAACTGACCCTTTCAATGAACCAGCAAAAACTAGCAGTACAATTTCCCTGGCTATCTTGTGTACAAGCTTATTTTCTTGACTACAGTGATTGAAAGCCCAAAGCATGAGCCCTTGAGGCTGAGTTTGTTAAAATGCTGGCTGAGGCACTATTTGATGAGAATGCTTCTCTGGTCTTAATAGTCACGGTGACAGGAAAACTCTTCCTCTGAGCAAATCCACTTGTTTTTGTGAGTCCATGTTTGCACTACATAACGATCCTGTTCTGTGTGGAGCTGGTGCATGTGCGCGACACATATTAATCCTTCTTACATCTCCTTTCCTCTCCTCCTCACCATCTCTTTGCAGAGATGCGATCTCCCTGTTTCCTATCATTCACTTTTTATTTTGTTCTTTATTTATAGTTTTGGTTTTCCATATAAGAGAAACCATGTGATATTTAAGCTTGGGGGTCTGATTTATTTCACTTAACAGTATGGTCTCAAAATGCATCCATTTTCCTAAAAACAACTCAAGTTTATCCTTCTTGAAAGCAGAGTAGTACTCTGGTGTGTCTAGATACCACAAGGTCTTTAAACATTCATCTGCTGGTATGCACAGGCTACTTCCTAGAGGTAGGTATTCAGGATCGTGTTGTTATAAACACAGATGCACAAAGACCACTATAATATGTCATTTTTACTCTTTAGGGAAGATACCTAGAAGGGAAAATCCAGGCTCAATGGAACTTCTAGATTTTTTTTTAAGAACCTCCATATACATTTGACATGTAGCTGCATTAGCAAACTTTCCCTTATGGCTTTTAGGTTTGGGGCAACATAACTTTTCTTCATTTTGTTAGATTTTGTTGACATCCTAAGATGCAATCTCTCTCCTCCACTTCCTCCAATCTCTCTGAATAGAGTATATTCAGATTCTTGATGGACATGGATTTCAGGGACAGTGCCCCAGTGGCTGGTCTGACTTGCCTGCATATGAGCTGAAGTTGAGTTTGTCAGACCTCACTAAGGACAAGCCGCAGCGGCAACGCTAGAGGGACCCAATTGCTCCATGGCCAGTGTCTGCTCAAGAAATCCACCGGGCGTCCTCACTGTGCCGAGGCCAGCGTGGTCGCCCTCCAGTGTCTGCACCGTTTCCTACCATGACCCCAGTCCCAGCAAGTCTGGATGAGAAGGCCAACAAAATTTGTGTCTCAAGTAGAAGGGTCCTGCTTTTCTTTTAATAATTGGAAAATCCTTGATAAACAAAAGGCACTTTTCCAGTAACCACAAAGACAGCAACTTATTAAAGTAGAACCCCATCACCTAGAAATTGACACCCCGAAGACTACAAGTAAAAGAGAAGCATCCTCAGTCTCTCTTGTTGGTTCCCTTATTCATTCATTCACTCAGTGAACATTCCTGGAAAACCCATTGAGCTGCTCCTGGCTACGGTCAGGAATTCAGAGTCAGACAAACAAGGAAACACCTTTAGCCAGTGCAGGCACGCTGCATCTGGTGGGGTGCTTCTGCTTCTATCTTGTGTGACACTCCTGCCTGCGGAGCTTTGGTTTATTTTTGTAAGCAAAGAGAGGATCTCTGGACGGTACAATAAATGATTGTACTCTGCACTCAGAGGATGCTTTGAATACTTGTCCCACCCGAAGGTGGCTCACTTTCTTCCCCCTCTTAGTGGCCTGCTTTGGCTCTCAGTTGTCTTTTAGTATGCAGGCAGGCCTGTGTTTGTTTTAGTGGGTGGTTTGCCCAGGGACATTCCACATTGTAACCCTAAATGAATTCCAGCAGAGTGGAAGGCTGGAGCTGTTTTTTCCTTCCTCCTGTTGTGGTTGATCTTTATTAGTCCCTAAGCTTGTGTCATTCATTTTAAAGTCATTAGTGAAAATAGAAACAGAAACATTTGGGTTTGAAAGCACACAGAATTAGTTCATGTGAAATTTTCCGTGGATTCTTTTGTTGCTGTTGTCTGTATCTGAGCAACTGAGCCTCCAGCCCCCAACAGAATCTCATTTTGAATGGGGGGAGTAGTTTTAGCTCCTCCTGGTCCACTCGGAGCAGGTCCACCCCTGAATCTTTGCACTGACCAGGTGGCTCTATCTCACCTTTCCTATTAGCAGGACTCTGGGGTGCTGTGGGTTCTGCCCACAGATTCTTTTCAGGTTCTTCTTGCTCAGAACAAAGAGCTGGACAAGCTAAGCACAAAAAGTAGCAAGAGTTTTGGTGTATTCAAAGTAGGTAAGGAGGTTTGCTCAGCAGAGTGAGAGTGTGCTGTGGAGAAAGACACAGCGCAAGGGCCACAAAGTGGACATCCTGTGCATCCCACGCCTCAAGATGACGTCACATCTAAACTGTCCAATCAGGTACCTGTTTCATCCAATGCCAGAAAAACTGAAGATGGCACTTTTTGATTGGCTCCAGGTGCAGGGCTCAGGAATTGTTTTTCTGTGCATTTGTCCTGGATCTCCATGACTGGTGAGTCACACATGCTCACCCAAATGGCTGGCCTCACCCTGTCTCCTAGCTCATTTTTCCTCTTTCCTCCTCTCCCTTTTCATCGTTCTCCTTTCCTCTTCTTCCTCTGTTTCCTCCTGGTGGCACTGGAGATTGTGCCCAAGGCCTTACACTGGACTGTATCGCCAAATACTTTATTTTTTTTTCAATTATTATTTTGAGACAGGGTCTTGCTAAGTCACTAAGTCGAGGTTTGGCTTGAAGTCCAAATCCTCCTGTCTCAGCCTCCTGTGTGCTGTGATTACAGGTGTGTGTCACTACACCTGGCTCCCATTTTTTGTTTTTGTTTTTTTAATTTTTTGAAAATTTTTGACATGAAGTACTCTTTAATACATGAAGTACATCCTTTAACCACCTGAAAGGAAGCTGTACCACAGAGCAGTACAATTACAAAAATTTCTTTGACTCCTGACACAGTGGCTGTGCTTTAGGGTAGCAGGAAGGATGCCAAACTTGAAAGACATCTTCGAACCAATGCTTGGTTCCAGATTTCCTGATGCAATCAGCACTTCAAGTAAATTCTACAGCAAGTGTCCAGGCTTCTTTCCTGCATGATCACCAGCTTAGCTGCAGTCTGCTGCCTCACTTCTCAGTCTGAGGAAAGGGGCTCACTGTCAGGTCAGGTACCGTTCAACCAGTGAGTGGTAAGATGCTCTTCCTGGGCTTCCAGAATACAGTCCAGCAGCTCACTCGCTGGATGGCTCACATGCTGTTTTTCTTTTTTGAGACAGGGTCTCCCAATGCAGTTTGGGCTGGCGTTGAGCTCACTTTGTAGCCTAGGTCTCAAACTCACAATGATCCTCCTGCCTCAGTCTTCCGAGCGCTGGGATTACAAGCCCATTTTTATTCTTTCATCTGTCATGAAGCATGGGAAAACTGTGGTAGACAGAATAAGAAGCAAGGTAAATGACAAATATGATATAAAACCCATAATGTAAGAGGCATGTTAGCTTCTCTTTGACTAATATTTCTTTTTTTTTTTTTAATATATATTTTTTAAATTTTATTTATTTATTTGTGTGTGTGTGTGTGTGTGTGTGGCCAGCTCAGCCCACCAGGGGGCGGGCCGGCTGACATGTGGTGCTGGGGAATTGAACCGTGGTCCCTGAGCTTTGCTAAAGCTTGTTCTAAGTAGGTGCTTTAGACCACTGAGCCATCTCACCAGCCCCTTTGACTAATATTTCTATGTAATATGTTTAAAGAGTACAATTCTTTCCCTTCATGCCATGAGAAACATATGGGGAGCTTCAGACAGGGCCTGCTGGGAACACCAAGTCTGAGCTTCTGCTGCCTCTGGAAGAACACTCAACCTCCACAGGACCTAGTTTGAATCCATTGATTAAGATAATATTTACATTTTATGTTGGAGGAAATCGAAGTATGGAAAATTTCAAGCTTTCATCGAAGGCCACAAAAGAAGCTGGTTGTAATGACACATGCCTGGAATAATTCAGTAGGCTGAGGCAGGAGAACAGCTGCAAGTTCCAGGGCAATTTGGCTACATAGTCAGTTCAAGTCCAGCTTGGACTACATAGATAGACCTTGTTTCAAATACAAACAAAAATTCACCCCGTGCATTAACAAGTTGGTGGCAGAATAAGCAGCAAACCTTATACTACTTCCACCTGCATTCAGAAAGCTTCCCTGCACTACATGTTGAGATCATGCACCCCCCGCCCCCCCAGGCTCTCCTGCTTTCTCTAGCTCTGATGGCAGTTGGAGCAAGCTCCTCACCTTGCCTCTCCCACTGCACAATGGCCACAGCATAGGCATCCCCAGCTGCCAACAGCCCAGTCCTACTTTGAGTAAGACAAGCATACAGTTTCCCTCCACCTGGCACCATTGGGATTCAGCCAGTGCCTTCCAGTAGGAGCATTTGTCACCAGGTTCCCCTGAAAAGTCCTGAGCAGGCTCCAAGAATAGCACTTAGTGGGGCACTCTGCTTGGGTTGGGTCGCTCTGAGAGGTTCCCAAGGACACAGAGCACACGGCTGCCCAACCTGAGTGCCACCTGCCAGGTAGCTTAGGTGGTGATATCAGGAGGCACAGATTCCCCTCCTCACCCAATCCACCCGCTGGGAACAGGTCCCAGTGAGCTCTGTGGGTTCCTGGGGTGGCTTCCACCATCAGCATCCTGCCCAGAAGGCTGGTTCTGATTGCCAGCTCCTGGAGCACCAGCCTTGGTGTCCTTCTTTGTATGCACCACCCAGGGTAGAACACGTGGCTGTAGGCAATTTGCATGTGCTTTCTGGGGACCCTGATCACTGCCAGCTAGCCCAGGACAGGCACACATGCATCCTCCTCTGGATAGCATGCAATGAATCAGAACCTGGTTCATCTCTGTGGAGAACTGCGACTCGCACCAGGAGCAGAGCATCAGGTTGGAGCCCTGTGACTTTGGATTTGAGTATCAGCTTGCTCTTCCTCTGCTCTCTGACTTTCTTCATCTTCTTCCTGCCAAAAACTTTGCAAGGTGCATGCTTATGCCAAAGGAACTTTTATTTTTATTTATCTGAAGTCCAAATTTAATTGAGTGTTGTCCCTTTCTTTCACGAAATCTGGCACCTCGACTCTATTCCTCAAAGCTGTCTCTTCGAGACACCCCCTCACTCAGTACCCAGATTCAGAATCTGCATTCACATCCCCCATCTGACAGGATCTCTGGCTCTAAGAGTGAACCTCAGTCCATGCTGGTCCATGAGAGAGTTCGGGAATTATGAAACTGGACCAATGCTTTTTGGTTCAGATTTCATTCCCGACTCCAGCACTGAAATCTGTGGCCAAGATGGGTGCTTGTGAGGAGCTCTCTCTGTCCTCTGAGGCCTGGGAAGGTGCGTTTTCATGTGCAGGGAGCTTTTTGTTCTTCAAAATAAATGGCCACAGGTGTGCAATTTTAGCCTTGTGGGATGTCTAATAAGATTAGCTTGGCCTGCACGCCCCACCTTGAATCTTCCTACCTGGATTGCGTTCTTATGAGTCCTATTGTCCTCCTCTGTGTCCCAGCACACAGAGTCATTGTGGCCCTGGACAACACTCTCGTCTTGCTGTCTGTCTGCCGTCCTTCTTTCCATTCAACAGTAACCAAAGCAAGCATGCTATCTTCTCTGTCCACCTGACAGCAACAACAGAATGAGCACAATTGCTTAAAAGTCTGCCTCAGAGGTAGAAACAATGAGATGTGTTTGCACGGGCTATGACAGTTTTACAAATAAGCTTCCAAACAACCCAAGAAATTCTTTTGCCATGGGTACCTCCTATAGATTTTTAAGTCCTCAAATGCAGAGGGAACATAGTGGATCTTCTAGCTTGTGAGGATGCCTCCTGAAATAACCAATCTCAAGGGACAGGGTCTCCAAGAGGGAGCCTTGGGCCAGCTTCAACCCTGAAGCCCAGAGAACAGGCCTGGTGCCTATTTGAGCCACTGGCATCAGGACAAAACTGTAACAAAGTAAGGTTCAATTTGTACCCAGCACCTGAACCTGCCTTCCTCCCTGCTCTTGCCAACACTGTGCCTGTGAGTTCTGGGTCCCACACCTGTCTGCCTCAGCTCACTCCTCTGTAGGGTGTCAGTTTTCTTTTGTGTGTGTGCGGTACCAGGGATTGAACTCAGGACCTTGAGGTTGCCAAGCAAGCACATATTTCACTGAGCTATCTCCCCGGCCGTCAGTTTTTCTTTTTACTATCCTGTGTTTGGAGCATATAAGAATGACGTTGCTCAGGGCAGCTTGTGTGCGCACATAACACTTGCATTTTCCTTGCCCTTCCTCTTCACCTCTTGGTCTGCATT
>NW_004524780.1:3276640-3290866 GCF_000260255.1 Octodon degus
TGTGTCTTCTTTATTTCACTAACATTATGGCCTCAAGGAGCATCTTTGAGGATGCTCAAGGATGAGCAAGGATGATGACACAGGCTTATCCTTCTTTAGGGCAGAGTAGTGCTCCACTGTGGGCAGTATCACGTTTTCTTTATACATTCATCTGTTGAAGGACACATGAGCCACTTCCAAGATGTAGCTACTATGGATCATGCTGTTCTAAACACAGCTATCCACGGATTGCAGTCTAGATTGGGAGCCAGCCTCTCTGCCCCTCCTGTGCTCAGTGTACTGGGGACACTTCCTGCCTTATGGGTGACAGAAGGGAGGCAGTGCAGGTAGGAGGACCCCGCTCCTACAGCTCAGGGCTCAGGGCCCACCCTGCTGCTTCCTGTGCAAGCAGCGGAGCAACCAGACCCCGAGAAGTGCTTAGCACTCTGGTTCAGGTGCTCAACGTCCATGCTGTGGTCTTGGAAGTCCCCAGGAGCAAAACTGATGTCATCCTCATGAGATCTCAGAGCAGAATCCAGTGCGCACTTGTGAGCAATGAAAACAGATTTAAATTTCCATGTTCTATACTTGTCCTCCCTTCCGCTGCTCCCCTCCCCCTCTTTTCTTTTACTGTAATTGTCAGGCAGAAGGGGCCCTGTTTGTTCCTGTCCTGCACTTCTGCAAATGCTTCCGGGTAGATCTGGTTTACTTCCAGCCAGAGCATGTGGAGGGCTAAGCTTCTGCTTGTTCAGTTGAATTTGTCCATCATTGCAGTGTTGAGTCTCGGGCTGGAAGAATGAGTGATTCTCTCATTCTTAGCTCTGGGAGAGGCTATTCGGGGAGATGGGACATACCTCCCTTGAGAAAGAGAAATCGTATCTAAGGGTTCTCATTCCTGCCTTGAAGAAGTCACTTCCATGGTTGAAACACTGAGCTTTGGCCACCACAGTGTGGTCTTTGCTGGCAGATGATGAAGGGGCTTCTTCCCAACAGGTGGCGAGCAATCTGCAGCTGCCTGTTCACTGGAGAGCACATCTGTCCCTTCAGCTTAACTCTGGCCAGGGCGTGGCTGCCCTGACCAGAAGAAAAGCAGCGAATCTGCAGCCTGTGCCTCTTTTCTGCTGGGGAATCTTGAGGTGGAAGGAAACCTCGGAGTGCACAGTCTGTAATCCCAGCTCTGTGGGAAGCTGAGGCAGCAGGATTCACAAGGCCTTGTTTAAAATATGATATCGAATACAAAGGTGGTGATGTAGCCCCATATAAAAGCTCTGTGTTCAATCATTGTAGTAAAAAACAAATAAACCGTAGACCCTTTAGTATCTCCCAGCCCGAGGCCTTGGCCAACCCTCACAGCTGGGTTTGAAAAGGGAAATTACATCAGAAAGCAGGACAGTGGCCTGCAGCACCAGCGTCCTCTCTCTGGAAACCCCCTTCTACACTATCCCTGTTCTGCATGTTGCCCGCTCCAGGGCTGATACCCCTATTTCCATCTCCAAAGTGCTTATGTGTCTTCCCAGGCTTGTGGCTGAGGCACAGAAAAATGGAGCCCACAGGAGGCTGCCAGATGGGGTGGACTGAAGAAGTCTCTGTGGAGCCCAGGCCATGGGGTCGGTGCCGCATTGAAACTACCTACAGTGGGCTTTGATCAAGGTCCCGGCTGTTGTCATTTGGGGCTCTCCACTGTCTGATCTATGTGGAGGGGAGTCTGGATTCATTACTTGGCCTCTGCCTGCAGAATTCTGGGCATTTACACACTCAGTTATTGGGTTTAGTAGCGGATAAATTCCCTTCTGCATTTGTCCCATCAAAAAGTTTCTTTTTATTTCTGTATCTTTGGTTTATTGAGACAGGGTCTCACTATGTGTAGTTCAGGCTCGTCTTGAACTCATGGCAGTCCTCCAGCCTCAGCCTCCTGAGTCCTGGGACTATAGACTTGGGCCACCACAGCTGTCTTACCATCCTTGTTAGTGGGACTTTGATATTTGCACATGGGAGCTAAGATTCAGGACTTAGTGGTGTCAGGGAACACGAGGGCTCTAATACCCCAGGAGGCTTATTGGTGCCACATACATGGATCATACAGGAGCATCTTTGGGGATCACCAGAAGCCAGTCCATACCTGTTGCTTTGAACTAAACAAGGGTTTGCCAAGCTTTTTATCCCTGGAATCTCTTATGGTCTTAAAAGTTATGGAAGCCCCTGAGGTTTTTAAGCTTTTGTGGCTTGCCTCCACTAAAATCTACCACATTAGAGATCAGAAATGGCTAACATCTGGTCAGACCGATGATGTCATCCAAGGTAGGGCCTGGGATGTTACTCTAATGACTCCCTGGAGAACATGACAAACTGGGCAAATGATGTGTGTCTTTGCTTTACTAGGAAGATCATTTGTTTTCATGGGCCAATGAGAAGTGTCCTGGAGACCTCTGGGTGCCTGGTCACACTCTGGGGCCAGCGACTCAGCTTCCTTGGCAGATACTGCTGGGATGGACGAGCGCATGGCGCGAGGTCCATCTCCATCCAGCCAGGTGTCCCGAGCTCGGTGCCTTCCTTGTCACTTCCTAGGGTGGGGCCATTCCTGACACCGTTATCACATGGGATGAAGGTGTCAGTCCTACAGTGTTGATCCCTGGCCTTGTGTGACTACCTTTTTATCAATGCCTTTTTTTTTTGAGATATGATTTATATAACAAAATTTACTCTGACAAAGTGTACAGTTCACTGGTTTTTAGTATAATGCTGGAGTTGTCTATCCATCAGCACTACGTTTTATTTTAATTTCCTTTACCAATGGGGATTGAAGCCCAGGCTATCAGCATGAGCTACATCCCCAGCCCTTTCATTTATGTATTTATTTTAAGGCAAGGCCTTGCTGAGTTACTGAATTGCCTGGCAAAATAAGCCAGGCTCTTGCGGCGAAATGCCTGGCAGACAGGCATTACTTCTCATATTGTCCGGGTCACAAATAACAACAAAAATGAGAGATGGCATGAAAGTAGGCACTGAGTCCACTGAGCTATCTCACCAGCCTGAGAAGGTTTTTTTAAAATTTCTCTTCTTAAGAGTTCATGTTTTAGTGCTCCGTGATTGCTTGCTTGTGGGGAGGCAGCGCGCACACACAGGAATTGCCTCCCCGCTCCTCCATCCCCCTTCCTCCGTCTTTCCGTCCCCTTTCCTTCACAACTGATCCATCACCCTTTTCCTATTACCTTTTTAAATTTTACTTGGGCTTACTCAGATCAAAGAAGCCATGTGATATTTAAGCGCATCTGTCAGATTTACTTCCTTTGACATTACGGTCTCCAGGTGTATCCCGTTTGCCATACATGACTCAAGTTTGTCCTTCTTTGTGGCAGAGCATTGCCCCATCATATGTAAATATGACCTCCTCTTTTTTTTTATTTTTATGACCTCTTTATCCACTTACCTCTCCCTTTTTTCCCTGTATTTTAGGGAAGGGTCTACAGGGTGTTCAGGGTCTCATTACTAGACTGGACTTGTAGTGATCTGCCTGTTTACAGCCTCCCAAGAGCTGGGATTACAAGTGCACACCACCGTGCCCAGTCTCAACTGCCATCTCAGTGCACCCTGGAGGTGGGGCTGGCACAGTAGGCCCAGGGATCGAACCCTAGCCCTTGTGCCTGCTCACAGGCACTTTATTTTTTTTCAATTGTTTGTACTTTTTCTTTTTTTTTTTTTCAAAATTTTATTGATAAACAGATAGCAATGAGACAGTTTCAAATCAAATCGGAAGTACAGTTTCAACAAATAACACACTGCATATATTCTTCTTAGTGGTTAATTGCTGTACAAGATGTGGACTTGACATCCTATTTACAAATACCATTAGAACAAATCATTCTATTCATTAAGAGAATGCAACTATATATCTATCCTAACCACTTTGAATACACAGATACAAAATGGACATTCATCGGTATACCCCATTTTTTCTAAGTTCCGTTATTGAATATTATAGGTGTGTAAACTCAGCAAAATATTCTAAAAGAGTCCAGTAGCCCATAATAGCATTGGGTCTTCTGTTTAACTGGCAATGTCAGAAATTATTGACCTGAGTCTCCCACAGCTCAACATAACAGCATGGCTTTACTTCTTATATTTCGTCTTCATACTTTTCTACTGGATGGTTAAGACCAAGGTAAAGCAGGACCTGTGCAACAAGAGTTGCAGTTTTTTGGTCTGAGAAGGTCAGTGAAATCCCCTCAGGATTTATCCTGAGATCCTGTACCTCAGATTGTATAACCTTTGTCAGTGTCAGCCATGTGGATGAGTCAAGGCCATTGCTTGGCCAATGTGCTCTCTGTGAAAGTCACAGGCACTTTAATGCCCTGAGCTATTTGGCTGGCCCTTTATCCACTTACCTCTTGATGAATACGGAAGGATTTATAAATGGTTATTTGAGGGTCAGCCAGATAGCTCAGCAGATTAAAGTACCTTCTAAGGCAGATGCAGGGGCCTGGGGTTCAATCTCCAGCCTGCTGCACCGGTCCTGCCTCCTGGTAGGTATGCTGAGACAGAGATTGAGACTGGGCATGATGGTATGCACTTGTAATCCCAGGATTTAGGAGGCTGAAAAACAGAAGGATCACTATAAGTCCTAACTGTGTAGTGACACCCTATAGACACTGTACCAAATACATACCAAAAAAAAAATTTGTATATTTATTCAATGGAATACAATACTGTGATGAAAAAGCTCATTCTGTTTGTGTCACTATGGATACATCTTAAAAGCTATGCACAAAAATTCAGACATGAAAGGTGTACCTATGAAATCTAATTTAATTGTAATTCAAGAACAGGCAATACCAACCTGTGCTCATAGAAAAGAGAACAGTGTCATATGAAGGAAACAAATGGGAAAAAAGCAAGAGATTATTTGGTTCCTGGCTTGATGTGGTAGTCACACCAGTGTGTATATAAAGTTGTTGTCATGTGGTAAAGTCTCTCAACTGAATTGTGTGGTCTGTGCATTTTACCCTGAGGATATTCTACTTAAAGTTGGTATGTAGGAGGTATGACCAATTCATTACAATAAAAGACACATTACTATGAATTGTCCTCAAAATCCACTCCCTTGCCTTGAACACACTCATCCCATTGTCTCTGGTACTTCCCGCAGCAGCTCTGGAGTCCTCATTCCTGAGGGTCTTCAGCTGCATTGTCCTAGCTGTACTTGCCCTTTCATGGTCATTTTGACTTTAGGAAAGAACTGGGAGTCATGTAGAGCCAGGTCGGGTGCCTAAGTTGGGTGAAGACACAGCCCCATGCTTTCAGGAGCTGCTGCCTTTCACTGGGGCACCTGGCAGCCTTATTCGCCAGAGTTCTGATCCTACCATGTAAGGACACTCAGAAAAGAGGGCTCCAGAGCTGCTGGAGAATGTGTCGGAGACCGTGCTGTGTGCGTACAAAACAAGGGGAAGGGTTTTGAGGGGCACTCATAGCAGTGTGTCTTTTACAGCAATAAACGCTTCTTTTTTATTTGTAACTTAAACACTAAGTACATTTTTTGCTCATATCCATTATGAAGTCACCTTCCTCAATCCTCCATCCCAACCTTTGTCTCCACACAGTCTGGCTGTGATTTTCCTGGATGAGGACAGTGGCACCATGCAGAGGGTGCTGTCCCTGAGGCTTTGTAGCTTTAATTCTGTGTGTGACAGTTGGACCCTGCCACAGATCTGTGAGTAACCTCTCTAAAAATAGCTTACCTGATTGTCAGACAGTGGACAGCAGCATCTGACTCGCAGGACTGCTGTAAGCCCTGAAGATGAAGCTGTGTTAACTCTGATGTTCATACCACCTAGGGAAGCCAGCGCTCAGGCCCATGGACACAGCAGAGAACCACACACATGGGAAATTTTCTATGCAGCACTTGGAGGGATGCTCCCATCTTTTTTTTTTTTTTTGTATTTTAGGGAAGGGTCTACAGGGTGCTCAGGGTCTCACTACTAGATCGGACTCATAGTGATCCGCCTGTTTACAGCCCCCCCCAAGATCTGGGATTACAGGCACGTGCCACCACGCCCAGGCTCAAATGCCATCTTAGTGGGGCAGGGCTGGGCCCCAGGGGTGGGGCAATCCCATCTTGAAGAACGCACACACTATCACTTGTCATTAGCTGTTTTGCAATAAAGGGGAACTCCAGGCCTGCAGACTGTGTCCTTCTGGTCCTCACTTGGCACCTCTATGCAGAGGGCTAGGACACTCACATCCAAGCAGGCAGCCAAGAATTCATCCAGAACATGATGCGGGCTCCACCCAGCCATGGGTTCATTGTCTACCTACAGATTGTGTACTCAAGCCATAAGAACATAGAGAAAGAGACTATCAACCATCCTCTCATAAGAGAGGAAAAACCAAACACAAGTTAGAGTACAAAGCTGCTCTTCCTTCCTCTTGTAGCTGGTCCTGACCTGAAAACATCTACAAATAATTTACTTCTGAGGCTCATTCAGATTCAGGAATGGAACCCAGGCTTTTGGAAAGCAGTCAGTCTGGCCGTTTGGTGTACCTTGGTCTACCCCATTTCTCTTTCATCCCGCCTGTCTGAATTTTCTCTCCATCCTTTAATCCTTTCTTATCCATAGAAAGACCAAGATTAGTGGCTTTTTTCTTTTTAATGTATTTGGTACAAGGTCTCACTATGCAGCTCAGACTCATAGTGATCTTCCTGTTTTCAGCTTTCTCAGAGCTGTGATTACATGTGTGCGCCACCACACCTGGTCTCAGTGGCCAGCTCAGAGCACCTAGGGGTGGGGTGGGCATGGCATATGGTGCTGGGGTTCGAACCTCAGTCCCTGAGTTTGCCTAAGCAGGTGCTTAGTCCGCTGAGCTGTCTCACCGGCCCCCAAGGCTAGTTCTTGATCTCATTTCTTCTGTTGCCATCCACAGTTTGCTCTGTGACTCTCCCCATGTGTTCCTCAGCCTTCATGTAGAAATGAAAGCCAAGATGCCCACCTTGCTGCATCTCCCTGGGTGGTGAGCATGACAGTGTCCCTCTTGTACCTTTGAGCCACCTTCCATAGGACGTGTTACATTTCTGTCTATGTGGCTTCATTTCTTCAAGTTCCCTACTTTTTAAAAATTTCTTTCTCCAGTGACAGCTTGTCAGAGCCTTTCAATATATGCTTATGGTTTAGTAAATTCATTCTACATTCACTTTTCCTGAAGTGGAAAATGAGGACAGTTCCCTCGTAGCTCAAGAGAAAAGCAGCCCCGTGTATTGGTGAGGATGGGGTAGGCTATGCTGCAGTAACCAAATGCCTGTGCATCTTTGTCCCTTAGTACATGGGAGGCCTTGGGAGCTCACAGCTGCTCCCCGGTGGAGCCCGTGTCCCAGAGGCCTGTGGAGCCCGCATCCCAGAGGCCTGTGGAGCCCGCATCCCAGAGGCCTTCCAGTGCTCTGGGCTGTCAGGCTGAGGAGCAAACCAAACCCACTTGCTCCCCAGGCAGAGCAGAGCACAGCCCACTTGCCCATTCTAGGGGACATTTAAATAGTTTCTTTGATAATAAAGATTGTGCTGTCACTACATCTCAGTACAGGTTCCAGGAAAGAAAATGTGCAGGAACAAAGAGTCTGGCAAAGTCCTCAAAAAGTTAAGCATAGCCTAAGCCTCAGAACAAGTGAACTATTAGTAGATATACACGAGAATTGAAGCCAGGGACACCAGTATATTCTTACATGAGAATGTTCACAGTAGAGCGAAGAGCCAGGGGATGGAGCCAGGGGTCTCCTATGCATGAATTAACAATAAGTAGAATATCTATTTAAAAGAATATTATTCACTCATGTAAAATAACACATCTCTAGTACATGTTATAACATGGAAAATTTTTGGAAGACCCATACGGAATGAAGTAATTCATACAAATGGGATCTTGTGTACAGTATCAAATATTTTTATCAAATATTTAAAATCATTAAATTAACAAGGAGATGACATAGGTCAAAAGTAACCAGGGGATGTATGGAGGAGAAATAAGGAATTTTTGCTTAATCGATGTAAAATTTCTGTTTATATGTGATGAAAAAAATATTAAAAGTACACAATGGTACTTCTTAAAAGTATAAGTATTACAATGCTGAATTGTGACAATGTGTACATAATGTCACCAGGGTGGGGTACTATTTTAGCTCTGATCAATTAATTTAATGAATTTAAATTAAATTGCCCAATTTTCCACAATGAAAATAGTTTTAAGGGCCGGGGAGATACCTCAGTGGCATAAGCACCTGCCTGGCCTGAGTTTGATCCCAAGTCCAAAGGAAAAAAGAAAAGAAAAAAAAGAGAGAGAAAGAAAATAGTTTCACATAAAGAAGTGTTGAAAAAAATTTGCATTGCTTTTTCTTCAGTTCATCATAAGAATACTTTCATTAAAAGTAGCCTTAATTGACAGCGTGTGAAAGAGGATTTGGTGTGCTGTAAAGAGAACAGGAAGGGTAGGGAGATAGCTTGGTGGTCTAAGCACCTACCTGGTAAGCCAAAGGACCCAGCTTCGATCCCCTGTACTGCATGCCGTGCCAGCCTGTGCTGAGCTGGCCACTGAAACCCGGTATGGTGGTGCACGCCTATGATCCCAGCATTGAGGAGGCTGAGCCAGGTGTATCACTATGAGTCTGAGCTGCATAGTGAGACCCTGTACCAAATAAATAAATAAAGATTAAAATAATAATAATAAAAGCCAATGGAAGTCAGAATCTTGAGCCTATAAAATTCTGGTTCCTGCATCTACCATGGCCCAGGGAAACCCAGAGCCATGCACCGCATACCCGGGCACACCATCCTTGAGGTTTCCAGTGACAGCATTTAGAGCAGGGGATGTCTGATGACCCTTCCAGTGTCCGGTTCCTGGGATACAAATAAGTAAGACATAGAGTCACATCTTTCTGATGTTCATGATAGTATAGGTGGCTTACACTGACACAAACAGCTGAGGAAGACAAAATAGAGAAGACAATTACCATTCTGTTCAGCGGAGAATCTGATCTGCTAAACACAGCACATGGGATACACCCCAGAACTGGCTTGGTACTGGGAAACACAGGAAGGATCATGGCTTTGTCAAAAAAGAGAGACGCTGGTGTGGCCTTGGGAGGACGGAGCTGCCTTGGAAGGCACAGCTGACACTGGCGCCAGCAGCCCCTTTGAGCATCTGAAATTCACAGAGCAAAAGAAATCAAGGCCAACTGGAGCCCCTTTGCGCTGGCTGTAAAGATCTTGCCTATAATCCCTTGCTTTATGCGAATGATTGGCTTCCCATGAGTTGAATCCTGTGTAAACAAGTGCAGGATCACATTTCCTTTGTCTAAGTAGCTCTAGAGGACATATTTTAAAGTAAACTAATTAAGAGTAGGTTTTCAAAAGCTCCACTTTTAAAAAGGTGAGAAATCAAGCAATAGTAAGTGTGGCTAAGGTAGAGTAAGCCCACTCAGAGGCCAGGCGGGAACCTACCACCAGCCCCCCTCTGGTGTGGTCCTGGGATCAACGTGAAGCAGCTGGGGGTTGAGATTGCAATTTGCTCCTTGTGATTGTCCAGCAAATGCAGCACAGTGAGTCTCACCAAGACCCTCCACCTCCCCCAGCATAGACAGTATTAATCCTCACAGCGGAAAGTGCTGTCTCCCATACAGCCTTTGGTTCTGGCCATTTGCATGTTAAATATGGGTAATAACGGCAGTGATTTACACTTCAATATGTAGAGAATGCTCTTTTGCAATCTTAACGAAAATCACATGTGCATGGCCCAAGCCCCACATAAGCACTTTTGGAAATGTTATTTGCAAGCCTACAGCTTGCTTTTCTGGCAAGAAATGCATCTCATTTTTGCTGAATATTTCCAATTTGCAATCCATTTTCACTTGGGAGCCTCTGGATTGATTGTGAGAGCATGAAACTGTTGAGGTGGTTGAGGTCATTTCTCACTGTTAGTCAGCATGGCCTAGATTGTGAACGACAAAGAAGCTTGGAATGGCATCGGCTTGAGCACTACTGGTGAAAATTTTACCACTTCACCCCCTCAAACAAAATCATGCCCACTCTCACATATTTAATTTTTTTTCATTTTTAAATGTTCTGTTTGGGGCCGGGGAGATGGCTCAGAAGAATAAGCACTTCCCTGGCAAGTGCAAGGGCCTGAGTTCAGTCCCCAGTTCTGCCAAAAAAAAATTGTCTTGTTCTTCTTTAAGATTTCTATTAGAATCACAGAGCACCTCACTCAGGGAAGAGGCATGATTTAGATAAGGATCATGTCCTTATCTAAAAGTAGGCTATGTGGAGAATGTTTTGGGAATCTTGTTGGTTTTTAACGAACCTCATCAAGGACATAAGCAGAGTCTCAGCATGTGCCAAGATGGCCAGATAGAGTTCTTGACCATGTACCAATACCAAGATGCAATAGCTGGCCTTGTCGGGGTTATTTAGCCTTTCAGCCTTGGCTGCCCCACTTTACAAAGAGAATATTTGCTTTATAAGTAACACTGTGGTGGGGGCTTGGTTAGATGAGTCTGGTAGGACCACATAGGCGCTCCTATTTTGGACTAGGTCATCCATGAGAACTATGTGGCCTCTGACCCAGGATTGCCTGCCCACTGGGGATGAGGGGCTACTTGTGCCTCAGGTCAGCTGAAAATACTCTGGGTCTGTGGTCTGAATGCATCTTGCTTTCATTTGATCTGCTGCCATCTTTTGAAGGAGAAACAGGGCTACACTGCTGTCCTCTTGATGTGCATGGACTTCTTAGCCACCTCCACCTCTGATTTCTCTCCCAATGCCAAGTTCTGGTCCTCAGATGGAACTTAGATGGAACAAGAGCCCTGGCCCCAGGGAGAAACAGAGAAGCCATCCTGTTGATAAATGCTTTCACTTTCTGTGCTCTTCTTTGGGGATTGAAAAAAAAAAGTGTGCATTTCAGAGGAAGATGTCCTAACTTGAACACAGCTCCTTCAGAACTGCTGTTGGAAACTGGACGTCACTCCTTGCCATATCGTGGCTTGATTCATGCTTACCTTTGATGACCCAGTAGTCAGGGTCACTGTGACTATTAATCTTGCTGTGCTAATTTGACTGAATCAAGAGGCTCCCAGCAGTGTGGCGAGCACACTTCTGGGTGTGCCTGTGGGTGTCTGCAGGCCAGGAACCCGAGGGAGGAGCACCTCGCTGGCTGTGGGCAGCTCCAGCAAGGGGCTTGCAGCCCGGATAGAATCAAAGAGAATGCAGGAGGCAGGATGTCTGCTGCAGGTTTTGAGAGCTCTGCTGTGCTTCAGTAGGTATGTTTTTGCTGCTGTCACCTACGGACATGGGTCTCCGGATTCTCCATCCTCCAGCGCACACTTGCCAGCGACTCTGCGGGGAGCTCCTAGCCCTTTGTTCTTGGACTGCAGCTGCCTCCTCAGCCTCCATGGATCTGTAGCTTCCAGCTTCTTTAGCTGAGCTGCTGGCTCCTCCAGCTCTCCGAAGTGCTGATGGACACTGTGGACTCTGCTACCTGGGATCACGTAAGCCACCTAATAAATTCCCCCTGAGGAAGTGCACCTACATTTTCTGTAGGTTCTGTTCCTCCAGAGAACCCTAACTAACACAGATATGGGCAGCCTGCTTTGAACATTTCATGGCATAGAACAAGGTAAGCAGAGGAGTCAACCATGTGGGCGACTACAGGCTGGGCATCTGCCAGTAGCTCACTGTCCGGCCTCTCCAGAAGACTATGCTTCTTCACTGGCCTTTGTCTACATGCAGCAAAACATATTGGAATTCACATCTGATAGAGTACCTACTCAGTGTAGACCTCACTGCTCCGGTGTGCATGGGGTAGGGTTTCGTGGAGCAGCGGTTTAACTACGTGTGGGCATCAGAGTGCTTTGCCAAACCATTTAGATGACCCTGACTCAGCCGGGCTGCACAGGAGGGACCCACACAGTCAGCGTCTTCCAGTCTCCTCTATGGCTCAGGAAATGGCTGCAAACCCTGAAGGAGGGGACAGGAGGAGGAAGCTGGCGCCCTGCTTACAGATCACTCCGCGAACCTCAGCAGCTGATGAGGCTCCTGCTTGGGCCTTAAAACAAATATAGCTGGTGGCTGGTGACAGTACGGGGCAGCACATGGCTTCAGTGCTTAGTTAAGTGTAACCACGAATGTTGATTGTACTTTAGTTACCAATGTCCCCCTCCCCGCTTTTTTTTTTTTTTTGTATTAAGAATCAAACTCAGAGCCTTTGCACTGAGTTATATCCCCTGCTCTGATAGATATGATTATTTATTTATTTATTTGAGACAGGGTCTTATTATGTCAGGAAGTCCCCCAGCTGGACTTGAACTCAAGTCCTCATGCATCAATCTCACAAGCACTGGGATCGCAGGGCCGAGCCAGCCCACCTGGCTTCAGATTCGTTTTCCTCAGAGACCTGTCATAGCTCCTGCATGCAGGCATACTGGCCCTCCCTTGTTCAGGCCATGCCTCAGAGAACCCAGCATTTCACTGGGTCAGAAACACAACACTGACTGAGTTGATTGGTATAAATTGGCCAGGGTACTGCAGAGGTTTTCAACAGGGATCTGGGGACCTTCAGGACTGATGGCTGTAGTATTTCTCACATTTGATCCTTTGGGATCTTCACAGTACTGATGCAAATCAAGTTCACAGTGTCGTGTGGTCTCACAGTCACAGAGAGTGGCAGGGTCTTAGTGTCTGCACTGCCACTCCTGAGGAGCCTTTTGCAAGCTGCTGTGTCACAGTCAGGAGGGCTGGGAGGGTGCAGCGTCCCACACATCTGAGACTGGTGCCCCTTCCTCTCTGCTCCACATCTCAGTACTCTTAGAAATACACATCGCAAAGGCAAATCTACTTCACCTCCCTTCCGGCCAAGAAAGCCAATTCCCAGCAGATGCAATGACAGCAACACTTGGAAGACAGCACTTCTTTATACCTCCCGTTCTCCTTATTCTGCTAAAGCAGCCGCTGCCCAGCTCTGAAGAAGTCATCGGATGACATCAGAAGGTGAATTCCGGGATGCTCATCCATCCCTTGCATATTCAGGCTTGTGGTAAACAGGGCAAGGGAGGTGGCGCTCCCAGAGTGCTGAGTCACTGGCCTTGATGTCATGCCTGTCGGTTTGCACAAAGCAATACCAACACAATTTTGATGGGTCTTCTTCTTAACCTCATGGAAGCATCAGTAAGCATAGTCTATCTCAGCCATAAGAATTGGTTACAGTTATTTCTTGATTTTTATTTTTTATTTTTAAAAAATATATTTGGTACAGGGTCTCACTATGCATCTCAGACTCGTCGTATTCTCCTGTCTTTAGCCTCTCCATTGTAGGGATTACAGGCACACACCACCGCATCTAGTCTTGGTGGCCCACTCAGCAAGCCCAGGGGTGGGGCTGGCCTGGCATGTGGTGCCCAGGATCGAACCCTGGCTCCTGCGTTAGCCTATGCAGGGGATTAGGCCCCTGAGCTTTCTTGCCAGTCCCACTTATTTCTTTATTATGAAAATTATCTCCTGCCATATAAAATGAGACAATTTTTTTGAGACAGGTTCTTGCTATGCAGCCCAGGCTGGACTTCAACTCGCTGTGCAGCCCGGGTTGGCCTCAAACTCATGGCAACCCTCCTACTTCAACCTCCCAAGGACTGAGATTACAGGCATGTGCCACTACACCTGGAAAAACTAGACAATTGAAAAAGCAAATGCATTTCACTACAAATTAAAGTAGTGCACAATTACATGATCAGAAAAAAAATTTTTTTCAGGTTTTATGATGGTCACGATTTCCAGAATCCTCACAGCTGTGGTAATTGCATTGTCATTTTGGTCCTGACTTCTTTTCTCCTCCCCATCTACCTCCCTGCCCCTCAGACTCTCCCATCTCTGTGGAAAGACTCCTGCTGATGGATTGTGTTTTCCTTAACCCTTATGCAATCATCACAAGTCCAGAGATAGTCTGCCTGGCCTTGAGTTTGGTGTTTGCTGTCAGGAATTACCACTTTGTAAACTTGCCTTGGTCCAGTTTATGCTATAGCTATATGTTAGATGGGGTTCTTTTTTTTTATTATTATTATCTGCTTTGTATTATTGGGCTATATGATCAAAGTAAGGACATTCCTTCAGAATTCAGAACTGTTTTTTTTACTTTCTTAATCATTTTTTATTTATATATTTTAAATTAAGCTGGTTATTATGTTATTTTGATAGCCCTAATGTAAGTGAAGGGACATTCAAGCAG
>NW_004524780.1:3292207-3297870 GCF_000260255.1 Octodon degus
TACATAAAACTTTTTCCTAGCTCTTCTCCTTTCCCTCTCTTGTTAGTTAGTCCTTGAGATCCTGCTTTCCTTTTACTTGTATTATTAGATGTGGTTCTTTAGGGAACAGAATCAATACAAAATAGATTTGTAATTTTGCATGGGTATTTATGTGTGGGATAGCTTACAGGATCAGAGGCAAGAAAGTCCACTCCATGTCTGTGTGGAGCTGGGAGATCCAGGGTCTGCTCACCCCAGGAAGCTGGAAGCCAAACAATAAGAGGGATCGAGCATGCAGCACCAGACCAAGATTGAAGGCCTGCAAGCTCCCTGGAGAATTGTTGGTGTAAGTCTGCACTGGAAAGATGAAGAAACTGAAGACCAGTGTCCCAAAACAAAGGCAGCAGGAGAGTCACCCAATCGAGCTGATGTGAGCTGTCCAACAACAAGCACCATCTTTCTTCTTTCCTATTTTCATCCCACCCAGGGCACCAGCTTAGTGGGTGGTAACACCCACTGCCAGCGAGGCACTTCCCCATGTGCTGGGCTCCATGTTAATTGCCCACCAACAACCCCAAGCTGAGCCATAGTGATCAGCTGGCCGTTCTTGCTGCGGTCACAGTGACACATCGTGGTTAGTGGTTACAAGGTGGAAGCCAGCACTTCCTTTGTTGCCATATTCTAGCCTCATTATGCAGGTTGAGACAAGGTCGTGTCTCAGTAGAGGCACCCCAGTGCCTTATTCAGGGCCAGGCCCACAGAGAGCTTTGGCAACTCAGGCCACTAGCAGATTTCCATAGACTGGGTGGCTTCAGCAACAGACGCTTACTTCTTGTACATCTGGAAGCTGGGATATCCAAGGTCAATGTGCTGACACTTGTGGTTCTCTTGAAGACCCCTCTTCCAAGGCCCTGGCGGGTGGTTGCCGCCTTGCTGTGTCCTTAGGAGAGCCCTGGTATCTCTAATTCTTCTCATAAAGATACTAAAATTATCCTAAGATTATCAAGCTGTACTAAAACTGTTGAAATCACCACTAAACCTAATTTTCTCCAAAGACCTTCTCTCTAGGACATACACATCTCTTGTATAACAATGATAATACTTAAGTGTTTCTTGAAACAATGAGCCTGTTTTCATCATCACACTGTGTATTCGTTGGCTTTTGTGTTGCTGGGATAAAGTTCCCCACACCCATATGTGGAGGGCAAGGCTCAGTTCGGCTCATGGTTTCAGGAGGTGCAGTCCAGGGTCTGTTGCTTCAAGCAGGAGTATCATGGCCAGAGGGAGTGGGGAAGCTAAAGAGCTCAGTTACTGGTGTCCAGAAAGCAGAGCAGGGAACAGTGCCAGAGAGGAAGGGTCAGGACCCAGATATAGACCCCAAGGCCACTCTCCACAGGCACCTGAAGTGGGCCTTACCACCCTTCTAGGTGCTGCTTAGTCCATTGAAACTGACAAGTCAGGATTCATGGTCAGACATACTAGGGGGAAAGGGTACTCCTGAGAAGAGCCAAATCTTCATAAGGGTATGGAGTTTGGACTTTGGAAACCTTTGGAGGAGCCCCAGCCGCATGTATCAGGTTCAGAGCCCTGCGTAAAAGTAAGGATGTATGTTGAAATGGCTTGCTGGATTTGTTTCAATCATGGTAAGTTAAACAGAGTAGACCAGCTAGTGAGAGTGTAACTGTCTGATATTTACTTTTACAGTCCTGAAGCCTGAACCCAGGGGCTCTGCTCCAAACTACATTTTCAGCCCCTTCCTCCCCCTCTTTTTCTTTTTAATATGGAGACTTGCTGTACAACTAAGTCACCCAGGCTAGACTCGAACTTGTGATCCTCCTGCTTCAGCTTTCCAAAGGATTACAGGCCTGTGTAATCATACTTGGTATTTTCTGATAGTTCTTTATCAAATTGCCAAACACCAAAGAGGGCCTATCATGCTAATGATTATTTATTTTCTAGACCCAGAGCTTTGTAGTTGACTCAGGAGGCTACAGCAGAGTCCTATAGACCAGGGGGTTAGAGAGCAGAAATGTGCGTTTCACCTTTTCTGTTGGCTGGAAGATGCAGCTCAGGGTGCCATTAGGGTCGAGTCTTAGTGAGGGCTGTCTTCTTGCTTTGCACATGGAGATTTTCCTTCTTTCTTTTTTTTTTTTCTTTTTGCATGTAAATATGTTTTATTGATCTTTGAAAAGCTTCAGGGTTTGTTTTTAAATCAGGCTGCACAACTTGTATCAGTCTGACATCTCTCCCTATGTCAAACTGGCTCCAGTTAACAATACTTCATTTAATCCAAAAGAAAAAAAGTTGTTCTGCTTTAGGGAGAAAAATCCAGTTCTGAGGACAATTAACATTAGTATGTAACTTAAGACAACATGAGGGCTAATGTTTTAGGCTGCTTTATACACACTTTTCACACAGAGCTAGGAATGTAGTTCTCCTGACTCAGGAGGGCATTGACACTGCCAGGACGCTACTGATCCACATACACACACATGTACGCATGCACACACACACACGCAGGCATGCACACACACTTCTTCCAACCAACACCATTCAAAGCATGTCAAACAGAAAAGGTTTGTGACTGGGCTGGGGAGATAACTCAGAGGTCTAAACACCTGCCTGGCAAATGCAGGGACCTGGGTTTTATGCTTGTACCAAACGCCATGTCGGCCCCACTCCAAGCTGGCTACCGAGACCGGTGGCACATGCCTGTAATCCCAGCACTGGGAGGCTGAGACAGGAGGATCACTCCGAGGCTGAGCTGTGCAGTGAGACCCTATACCAAATACTTAAAAATAAATTAAGAAAACAATAAAATAAAATTCTAGAAACAATGTCAAAAAGCATTATTTTGTTTTGTTTCCTGGGATGAGGGAGGAGAGAATCTACAGGTTTGCATTGGTTTAAAAAATCAAAAGAACTCTTGCACTAGAAATAGAAAGGCTAGGTGAAATAGAAAGTTACATCGCCTGCCAACGTCTGGGGCACCAGCAGTGTGAGACTAGGTCCCGATCCGTTCCTATGGGCCCAGGTACTGCGTACAAAAGGGGACCCTCTTGACTCCGCATGCAAATTCCAGTGGAATAAGCTGACTCTAGCCCTGTGTTCAGAGCCTTAGAAGGAGGGCATTACCAGGTATGTAATAGTTAAGTGAAGAGTGCAGAAGCCCCTGTTGGGGCCCCTCCTTTTGCCCTGTCAACACACTCTGGCTTGATCTGCCTTCTGAAAACAAGGAGCTGAGAAGCTTCTAGATTCTAGCACATAGAATCCCGCAGGGACTTGCGGGTGGATTTTGTCATGGGGAGGCTCCACGGGCTAGAGAACAGGGAGCACCAAGAACAGTCACGCTTTCACAAGGGCATCGGTCCCACTCACGAAGCCTCCCTTGGCAACCCATTCACCCCAAGGCTGCATCTCCTAGTAGCATCCCATTGTGCCTTAGGGCCACAGCCTCCCATGTCTGGAGACACAGCGTTCAGCAGAGGCACACTACATGGAATGCCATAGAAGGACTAAACTGAAACATTTTTTTCATTTGGAGATATATGAAAAAATATATCTTTTCGAGACAAATTTCACTATGCAGCTCATGCTGGCCTTGAACTCACTTAGTAGCTCAGGATGACCTCAAACTCTCAGTGATCCTCCTGCTTCATCCTCCCAAGTACTAGGATTACATAATGAGCCAACACAGGCGGTATATGCTCATTTTAAAGTATTGTTTTGCTAGATTTGTAATTCTTTTTTGTATTTAGTACAGGGTCTACAGGTTCTCATTACACAGATCGGACTCATAGTGATCTTCTTGTTTTCAGCCTCTCAAGTGCTGGGATTACAGGTGCTCGCCACCACACCCATCTCAGTTCACCATGGGAACAGGGCCAACAGGGCACACCAGGAATTGAACCCCAGTCCCCACATCTGCCTAAGCAGGTGCCTTAATCCACTGAGCTATCTGGCCAGCCCCTTCATAATTCTTTCTTTAAAAATCTTTTTTGAGTACATATTTATGATACATCATGTTTGCATTTATCCTGGGGAACTGATGCATGTACATAATGCATCTTAATTGTTTTTATGTCCAAGATGTGCTCCCTAAGCCAGGCTCGAGCCAGGCAGGGCCCCACTCTGTGTGCTGTCCCAGCCTCTCGCCTCTTCTGCAGCTGCACAGGAGAAGCCCAGCCAGGGCCGAGCGCTGTCCCTCTTTCTGCAGGTACCATCCATTTTCTTCATTATTCTTCTACTTAGTACTTTTTACAACCCAAGAGCCAGGTTTATTGCTTTCATTTTGTTTTTTGCTTTATTTAATATATATATATATATAACTTGGGCAAAATCCATCCATCCATAAAAAAGTTTCTACTAAGATGAAATAACATGTTCACTAAGTAGGTAGAACAGGGAAACCCTCAGCACACATTTCTCTTTCTTCTACATTCTGATTACTGGGAGCAATAAATAGGATCTTAATTGTTTGTTAAATCCAACTTCTCAAACTTGTAACTCAAAGAGAAAGATGTCTCTAAACCTTAACTGTCCTTTTAAATTTTTACGAGGTTTTCATTTACTCTGGAACAAAGCTGGATGGGTTCGCTGATGACCCTTAAAATGAGGGGAGAAGAAAGAAAATGAACTCAATGAGGCTGGGTTTCGCGTGTGCCTGGCATCTGTCCTGGTGGGCCTGGTTTTTATTAGCTGAGCCGAGTGCCGGGTTAATGCCACAGTCCCGTCGCATTGGCTTCTTTATCAACATGTGCGGAGCCAAGTCCCCAGATATGCAGCCGAGCCGTATGGTATAAAGCATGAGTCTCGGGGTGCTGTCCTTGCTCAAGGTCATCGGGGGGCCTCAGCTCTCTCACAATTTGTTGATCAATTCATTTTTTCCATGAGTGTTTTTATTTCCTATTTTCTTTCACTAGTGCACATTACATACTTCAAAAGGTTCGGTTGAGTAAATTATTTGGAGACATTTTAAAAAGGCAGCCCTCAATTGCATTTTTTCCACTATATAGACTTTTTTCTATTTGTTTTGTTATTGTTATTATTATCATTATTTGCATTTTAGTACAGGGTCTGCAGGGCCTCACTACACAGATCTGTCTCGTAGTGATCCTCCTGTTTTCAGTCTCCCAAGCGCTGGGATTACAGGCATGTGCCACCATGCCCAGTCTCATTCGCTGTCTCAGCGTGCCCCAGGGGAGGGGCCCACACTGCACGCCGGGGATCAAGCCCAGGTCGCTGTGCCTGCCTAAGCAGGTGCTTGAGTCCGCTGAGCTGTCTGGCCG
This sequence comes from Octodon degus, assembly GCF_000260255.1. Lineage (NCBI taxonomy): Eukaryota > Metazoa > Chordata > Mammalia > Rodentia > Octodontidae > Octodon > Octodon degus. The sequence continues at coordinate 3,297,475 of NW_004524780.1, forward strand.
GCCCTTTCTATTCTTTTTAGACTTTAAAAAAATGACAGAGACATTGCCATCATTTGTATCCATTGATTATGCTTCCTCTGGTTTTTATAAGTTCTTTCTTTTTATGGAAAAATAAAACATTCATAATAAAATAATACTAGAGTATCAATGATAACACACTGTATAATATTAAAAGTAGCAACTTGGAGGACAAAACAGATAAAAGGGACTCTCTTTCACACAGAAAACAAAGAGATAATAACACAAAACTTTCTTTTCTTTTTTTTAAATTTTATTTATTTGTGTGTGTGTGTGTGTGTGTGTGTGTGTGTGTGTGTGTGTGTGTGTGTTTATGTGGCCAGCTCAGCCTGCCAGGGGGCAGGGCTGGCTGGCATGTGGTGCTGGGGGATTGAACCG
>NW_004524780.1:3297970-3305445 GCF_000260255.1 Octodon degus
GGTCCCTGTGCTTTGCTAAGCTTGTTCTAAGTAGGTGCTTTAGACCACTGAGCCATCTCACCAGCCCCACAAAACTTTCTTTTCAATAAATTAAGAGAAACTAGTAGCATATATGAAGTAAATGAGCATATATTTTAAGATATTTTTGAAACAACAGAATAATTTGAGGAATTATTTGAGCTCACTACTTTCTCTTTTTCCTCTCTATATTTTGAGACATACAAGTTCTCGCACTTCTTGGTGTGTGTGTGTGTGTGTGTGTGTGTGTGTGTGTGTGTGTTTGTGTGTTAGTGGGGATTGAACCTGGGCCTTTTCACGGAGCTTCATCCCCAGAATATTGTTATTGTTATCATTATTTAAAATTTGAGCCAGGATCTCACTAACTCCCTGAGTTGCTCAGACTGAGCTGGAGCTCTTGTAACTGTCCTGCCTCAGCCTTCCATAGTGCCGATGTTGCCTCGTAACTAAAGTGGGTAAGGATGCAGTGTCAAGGTACTATGAGCCTGTCCTTCCGTTGGATAGTGCTCGGCAGCAGCGGGCACTGTATTTGTGATCACCCTGTTAAAGACACTCAGGAAAGAGGACTCCAGAGCTGCGAGGATCATTGCCTTTAAAGTGAGGGGGAGGACTCTGAGTGACATTGGCAGTGGCCCTGCAGCTTTCACGTTGACCATACATTTTGATCATATAGTAGCCCAGGTCTCGGGTGATGACAGCCAGCCTCTTGCCTCCGTCTGCTGACACGAGTTCCAGAGTTTCTCTGGAACTCTGAGAAGGCCAACAATCCAGTGTCCCCAGACCTGCCCAGCACCCGCCCCTGGGCTCCCTGTCCTCATCCTGACTTTAATTTCCCCCAACCAGCAAGAGGACTTTCTGGGTCCCACAGGAGGGGTTCTCTGAGTTCCTCAAGCAGAAAGCACCCAACTGTGGCCAGAGCCACATGCCCGAACTTGAGGACCCAAAACCATGAACTTGTCCATGGGGCTTTGTAGAAATTACTTTTTTCTAAATCCTGGACTAAAAGGCGTCTGCTCCTGTGGGTCAAGCACTTTGAGTCATTTATGGGCTGGCTTTTCCCTGGGTCCCTGAGGTCTTATCCAGGATGTTGTGTGGCCAGTGACTGTGGTCAGTGGGTGTCTCTGTTTTTAGTAGTTTAGAGTGAACTGGCTCTGGTGAGGATTGAACCTGTGACCTCCTCTCCATTAGCACTGGACTTTAATCACTGGACGCGCTCACCCAGATGTGCTAAACACATGCCACTGCCCTGTTTTGGGTCTGCTGTGATTAAATGTACTGAAGGCGAGACCTCCACACACTCAGAGGTCACTCATTCCTCTCCTCCTGCCATTTGCGTAAGCTTGCAATTTTTATTAAGCTTTCATTGTTCAGTGGAGCACCAGAAAATGAAATGCAGGAGGCTGGGTCCAGGCGTAGAGGAGGAACGGCATGAAGTACAGCGTCCAAGTGGAACTAAGGGGACGAGTATAATAGGCATGCGTGTGTGTGTGCGTGTGCGTGTGTGTGTGAGTGTGTGTGTGTGTTTTGATTTCAGACAGTTTACGGCCCTGCATGTCTGCAAAACCAGAGCATATCCTCAGCTCTAAGTGTTAAACCTTCCAGATATCTGAGAGCCACATTACATACTTCTTGTTAAATGTGTGACAGATCGGCGGGACAGTAGCTATCTAGCAGGCTCCAGGCCTGCACACTGACTAATAAACCCATTTTTATACACACATTGCCTGCTCCAAATTGGCTCTTTTCTCTCCTCAGGTATCAGCCTGCAGCCTGTCCATAGCTGACTTTTCTGCAGGACCAGTGAGCACCGTGGACGACCCTTTTGGGGATTCCAGATGCCACCCCATGCCAGATGTGGGGCCCTGCTTCTAGGCTTAATGTGTTGTCTCTAGACCCTTCTCCCCTGGGGTCTGATGAAAGATGGGTGGCTCTGTATTTTTATGGCAAATTATATATCAGAAGACAGGAGATTTAAAAATTAATTCAAGATTCATTTACACATAGCAGCACTTGGATTATTTGGCCAATGGATGAAAAATGAAATTTTCACTACAAAGGAGGAAAATGGAAGAAATGTCAAATTTTAATCCCATTTTCAATAAAGAATTATCATGTCCCAAGACCCTTCTGAGAACCCCAATTAATCACTTGAGCACCCACATTCCCATACTGTCTGTTGGCAAGCACTTTAATCCAGGTCACTCCTTGTGTTTGCTAAGGGGTTCCTGCATCAGGACAGAAGAAATTAATTAACCTTGTACCATGCATGGAGGGAAAAAATAGAGTGGTTATTTTATCTAGATCTGGTGAAACTGGTTACCTTTTTTTAAGGAAATGAAAAATAAATCAAAAACCAGAGAAAAAGCTTTTGTAAAAAAATGTGGTGCTGTTAAATTTTAATGTCTACTGTGAGAAACATTGCAGGCTTCCCTGTACCCTAAATCAAAAGGTAGCTAATGACATCCGGAAACTCCCATAAATGTGAACTCCTTTCTGGTGGTGGTGGTGATGGTGGAGAATTGAGGATATGCAATTAAAAAGCACAAAGTCTGGAGCCTATAAGAATTAGGTATTAGCTTCATTTTTTTTTTAAAATTAATTTTATTGAGAAACAAATAGCAATAAGACAGTTTCAAAACTGATTAATAGGACAGTTCCAATAGTTAATACATTGCATATTGTTGTCTTTTTAGTGGTTATTCATAGTACAAGATGCAGACATGATATCCTGCCCAAACACTATTAGTACAAATGTTTCTTCTCATTGAATTAAGAGAAAGTAGCTGTATATCTGTCCTAAGTATTTTGTATATACAAATACAAAATGGTCCTTCATTTGTATCCCCTTTTTTTGTTCAGTTTTTTCAGAGCTGGGTATTCCACTGCCATTTAAATATTGTAGGTGCATGAATTCAGCAAAATATTCCAATAGAGTCCAGTAGTCCATAATATTAGTGGGTTGTCCGTAGGACTGGCAATGTCAGAAGTTGTTAGCTACAATATGCTCCTACAGCTCAGCATATTAATATGGTTTTACTTTTTATACCTCGTTTTTATGCTTTTCTGCTGAATGGTTAAGACCAAATGGGTTCTGTCTTATAGGCAAACACATGTTTTTAGAGAGGTCATGGCATCCTCTTCAGACAAGGCTACCAAGTAAAAAGTCATGCAATGGGCTCATGGGGGGGTGTGTGTGATCTATTCTGAAACATCTCAAGCTGAGCTTCCCCACACAGCTCCCGGTGTGGAGAGCAGGCCACATCTCCATAACTCTTCATGGCTTTTCTTTTCTTCCTTTTCCAGCCTTCCCCCCCACCCCCCAGGAACATTCGAGAGGAAAGCTACATGAAGCAGGAGACTAACCTTCAATAATGCATTTTGCTTAATGCCTGGTTTGGTCCGATCATTTCCTGAGAACTACTCACGTGATGCCTTATTTTCAAATCACTGAAGAAAAAAAAAAAAAAAAGCAAGCGAATTACGATGGAACTCAGACAGCAGTGGAGGGGGAGGTAATTGAATATGCTGTGTGTATTCGATACACCCAGTGCATTAAAGGGTCCGGTGATTGCGGAATAAGCAGTGAACCTTTGCAGCAAGCTATGTGCAAATTAGGTAAGCTCTCTCCAATGCAGGATGGAAATTCTGCCAGATCAGGTGTTCTGTCCTGCAGGGAAAGGGTGTTCATTTACACAGCTCTCCCCCTCCTGGGCCTGCTTGTGCTTCTCTGGCTAGTTACCTTGTTAAAGGAAACCCTTGCAAAGGGACTGCAGCGGGTAGAAGGTGTTTCCCCCCCTCTTGCTGATTCAGCAAGTTTGACATTGAATCAATTGCTACTGCTCCTACCTTTTGAAAGCAAGAAAATATGGTTAGCTAAACAATGGCCTTAATGTGCAGAGCATGTGAGGTCAAGACGGGGAGAGAAGCAGGGGAGAAAAAATGACTCTTTGGTGGGTAGAAGTAATCCAGATGGAGCAGGCACTTCCTTCTTTCATCATTGCTATTGTTGCAGCATTTCTGCTTTTGTATTTTACATGGAGGAAAAGATTGAAGATTACCTAGCCTAGTGATGTGTGTGTGCATGTATGTGTGTGTGAGTGTGCGTGTGCGTGTGCGTGTGCGTGTGCGTGCGTGCGTGTGTGTGTGTGTGTGTGTGTGTGTGTGTTAGTGTCTGTTAAGCTATATCCCCTAGCTCTTTCGATTTTTTATTTTGGGACAGAGTCTAGGGGAGTTGCTAAATTGCCAAGTTGGACTCCAATTTATAGTCCTCCTGCTTCAGCCTTCTGGCTAAAACAACCAGCACTACCAACATCGAAGATGTAAAAGCAACCACGGCTGCACAACTCCTGGACATCTGGGATGGGCCTGAGGGAGGATCAAGCACAGCTCCCTGTCCTGTAGGGACACCAGAACTACACACGGCACTCCAGGAATCCAGAGCAGGCTTACCCAAGTCCGGGATGGGAGACTGCTTCCCTTCCCAAGCTGGAGATAGCAGCAAGCTTGGTGAGGGAAGGACAGTGACTTTCTTGGATCTTTGGGATTTAAATGGCTTTGAAACATCCATGTAGTGGCAGCCCAGCGCTGGATTTGAGGTAAAAGCTCAGAAATGGAATGTGTGAGTCATCAGAGGCAGTGACAAGCACCCAGGGGCTGTACATTATGAAGAAAGAGGAGGAATGAGTGGAGAGCTCCCGATACTACAGGATGGAATGTTCTGGCATGAAGAAGAGATCTGCAAGGAGCAGTCAAAGGCAGTAGGGAAACAAGAGTGCATGGTGCGCAAGCGGCCACTGGGGAACAAGCCAGGAAGAAGGGAAAAGCCATCAGCAGGGCAGAGGCCCCCACAGTACTGGCTCAGGCAGCAGCTGCACCTCCAGCCCCGGGAGGGTGAGCGCTGCTGGGTGTCGGCCAGCTGGCTTCTGGCCTGGGGTTTGCCTGGCTTGGGGCAAATGGGCTTCATGCCATGTGGAAATCCTCAGATTCCCAAATGCAAGCTTCTCCCAAACAGAAACATTCCAGGGACTTTTATAAGATTCAGACAGTGGTTGTAGGCGATATTGAGCCCTGAGAGAAGCAATGATTGAACTTCTGGCTCTTCCCCAGGGGTGCAAAAGAAGCCCTGAGAATGGAGTAGGTGGAATTTCATATTCCCAGAGTTCAAGGACCTGCCTTTTGTCTTCTCCAGGAAATGGACCTGGGTCTGCTCTTCCCCACAAGGCACCAACCCTTTGAAAAGAGACTATAGCAGAAGCATTCTTATAAACCCCCCAGAACCAGTGTTTGGGACTCCAACGCTCCTCTGTTGGTTGAATGTATGGTTCATTCAGAATAATTGATGACGATGTAACTACTAGGCTAACACAACAAGAAAGGCTAATCTAGAGATGGATGTATGGTTATCATCTGATCATAAACTGTGTCTTAGTCAGTTTTCCTATCAGTGGGACACAACGTCCAACACCCGTAGCTTAAAGGAGCAGAAAACTTTGACTCACTGTTAAGAGGTTTGGACTCTGGCCCACTGGCCTGAAGCAGGAGCACCGTGGTGGAAGAGTCTGATAGCTGCTCCATCTGTGATGGCAGGAAGCAGGGAGGGAAAGGAGGAGCTGCAGACCACAGCGCACCTTCCCAGGTCACAGCCCCACAACACTTCCAGCCAGGCTCTGCACGCACAGAGGCTGTGCAGACCTCCCTGGGGAGTGCAGCACCCCTTGTGACTCAGGAATCTTCCAAAGGCCCTGCCTCGGAACCTGCACAACTCTGGGGATACTTTATTTTTTTATTTTTTAAAGAGTACAAAATAGCTGGCCCAATAGCTCAGCAGATTAAAGCACCTGCAAACAGGAATAAGAGCTGGTGGTTTTATCCCTGGGCCTACCAAGCCAGCCCCACCCTTGGGGTGCGCTGAGATGGCAATTGAGACTGGGTATGGTGGTGCACACTTGTAATACCAGCACTTGGGAGGCTGTAAACAGGCGGATCACTACAAGTTCAATTTGTAGTGAGCCCCTGAACACCCTGTAGACCCTTCCCTAAAATACAGAAAAAAATTAATACAAAATAGTAATAAATAAATAAATACATTAGAAATGATACAAAATTTAATTGAACAAAGCAATAAGATCTCAATAATGGTTGCTCTATTGTATGACGTTATTTTTAAATTAGTGGTTCAAGTCAATAGATATAAACATGAAAATTGGTTAAAAAACAAAACAACAGCAAAAAAGTTATAACACATTGAAAAGAGGAAACATGAGAATAAAAAGAAAAAAATTTTAAGCATTAACCACTCCTTTCAAAAGACCAGCAGAAATAGGCAGTACAATTATCCAAGCCATCCTGTATATGTAAATAAATGTATCCTTTTCCCTTCTTTTCTTTATCCTTATCCTCATCCTGTTTTCCCTCCCACTGAACAAATTCTTTCCCTTTCCCAGTATCTATTGCACCTTTCAGCTTGTATTTGCTCTTTGAGGTTCTTACACTGGTGAGACAATAAGTTGTTTGCACAGGAGCATCTGATTTTTTTCACCTACCAGTAGTCTTTACTTTGTTGTGTAAAAATACTACATCTTTTGAATCTATTCTTTAGTTGATGGGTATTTGGGATATTTCCAAGATTTAGCTATGACAAATGGTGCTGCTATAAACTTGCATCCACATATATCCCTGTGGTATGATGTTTTAAGTTCATTTGGAAAGACCCTCCAGGAGGGGAATATCTGGTTGGAATGGGATGTTCAATCCTAGTTTTTTAAGGAGTCTCCACACTGATTTCTGTAGTGGTTGTACCAGCCTGTACTCCCACCAACAGTGGAGAAGGGGTCCTTTCTCCCCACAGCCCTTCCAGCATTTGTTATTGGCTCACTTTTTGAATGGTGATAGCCATTCCTTTTGGAAACCTAAACAAAGTCTCTGGGCCTTACCTCCAGGAACTTTCCATCTGCCTGAGGCTGTGGCTTTTGCAGCTGGGACTGTCGCCCCCAACACCCCCACCATTCCCATCTCCACCAGACAAGAAAGTCAGGCAGTGCCAGCTGTCTTCAACCCTGACACCTCCGTGTCCATCTTTGTTTCCCCGACCACTGTGCTCCCATGAAGTTTCCTGGAAAAGATGAGTGACTTGTATTTTAAGGCATAAGGTTTGAGAAAGATATTCATCAAAATGCTTCCAGCAGGGGTCAGGGAATAGATGCACCATCCAGAATAAACTCTGCATTCAAACCTTCATTTCACTGGCAGTATAAAGAGTGGAAAATTTACTGAACCTATTGAGAGTTGATTCAATTTTCGATTAATTAGTGATGATAGCTTCCATTTTTTGATGTCTTTGTAAGGATCAAATATGAGAGCGTATGGAAGTTTTTTGTCAATGGTGAATATTCACGGTGCTTTCAGATAGGGAAAATGTAGATGAGAAGCTGAAGAACTCATTTTCCCCCTGCACTGAA
>NW_004524780.1:3305545-3318060 GCF_000260255.1 Octodon degus
TTTTTTTTTTTTTTTTTTTTTGAGTCTGTTTCAGTCTGGAGGAAAAGTGTGCTCAGAGGAACAGGGAAGGAATTTGTGGTGTGGACAAGAAAGATGTTCAGGTTTGATCTTGTACAAGAAATGTCCTGTCTTGTGTACCGTTTCATTTTCTCTCTCATTTCTGGGATTCCTACTGCTCGGAGCAGCTTCACTACTGTAGAAAGTTAAAGGGGGTCAGGTTGGGCTCAGGATGAAAACAGGGAGTGGAATCAGGGCCCAGACTGGCAGTCCCAGATCCTCCACCCCTTTCTCTCATGCTCATCCATTGCCAGTGCCCTCCTCAGCCTTGCCCCTGTGACTGCTTGCCAGATGTAACATGACACAGCTTAATCCAGACTTCCGTAGGGCCATCGGCCTCTCTAGTCTGTTCACTCGCTCTTTGCCAGATGGAAGCTGGTGACAAGAACATCACTGAAGGCTTCTGATGCCAGACCGGGAAGATGCCTGTGCTGCAGAATGCACTCCAGGGAAAGACCCACATTCAGCAAGAGCCTCCACGTGACTGGTGCATGGCAGAGGCGTGAAGGTTTACTACAGCCTTTTGATGAGTGTGGATTTGGAAACTAGATGTTAGCCTGTCCTATGAAGCTTCTGATCTTTTTACAGGGATAAAAATAACTTCCTGGACCCATGGGCAGTCCAGACCCACCCAAGAGCATAAGATTTTCACAGAAATTTGGGACCAAAGTCCTCACAAATTGCCCAGCATCCAATGGACCATATCTTTTCTGTACTGGACTCAGGAGCAGCAGTGGTTTCTGGGAGCCAAAATGAGCAACTGGTGCCTTATGGGTAGGATTTGTGCCCCTTCCCACTTCTACCACCGTACTCTAGTCAGGGATCCTTTCGTTTGGGGTTATGAAGGCACAATGGAAAGATCTCAAGGATACTGCAAAGATTTTACAGAACTGGAGAACAATGCAGCAACGTGGGGAATCTCTTGAGTGTCAGGACTGAAATCTGAGAGAAGGCGCAATATGTTGCCCTTGCGGGGGACCCTGATTACTTCCTGTCTACCCAGAGTTCTTTCTGCACATCTGTTGTCCCTCTCCTTACGATAGGTCTTCTCCTCTTCACCTGTCTGTTGTTTCTCCTCTCCTTCCTTCGGACAAGCATATGGAAACCATTTCTTTCCAGCCCTGACTGGCTGTGACCCTACCTCCACAGCTCCCAATAAGTAACAGACAACTTTGTTCTTTTTCCTTATTTCTATTTCCCCAGAGTTGTTCCGTCTGTTTTTCTTTTTATGTTAAAAGACATTGGGAGAACACTGGGCCTGGGCTCTGCCAGCCCCTTCCTATCCACATACGGTCATCAGGGTTACAGGGAGACATTTGGCATTTAATAAATGGTTCAGGGGACAGCAGGAATGATGAGGAAAGCAGATGTTGTTCAAGGGGAAGGTGACGTGGTAAGTTAGGACTGGCATCTTTGCAAAAGCATGCAGTGAGATGCTACAGAACTGCTGGTTGTTATTACCTAGCACAACTACATGTATATTTGTACGTCTATATACAGTTCACACTGTTTTAGGCATTTTGTTAGGTATTTGAAAAAAAAAAGTTATGATATAGCCCTTGTTCTTTAAAAATTAATGGTTCACTTTAGAGGGATGAAAGTATGCATATAAGTAGTTAATAATAAATTATAGTAAAGTAACAAATCTACTTTTGTTTGGACTGGGAATTGAAGCAAGGCCTTTTCCTTGAACTACATGCCTGGTCCTTGGTTAGTACTATGGTTTGAGACAGGGCCTCCCTAAGTCACTAAGTTGCCCATGAAGTGCTCAGAATTGGGATTTTCTTGCCACATCCTCCCAGAGGGCTCGGAATACTGACGTCTGCCAGCATGTCCACCCACATACCTCACCCTTAAAGTCAGGTTGGTTTCTAAAGTCTCTCTTGAATATCTCCTAGTGGGTTGTCTTGCTGGCAAGAGTTTCTCAGCATTAAAGCGGTTCTGGGACTGGCCTATGCTCCCAGGTTCAGTCTGATTCTCAACAGATCACTGGGATGCTCAAAGCCCATTGATCTACAGAGCTTCAGGAGGCTTCCCTAACCCTAGAAGGTTTGAAGGAGGCATTTTCAAGAGCAGAACAAGACTGCACTGTAGGGAGGAGACAGTGATGCACCCTTTCCCGTCCCGTGGTCTTCTGGGTATGGCTTGGGCTCTACAACTGCACGGAGCATGCAGGCCCTTGCAGCAGGCTTCTCTTCCTTCCCAGTTGTCTCTGTTTTCTTCTCATCACTGCGACAGTCCCCAACACCCATGGTTACAAGTAGGAGATGTTTATTTTGGTTCACAGTTGGTAGAGGGTTCAGTCCATAGTAAGCTGGCTGTAAGGCAGGACAGCATGGCAGAGGGGCATTGCAGAAGAGAAGCAGCACACAGCAGGGCGGCAGGAGCCAGAGTGATCAAGGGAAGAGGAGGGAGATAGACCCTGCCAACCACGTTCGCTGTGACCACCTCCTCCCTCCAGGCTTCATCTCCCAACAGCACATTCATCTATAAGCTCTACAGCAGGCTAACTAACCAACAAGTATCACATGCAGGCATCCCATTAACCTCCCCAAAGCTTGACACATGAGTGTGCTTTGCTTTGGGGGGACATCTAGACAGAAGCAACAGCACAATCTTTATCTTTGGGATCCTGTGAAACCAGCAGGCCTTGGAAGGGGTTGCATGGATCAGGCTGGTGGGTGTCACATAAATAGTTCACATTCATTAGACCCTGGCTTTGCAAACAGTAGGATGAATTTTCTCCAAAGCCACTTATTTTTGTAAGATATAATACAGTCTCCATTATTAAGGTCTAGGGCATTATCTTTTTCTGTCAGTCATCTTGAAGTTCACCTCTGGTTTTACTTTGTAGTTTGAATATTCTGGGATTTTATTGAATTTAAGAATTCACTGAATTACACTATTGAGCAGAGACAATGTCATAGGTGCTGGGAACCCATAGATGAAGAGAACAGTTTTGTGTCCAAAGCAGCTGATAGAATACTGTGGGGTAGAGTACAAAAAGCCACACACTTTGTGTTTAGATTCTGGTTATTTGACCTTGGGCCAGGGACCCTTAGCTTTGTCATCCACTGAATGGGGTACTAAGACCTTGCTATGGTTTGTGGCTAGGTGTCTCTCCAAAACCTCATAGTCATGGCGCAGCTTCTAGAGTTTGTGATTAATTCATGATCCAGTTGTGGGAATAGGGGTGTGAGTGCTGCTGGGATTATGGATGTGAGTGCTGCTGGGATTATGGGTGTGAGTGCTGCTATGATTGTGGGTGTGAGCACTATACCTGGCCTGGGGTGGACAGCCTGAGTGCAAAATAAGGGAGACAGACTTGCTCCAGCCATTGTTAGCGCAGCTCCTCCCTTGTTCTCTTGCTCTTTGCCACAGGCAAGAATGGCTTCCCCCTACCACACACCACTGTGCCTTGGAGCCAGTTGAGTATGGACTGAAACCTCCAATGACTGTGAGCTAAATAAACCTTTCCTTCCTTCATTTTAGGGTGTTGGGTATTTGGTCCCAGCAACAAGGGAAAAGTAACTGAGACAGACCTATCTTCTCCATAAAGTTGTTCTGAAGAGGAAATGCAATGACACAGGCACACAGCAAGTGAGTGAAACAAACATTGGATCCTCTGGGTCATCTCTCACTGTGCATCCTCTTCTTTAGCTCTCTCAGGAGAACACTGTCTTTTCTTGGCTCCTACTGAATTCCTAACACATACCCAACTCTTGGTCAGTGAGGTCATTCCCTGCAGTAGTAATTCTTTATTAGTCCGTGTTTGCATGACATAATCCTTACATTTCCTGTGTGGAGTTGGTTCATGTACATCGCACATTTTTATTCCTTTTCCATCCCCTTTCCTTCCTCTTCCTGGCCCCTCTTTTCATCTCTTGATTCCCTTCCTATCCAAGAAAGAGCCCTCTCTCTATTTTCTATAATCTATCTTTTTATTTTGCTCTTTATGGTTGTATTAGTCAGGATTTTACTAGAGGGACAGATATAATAAAAGGAACAATATAACACAAGATGTACAGATGTATAAGAAATTACAAGACTGACTTAGGATGGCCAGCCGCAGAGTCATATGAGGAAGCATGCAGAGGGCATCTGCACACCCGAGACTGAAGGATTCGGTTCCAAGGTCTGAAGCTCCCCTACAGTGTTCTGTGCAGGTCTAATGATGGGTCAGCCAATGGGTGTGTGATGGAAGGCTGAAGACTCTGTGAAGGAGGCTGAAGAATCTGTGACACAAAGCTGAAGGATCCAAACTGAAGGCCAAAGAGTCTACCCTGGAAGCCAGGAGATGATGTGCGAGCCTAATGGCAAAGAATGAAATTCCTCAGAGGAATTAGAATACCGAATCCTTCCTCAACCTCTTTATATATCTTTTTTGTACTGAGTCACTTTTGGGCAGGCCCTTCCCACCCTAGGGCGGGCCCTCACTGCCCAGGGTGTGGATCCTCCAAGGCAGTCTAGCCAAACTGACAGAATATATTGACCACTACAATACTTTAGATTAATCATGTAACAGAAACCACACAATATTTAAGCTTGTATGTCTGATTTATTTCACTTAACATTATAACCTTATGGCTTGTGCATTTTCCTACAAATGATTCAAGTTTATCTTTCTTTTTGACAGGGTAGTATTCCATTGTGTGTGAAAAGCATTTTTTAAATCTACCTATTCACCATGCATTTATCTATATATTGATGAACATATAGGCAGTGTTCAGGATTTAGCTACTATGGATTTAGCTACTGGTATAAACATGGGTATGTACAGATCACTGTGATATGATATCTTTAAGTCTTTAGGGAAGTTGCCTAGAAGTAGCATAGCTGGGTTGAATGGCATTTTTCATGTTAACCAAGGAAGTGCTGTTCTGATTCCCACAGTGCTAGTTTATACTCCCACCAACCACGGAGAAGGCTTCATTTCCCCACAGCCTCACCAGCCTCTGTTAGGATTACAATGTAGCCAATACCCCAACCACAGGTTTGATGTGGCCTTGACGTAGAAGCCACAAGCCAGTAGAGTCCTCTGCTCACACCGGCACACTGCACGGGACCATCTGCATAAAATCACTGCTTTCCCATGTTGTGTCCTTGATGCTGGATCTAAAGCTGCTAATCACAGGAGGATCTCACTGCTGTCATGGAAATGGAACAAGAAACAAACCCCAATGCACATGAGGCATAGGTTGTGATGAAGGCCTCGGTCTCCAGTACAGATATCATTGGGGTGGTGAGATTTGAGAGTGAAGTGCTGAAATCCCAGTGGACCACAGCACTGCCCCAAACTGTCACTACTAGGGTAGATAATTTCAATGTGAACTAGATAGCCGGGGTCAGATCTTAGGAAGTCTGTGCTTGTGGAGAAGAGAGCCAGAGGCTCACTAGGGAGCCAGTTAAAGGTTTTTTTGCATCTGTAAGTTGTCACATTGATCCTAGCTCTACTTGTCTCAGCATGACTGAGATGTTCCTCTCTGCAATAGGGCATCTCAGGTCCAGCTGCAGGACACCAAGCAGCCTTCCCTACAGTGACCACGGCTAGCTGGGGAGAAGCAGCTAACACCATTCCCCTCAGAATTGACCTTGGATGGCGAACTCTCCGGGTGGTGGGCCACGTGACAGCACCCCTTCTCATCCCGTTACCACATGATAGAAGCACCGGTGTCCTCCTATCAGAAGCTACGGAGCTAACGTGAGAGCATGTGGGCTACATTTTGGGACATTCGATAGCAAGCTCTTAAGCAAGGGAATTCTGATGACAAACTAACGTGAATGCTTAAATTAAAAAAATACATTTATTTACTGATTTGATACAGGATCTCACTATGCAGTTCTGACTTACAGGGACCCTCCTGTCTCAGCCTGCCCAGCACTGGGATTACAGGCATGCACCATCATACCCAGCCTTTGGGCATGCATGCAAACCTAGAACGTGGAATTGAACTGAGTCCTTGTGCTTTCCAGTGAGGTGCTTCGACCTCTGAACTATCTCCCCAGCCCTGAATGCTTAAATTATGATAAATGCATTACAGTACAAACGCATTCCCATGAGTGCCCTCAGCACGCTCCCCCTCACTTGCAACATACATACCCCATCATCCTTGCCACTGTCTGAGCAGCAGTCTCTGCACTCCTCTTTCTTCCTTGTCTGACTGCCCTGTCCAGGCTTCCTTGGTGACCTGCACTGATTCAGGATGCTTCCCTTTCATTATAATTTTGACTTTCGGAAAGAGCTGGAAGTGCCACAGGGCCCGATTTGGTGGATGAGGTGGATGATGGCACACAGCAATGTTTCCATTTGACAGAAATAAACATTTGAATTGATTCGGGAATGTGGAGGAGCTGCACAAAGCCACTTCCAGAGCTGCTACAGCTGGCAGGAGCAGGGAGTTGGGTGTCTTCAAAGCAAGGGAGAGGATTTTGAGGGGAATTTATGGCGAAGCACTCTTTACCATAATAACTTTGCAAAATCTAATCATTCACCGTACACTTCAATCACACCTCATACCGTAGAAATGAATGCAGCATGGAGAGAGGCCACCAGCAGACACACAAAATTGCACTAAAAATAATGGCTTCCGTACTGAGATGGGCAGAAAAGAGCTGCCATCTCTCTTTTCTCTCCTCTCTTTCTCGGCATGAGTTACTCAGTGCTGTCCTAGAAGGAAGCTGGCCACGGACCCCAGTCGGGGTGAGCTCTGAGAAGGGTGACATTTGCCAAGTGCTGTCACAGGTGTCTGTGCCCTCCAGCCTCCGTTATCACAAGGGCACTCTTCAGAAAAGGAGTGCATGTAAAGCCCTTCTCGACAACCCAGATGTCTAGCTGGAAAGGAACTGAGAAGAGCATTTCCTCCCCGGAAGGTGGTTTCTGTCTGAACCATGTTGAAAAGCGTTAGTGGGAAGACCCAGCTGGCAGGAGATGCAGTGGCAGGAAATGCACCGGGGCAATTGATGGGGCTGGGGTTGGACACCTTAACCTTACAGGCTGGACTGGGCTTGGCCTCTCTTTCCCCACAGTGTCCCTGGTCCAGGCTGGAATTAGTTCCCTAAACCTTCTTCTTTTAAAAAAAATGTATTTGGTTGTTACAGGGTCTCACCATGCAGCTCGGACTTGTAGTGATCCCCCTGTTCTCAGCCTTCCCAGGGCTGGATTACAGGCATGTGTCACTATGGCCCGATGTTGGCCAGCTCAGGCACCCTGGGGGTGGGGCTGGCACTGCATGTGGCGCTGATGATCAAATTGAAGTCCTGTGCTTGCCTAAAGCAGGTGCTTTAGTCCAATAAGCTATTTTTCTGGTCCCCTGCCTAAACCTTCCAATTGATCAGCTGTTCTCATAGAAAACTTTAAACCTCTGATTTCTGAAGGATCTTGGGTAGTTCTGTTCCTGCTCCAAATTGGCTCCTGAATTATATAAGTAATAGTTCTCATCCAAGCCTAAATCCACAAGGGATTCTAATCTTGGAACACCCTGGAACACACACAGGCATTTACTAGGTGGTTTTGTTTCAGAGCCATCTGAGTGTAGTAGAAAGAGCGTGATAGTGCTGGGTGGTGTTAGTTTGGGAGAGAAATCTGTGCACGGAGATTCATTTTTAAATATCAGAAAGAAAGGAAAGAATGTGCAAGAAACAGGAAAAAAATGTAAGAGTGTGCACAAGCAGGTTCAAAACCGTGACACTGAGGTCATCTTGGGGTGGGGCACAGGGACATGCTGACTTCAGTCAGTCCTTCAGTGACTGCGAGTTCACACCCATGCATGGTGCTTTCCACTTGGGAGAGCGGCTTGAACAGCACCAAGGACATGCTGGAGCAGTTGATGTTCTGGGGAGGTAACACACGGGCTCTGGAGAAAGGGAGATGTACAGCTAACCACCAACCTGGTACAAAGACTGCCGATATATCAGCAGTGATAGATGTTGAATGAGCTGCTTCTGAGTGTCCTGAGTCTCACTGAGGACTTTTACATTGGGAGGCCAGGAAAGAGCTTCTATGCAGGAGAAGGATGACTCCCTACAGAGCTCACTCACAGGTGTTGAACCCAGTCAGCCTCAATAAGCACCAGCAGTAGCCTACCCAAGAGCATCTCCACATCTGGCAGGATGGCTGCTACCAGAGATGAACGTATCAGAGTGGAAGAGGAAAGGAAGCCTCAGCAAGCTGCTGGTGGAAACATCGATCGGCACAGCCAAGGAAACCAAGAAGACACTGGGAGCAGACTGCATGGGCCACCAATCTTCCTTCTGAGGAAAACAGTGTCTTCTGAAGGTATCAGATAAATAGGTGGGGAAAGTGTGCCTGAGACCCACCAGGGTCAATATTCATCCTGCACTGAAGGCCCTGCCAGTCATCACAGCGTGTATAGACCTGGCGGCCACCATGCCAAGTGCAATAAGCCAGACTCCAAAAGAGAAGCAGCTCAGGCTCTCCTATACATGGAATAAAAAGAGAAGAAAGTGCTCAAATACACAGAGGCAGTGAAAGAAACAGTGGTCCCCATGGATGGTAATAGGGTTGGTCACGGGGAGATGCAGAGATCCAGGCAGAGGGAGGTGAAGCAACGAGCCCATGGGATGGACAGACGGACAGCTCTACTATGCAGTGAGATGACCACTGTGAATAAAATTCTCTTAGGTATTCAGTTGCTACTGGCCCAAACACTGAGCATGTGAAATGAGTTATTCCACATCACTGGAGTGAACATTTTGCTATTGACATGCACTTCATAGGAACCCCAAAATACAAAATAAAATTTATTCCAGAGTTGATTAGAGTTTCAGTGTGTGTGTATGTGTGTGTGTGTGTGTGTGTGTGTGTGTGTGTGTGTGTTTTACTGGGGATTGAACCCAGACCTTGGTTTGTACTGAGCTACATTCCAGCCATTTATTTTAGAGAAAAGAGGCAAATTAATAAAACAGTTTGGAGGTGGGGTTCCTGGGAGCTAATCCAACCCGGAAATAGCAGATTTGGAGTCTGCCCTTTCCGGTTAGAAGCATTCATGAGACAAGGCTGTCTAGGAAGCAGCAAGCATTCAATTAAGCTGCCTGTGTGGCTGAGCTGTGGCCTCAGCACTCGGGAACATCTGCAGCGTCCCTGGTCCGCAGGCCACCCAGGTCTGGGATCAGCCGCTGCTTCCAGTTTCCGTGATGAGTCGGCTCCAGGTCCAGGCCGTTAGGTTGCTCGAGCACCAGGAAAGAGGCTCATGGCACTTCCCTGAAAGCAATTTCAGCCCTTGCTCCTCAGACCCTGGCCTCACTCCACTTTCCAAGAATGTGTACGGCCAAGTCTGTTTCCTTCAATGCACACAATGAAAATAGCAACCCCAGCAAAACAGCATCCCTGTTTATTTTCAGTGCAAAGAACCTTCTGAAATTTATAAGAAAAAAAAATAAACATCTGGATGGCATAACCCAGAGAAGCATTGTCAAACATTGTGTGTGAGAGAGAGAGAGAGAGAGAGAGAGAGAAAGAAAGAGAAAGAGAGACAAAGACAGAGACAGAGACAGAGACAGAGAGACAGAGACAGAGATAGAGACAGAGACAGAGACAGAGACAGGAGAGAGAGACAGAGACAGAAAGACAGAGAGAGAGAAAGAAAGAAAGAGAAAGAGAGACAAAGACAGAGACAGAGACAGAGAGACAGAGACAGAGATAGAGAGACAGAGACAGAGATAGAGACAGAGACAGAGATAGAGACAGAGACAGGAGAGAGAGACAGAGACAGAAAGACAGAGAGAGAGAGAGAGAGAGAGAGATGGAGACGGAGACAGAGATAGACAGCTAATTTCAGAAAAGAGAAATAAAACAGAAAAAGTTCTCCCAACATGCATTGTCATCAAATTGTCTATAAAAAGTCAACTCTAAAACCTAGCATTTGGCTACTCTTCCCTTTAGAAGTGTGGCTAACTACAGAGAAACAAAACTGGGCCCTTGTAAGATGTAAGTCTTACAAATGGGCTTCAAACAAACATGAGAAAATTGTTAAAGAAATTGCTTTGAAATCTCCCCTGACTTTTAACAGAAGAATGTCATGGAATAGTTAATGACCGAAGATAGATCATATTCCTCAAAGTTGCCCTCGTAGCCCATAAAGCATCTCAGAGTTTAGAACATAAGTTATAGTCACTCCCAGGCTGCAGCTTTTCATTTTCAGTGTCAGGAGTTCTCTGGGGGCTCACGAGGTGCGCTGGAAACAATCACGGGGAAGTCTGATTTCAAGACTGTTTGCTATTTGACTTCTCCTCTGAGACCGCCAAGAATAGAAGCACAAAGCGCTAGAAGTGGCAGCGGTTAGATGGTGCACTCCTCTGCTCTGCCTGGATGGGGACGACTAATGCTTAGCCCGGTGAACGCTGGGGCGGGCAGAGGGAAGCGGTCGTTAGCACTGCCTGGCTGTGCCTTCGTTCATTCAACAGGAGCGCTTTGATGCCAACAGCATCCTCCACAGTCCAAGGCAGCAGGGAGCGGCAGAGGGTTTCCTGCTCATGGAGAGCACAGATCCTGGTGAAGGCAACAAGTGGGTGAGAAAGTGTGGTGATTGGAGCAAAGAGGGAATGGGAATTTGGGATGGAAGAAGCTGAGGGCTGAAGGGGCGGAGCTCGTGGCAGCAATGCAGATGGGAGGCCGAGTCACGCAGGGGTGAAAGCTGGCAGTGTGGTGTCTGGAGAAAGAGTTCTTTTTGGCCGAGGGAAGCATCTAAGGTGCACACATCCTGGAAATGTTCAGGAAAAACACCAGGAGACCCAGGGCCTGGAACTTGGCTCTGCGTGGGGCCAAAGAAGAAAGGGGGCTGGACCAGTGTTCTATGCAGCCACTGGGATGATCCAGCCTTGATTTTAAAGGACCAGACAGGGATTGGAGAGCTCTGAGGAAATTCAAGATGGGACCTGATGCATTTCCAAAGGTCTTGGGGAAGAATTAACTGCAGAGCCCAGAGCTGTGATGCAGACCCATAGTTCCTGCACTCAGAGGGTTGAGGCAGGAAATTCTCAAATTCAAGGAGTACCATGGAAGGCTGGGACAGGCTACAGCCAAGGCCCACAGATGTCCTAGCTCCTGGGTCTCAGGCCTCAGCACCTCGGGACTTGAACCAATAGCCGCCTGCCTACCTTGCGTCTTAGGCCTTCATACTCAGGCCAAAGTGCACCCCTAGCACTCCTGGCTCTCTGGGTTGCAGATCCTAGTTGTGGCCTTTATCATCAATTCCTGTAACACCTCTGCTCTTCTGTCTCTCTGTCTATTACTTTTAATTTCTCTGGATAAAGTGAGATCAACATGAAAAAAACCAAAGGAGAAAAATACAATGGCTAAGATTGAAAATATAGGAGACAAACACACAGAAGTGCTGGGCAATGCAAGGATTCTGGGCATGACCACAAGAAGCTTTTGCCCCAGGGAGTGAGAAAGGACTGGGTTGGATCATGCACAAGCAGTGAGGAGGGGAGAAAAGGACTTTGAGGGGACTCTGCAGGACACCCCTGGACATTTCCAAAAAGCTGAAGTGTGTGTTCTTGTCCATGAAACAGAGACAATGCAAAAGGAGAGAAAGTCACAATGCATTGTCAGCTATCAATGAAGAAAGGAAAGTGGATGTGGCACACATGATGCCCTGGTGACACTGAGAGGGCATCCGTGACATTTTCTGACTATGCAAGGAAGAGAAGTACACAAGTTGGCAGGTGGGGACTTCAGTGAAGCAAAGGCAAAAGGATGCTGTGAGCTTTGGTGAGTGAAGCAGACCCAGTACACCACAGGCAGTGGGGGACCAAAGAGACTAGAATGGACAAAGGTTCTGCAGTGCCTCTGCTGTTGTGAGGGGAGAAGATGCCAGGGGAGGCTGGAACTCAGCTTCTCCTGTGACACCTGTCTCTGTCACTCGCTTATTCCAGTACCTTCTGATTTGTCTTTGTTTTTTATTCTTTGGGAAGGTATAAGGCAGAAGAAAGATGATTTAATGTGAAGTTGAGCAGATGTGCACAAGCCACACATTTAAAGAAGAAAGTGCTTGCAGTTCGCTTTATACCTACAGTTGTCCATGAGGCCCAGGCACCACCTTGAGAGGTCTCATCAAGGGACAAGAGCCAGTTTTATGAAAGGTTGAATCCAGTAGAGTGAAGAGGAGAACTTGCACAGCCATGCAGTTGCATCTCTGTTCTCAAAGCAAAAGCAGCTTTTGGTCTTACTTTTGGGAACAGGAGAGCACGTAGTGGCCGATCAGCTGTGGAACACATTCTGTTTCCCGCGAGACAAGCATACGATCTTATCTCCTTAGAGTGTGAACCACCTGAGTCCAGATACACTGTAGGCCGTGTTTTTTGACCACTACATCTTCAAAGTGAGGATGGATCTTGTCTCCATAGCAAGAATACAACCTGCAAGATTAGAGGGACTGCATATTGGGTCTTGGCCCTGCCCTGAAGCAGATTTCAACACATTATTCAACCATTCTCAG
>NW_004524780.1:3318535-3330054 GCF_000260255.1 Octodon degus
TTAATACATCAACATTACAAATGGCATCAAAACACAACAACCCTTTGAATAACAGTTTCTGGTGGAATTGATTCTCTCTCTCTCTCTCTCTCTCTCTCTCTCTCTTTCTCTCTCTCTCTCTCTCTCTCTCTTTCCTTCCTTCCCTCCCTATAACCTTTTCTCTCTTCTCAGATCTGCAAAGCTCAGTAGAATAATAAAGAAAGTGGAGGAATGATTTATAAATGTGATTTTAGTATATGTGCAAATCTACAGGCTCAAAAAATACATATCTGATGGAAAGATGCATATTAATTCCATGTGTTAGTTCATTTGAGGAATTCCTAAGATCAATATAGAAGATTTTAGGAGAAGAGTTTCTTCATTGCAGTGATTGGTTTCATATAATTATTTAATATTGTTAAACATATTAATATTATGTAAGCATATTTACCTATGTTCACATATAATATCCAGCACGTATTATTTAATATGTGTTATAAATTAATATATATTTTTAGAAAAGCCATGTCATACTTCAACAGGATTTTTTATCTTTCATTTGAGGTTTTGTTTACGATACATCCGTACCCTACAGAAATACTTTTCAATGTAAAAACATGAATGAATCTTTAAAGATGTTGACAGCTGTATTTTCACTTGTTGAGGGCTGTGATTATGAACTGAAATCATTATCCAGTTCTAAGTAGGGCACAATGGCTCAATTGTAATATTGATACATGCGTGGTGGCCATGACCTCTCAGCTTAACTTTTCTTTGAAGCCTTTGAAGCCCTAGAATATACATCAGTCTTTCCTCCTCCTTCCTTTCCCTCCCTCCCTCCCTTCTTCCCTTCCTTCTTTTCTTTCCTTCCTTCATTTTTTATAGCACTGGTGATAGAACCTGGGCATCCAGAGGACTTCCATCCCCAGATTGTGTTCTTTCATTTTTTGAGACTGCGTCTTGATATGTAGTTTAGGCTGACTTGGAATTGAGTATATAGCCCAGTCTGGCCTCGAACTCACAGCAATCCTCCTGCCTCAGCCTCCTACCTGGAATATTGAGATTACAGGTATGCACCTTCAAGCTCATCTTTTATTTTTTTATATTTGAAACAGGTCTTGCTCAGGCTTGGTTTGAACTTGTGATCTTCCTGCTTCAGCTTCACAGAGTGGTGATATTATGGTTACATACCACCATGCCCTGCTTGCCTTCATCTTCCTCTTAGATTTCAAATAGTTGCTTCTGAAATGTACCTAATGTACACCTATTTCAGTGGGCTTCCTATTCTCTGTTTCATTTCCAGGGTCCCTGAACACATTTCTGTCTGGGTGAGGGCTCAGATGGATGCTTAATATCAAGGCTTTGGATTCAGACACAGGAAGAAGTCACATTTATTGGATCAAAAACAGAAGAAGAGTGTGTTTGGGGTTAATCCTCACTTCTGTTCATTTACAAGAATTTTATAGAGTCATAGATTTCAAAAGAAACATAGGAAATGCTTCTGTTATTATTATGATTCTGTAGCAACTGAGATGTAGATTAGCCAGAATAGTAACCAATAACTGTGGGTTAGGGCAATAGCTCAGTGGAATAAGTGCAAAGGTCCTGAGTTCTCTTCCTGGTGCTCAAAAAAACAAAAACAACATTAGATATGGTGATAAGATCAGGTCAAATTTGCCAAAACCACTGTGAGAGGCTTTCGAAGGAGGATGGCAAGTTTGAGCTCAGAACTTTAAAACAAATAGACAACCAAACAAAACAAACATTGCCTCAAGTTGAAATGAGTTACAGGATGTCCAGGGAATGTCAGCAGCACTCTAATCTGCAGTAGTAGGGGCAGCAACACTCTAGTCACTGACTTCTGATGACGCCAGCACTGAGGACCCTGGCATGGCCCACTGTCTCAGTTACTCTTCTTTCGTTGCTGGGACAAAATACCCAACACCCAAAATGAAGGATGGAAAGGTCTGTTTAGCTCACAGTTAGTGGAGGTTTCACTCCATACTCAGCTGGCTCCAAGGCAGAGTCACACAAGGCAGAGGGCAGCAGTTCATCATGGTGGAAAACAGCAAAATGGCAAGAGCAAATGGGAGGAACAGCAGCAATAAAGGCAGCAGAAAGCAAGTCTCTCTTCCTTAAATTGTATTCCTGCTATCTGCCACAGGCCGGATGTAGCACTCACACCCATAATCCCAGCACTGGATCATGAAGTAGTTACAAAGTCTAGAAGTCTGCCTCATGACTGCATGAGGCTTTGGGAGGACAACTAGACGCAAACCATAACACCCATCCTCCATAAGTTTCCCTTTGTTATGCAGTCTAGAAAGAGCCTGTCCAGCAAGGACACTGCTCCAGTGACCTTTAGCATAACAAATGAACGCAAATCTTAGCTGATTTCAGTTGTCACAGTAAAGTAGAACAGAAATATAAACATTTATACCTCAGGGAAAACTTGTAAGTGATTGATGCTGATTTAAGGGTGCAAACTAAGTCATTAGAATCCCAGAAAATACAATTTCTTCCTTAGCAGGACCTGAAAGGTTTCTGTAATTCATGTACCTAATTGCCAAAGCTCTTTAAAGGACACTTTTCTGATGTGTGAACAGATATTTTCCTCAAGATGGTACTTTACAGAATGAATTAGAAGACCTGGAAGAGAAGTCGAAGAACCCTGGAGCAACTGTGCCATTCACAAGTTGAGGGTGAGGAAGGAGGAACTTTGGTGTTGTGGTCTAGACCCACAACATCTGCCTGTAGCCTCCTGTGTGTGAAAGGTAATGGATCACCAGGGCTGTGCACAGCAATAGATCTGTCATGGATGAGTTCAGGGCTGATCGTGCTGTAGGAGGTGGGGCCTGGCTGGAGGAGGCACTGGGTGCGCCCTGGAAGACGCTTCTCTTTCCCTGCTCTTCTACTCTCTGCTTCCTAGTCACGATGAGGTGAGCAGCTGTTGCCCCCCATGCTCTTGCACTGTGATGTTGCTGACCATGTACTAAAACCATCATCCCCAGTGAACCACTCTTCCTTTTAAGACCTGGGATCTCAGGCATTGCATCGCAGAAACAGAAAAGCGGTTAGTACATTAAGGAGACACAGGGACAAGGGCCGGCAAAGCACCTCTTCTAATCCTGGGCTGAGGTTTGGAAAGAATCTGAGGTAAATTGAAACTGTACTTCCAATTTGATTTGAAACTGTCTCGTTGCAATCTGTTTATCAATAAAATTTTGAAAAAAAAAAAAAAAGAATCTGAGGTAGTTAAGATTCACATTCTTTCCTTGTCGCTGGGACGCAACACCTACCGCCAACAACTTAAAGGAGAGGATTATTTTGGGTCACAGCTTGTAGAGGTTTCAGCCAATAGTTGACTGGCTCTAAGGCAGGAGAACCTGGTAGGGAGGAAACAGTTCATGGCGCGATGCACGGAGGCAGAAAGAGAGATCAAGGGGGGAGGAGGGCGATAGACCCTTCAAGGCCATGTCCCCGGGGACCATTGCCTCCAGTCAAGCTTCACCTCCTCACATCACATTTACCTATAAACTCATCAATAATGAGTCCATTGATGAGTACACACCCTCCATGACCCAATTACCTCGATAAGCTCCACCTATGAGTATAGGAGACATCTAGACATAAACCATAGCTTATATAGCTTGGCAACTCTTCCCTTTAAATGTATGCTCAGAGATAAGAGAAGAACATTTTGCAAACTTGGCTCTCATTTGTGCACTACTTGATTTCAAGAAAATATTGTGGAACGTGGCCTTTGTTCATTGTATAGTACGCAGCAAACACATACCCACATAAAGTCACTGGCCTGGCCGCATGTTCTTCATTCTCAAGCATTTGAACACTCTCAATCGATTTGACAATGGAAAATACGATTCTACTTTTCAAGCCAAGGAATCATCCAGGAGGCCTTTAGGGTCCCACACAGGCAGCCTTCTTCCCCTGACAGCAGCCTGCCCAGACATGCTGGGAGATTCAGGCTGCAGTGGAAGGATGAGTCTGTGTCCGGGGATGGTGACAAGCACATTGCATAAGCAACAGAGGCGCTGTGCCGCTGTACACCTCCAGATGCCCTGGCCATTTCTCATGACTCTGTCTGCTTTTTCTGCTCATGGCTCCTCTCTGGTCTCTGCCCAATGTTTCCCAGTGAGCTGAATTACCAGGCTCTGACATCCCTGGTAATCCTAGCTCTTAGACCAGAAATGTAATTTGCAGTTTGCTTTTGTTTCCTCTGGGTCATTCTGGACAGCTGAGAATGAACAGGAATGGGAATGAAGTTGTAGGAAGGGGTTATGGGGCTGTGGGCAAGCCTGAGAATACACAGTGGCTCCAAGAACAGTCCTTGATCACAGCATGCATATCATCATGTGGACAGACAAAGCTGTGGCTTATACAATTAAGTTGCAGTAATTGGCCCTATCTGTCATGTGTCATGTGGGTGGCAGAGGACAAGCTGCTGTCTGTCACAGCTGAGCTGTCTTAGAAGCTCAATGAGCCTAGGGAAGAGAGAACACTCCATGTCCACCATGCTCCATGCATCTCATTTAAATTTCACCCCAACATCCTGCAGAGCCAAGTGGTTACTTGGGTGTTAAAGAGGGATGGAGGGCGGGGGATGTAGCTTAGTAAACTAAGTGCAGAGACCAGGGCTTGGTCCCAGGCATCACATGCCAGGCTGGCCCTACCCACGGGTGTGCTGAGCTGGCCACTGAGACCTGGTGTGGTGGTGCACTCCTATAATCCCAGTGCTGGGGAGGCTGAGAACAGGAGGATCACTAGGAGTCCAAGCTGCAGAGCGAGACCTTGTACCAAATACATAAAAAATTTCAAAACACAGGGATAGAAGCTGAACAGGGACTTTCTGTTTCTTCTTCTGTCCTTTTGCCTTCCTTCAAACACAGGTAATTATGGGAGGACAGCCAAACTCACCATATCTATCACACTGATTCAAGCAGCACCCTCCTGAGGTTAGGAGTTGGGTGCCTAGGCCATGGGGACTTGAGGGCACAGGGTGACAGTTGGCAACAGGGGGAAATATAAAAAGCCTTTTCCACACGCTTCACCACGTACACCTCAGGGTCCAGTCAGTCTGTGATGTCACTATAGAATTTTCTTTGCAAACAATCCGAGAGTGGACACAGAGAGGTCTGCTTTTGATTGTCAAAGTGACCTTGAGAGTAATTCTGTGGATCTGGGTTGAGCAGAACACAGCTTTTATATTATTGGTTATCTGCACTTCTTTTGAAAAGTGTTTTTTTTTTTTTTTTTTTTAATTCATTTGTTCAAGGGCAGGGGAGATAGCTCAGTAGAATAAGTGCTTGCCTGGCAAGCGCAAGGGCCTGAGTTCAATCCCTGGTTCAGCCAAAAATAAATAGATAAATAAATAAAATAAAACAAAGTTCATCTGTCCATTTATTGCTGGGCCATTTGATTTTTTTGGTGTTCTGTGAGTTCTTGATGCGTTTGAGATATTTATCCTCTGCTGGAAGAGTAGCTTACTGAGATGTCCTCCCATCCTGTAGGCTGTTTCTTCTTCAGTCTGTTGATTGTCTCTCCTGGGATACAGAAACTTCTCAACTTGGTGCATTCCCATTTGCTGTTTCTTGCTAGTATTTCCCATGCTACTGAATATCTGTTTAAGGAGACTTTGCCTCAGCCTGGAGCTTCAGGTGTTTCTCTTCTAATTCTTTTCTAGCAATTGCAAAGTTTCAGGTCTTATGCACAGATCTGTCATCCATTTTCAAGTTTATTTGTGTACAAGGTGGAAGAAAGGGATTGGGTTTCAATCTTCTGCACACGGGTGTCCAGTTTCTCCGCCATCATTTACTAGGGGAGCCGTCTTTTCTTCCGTGTATATTTTTGGCTATTTCGTCCAAAATTGGATGGCAGTAGTTTTGCTAACTTGTTTCTGTGTCCTTCATTTTATTTTGTGTATCTATGTGCCTAGTTTTGCCAGTGCCATGCTGTTCTCATGCCCATAGCTTTGTAGGATAATTGGAAATTCTATATTGCTGTGCTTCCAGCTTTGCTCTTTTATTTTTCTTCCTTAGGACAGCTTTGGCTGTTCTGGGTCTGGAGTGTCCCTATATGAGCTTTCGGTCTATTGTTTTCGTTCCGTGAAAACATGGTGTAGCAGAACTGCTGTGGGTACTTGTGACAGACGCTGGGAGGGTGAGATTCACCAGTGGGAGGCCTGTGTTGCCAGGTGAAGTTCACTCTACCTGCACTACTGAGTAGTCAGTGGCGGAAGCGTCACTGTGTGGGGCACCTGGTCCAATTCAGAGGAAACCTTAATTGAGCACTCGCTGTATGTGTTCTTGCAGGCACCCCACGTCACAGAACGTTTTTGTCTCAGCGTGGAACATGAAGAAGTGAGGCTGAGTGACAATGGGGACTGGAGCTTTAACGCAGAACCAAGTGTTCTGACCTGGAATCACTACTCTCAGTTCCTCCTGGGCGAAGGTTAAGCAAAAAGGAGTGTCAGGAGCCCAACGAATTAGTGATCCTTAAATTGCCCAGAAACTCCCCATTGCTGCTGCCTTTGTGTTCGTCCCCGACTCTGGTTACAAAACACCACAGCTTGATCACTTTATCAACATGGGGATTCCATCTGGAAACATTTTAAAAATTCTGACTGTCACGTTCTTCTGAAGCCAGAGCCCAGCCACTCAACTTTGAAAAGAGAAAATAAGGAAAAACAGCTAAAATTTAACTTCTTAAGACTCCTGGTTTGAACTGAAAGTGAACTCCCTCTAAAATCAAGCTCTGGAGATCTATTTCTCCCAGGGGGAAAGCAAAACACAGTTTTCCATTTGCATTGGCTTGTAGCGGGGGTGGGGAGGCTGACTTAAATAAGATTAATTGAGAAATAAGGGCAGCATCTTTTTTTTTAATGTTGTGCTGATGCCTGTGAGCCTACGATAGCCCAAATGGCAGTGGTCCACCAGGGATGACAACAAGTAGGCAATGATGGAATCCCGGAACACTGGGCAAGAAATCTGAACACAGGAGGTCAAATATTGCGTGGCTTCTCTTATAGGAGACAGTGGAGTAAAAATCATTCCAAGGGCAAAAGAAAAGCTAGATGATAGGAAATGGAGATGGGCCACATAGAGATGAGGAGGGGGTCTGAGGACAGGGAGAGATGGGAGTGAGCCCAGAGAGCGGATAAGTGGGAGGACCAAGATGTCACACGTGCCTATACCAGCTTCCTGCTACTAACATGCCACAAGCATTCACTAATGAAAGGCAAAGTCCAGCAAGCCTGAGCCTGATAATCCAGGCTGTCAGGAGCTCCTGAAGGCCAAAGGAGCGATCGCCTCTCAGGCCTGGTCTCCACTGAGGATTCACTCCTAGAAGTGGGTCAGCACAACCCGTCA
Source organism: Octodon degus (assembly GCF_000260255.1). Lineage (NCBI taxonomy): Eukaryota > Metazoa > Chordata > Mammalia > Rodentia > Octodontidae > Octodon > Octodon degus. The sequence goes on from NW_004524780.1 coordinate 3,325,900, forward strand.
GCAATCAGCATCATAAGTCAAGGTCAGAGAGGGGGCACAGTCACGTTGTAAACAGTGTTCCCTAAGACAGACTCAGGTTTGGGGCCGGCATCGATCCCAGCCTCCCTGTCTTGTTCTTGTCCTTCAGCATAGGTTGTTAGGTGCTGCAGTATGTCTCAATAACACAAGTCTTGTGCATGTTCTCCTTGGAGTGAGAAATACTAACAAATAAGAAGTGCTAATTCTTACTTTTATGAATCCACATCTGTAGTACACACAATCACATTCCTTGTGTGTGGGGGGGGGTGGCGGATGCACAAAGTGCATCTTCATTCTCTTTACACCCTCCTCGTCAGCCTGCCGTTCTCTCCATTTCTCCTTTGAGAAAGATCTATCTCCCTGCTACTCACTGTGTATCTTCCGCTCTGCTCTTTATTTATACTTCCCGTGTAAGAGAAACCATGTGTATTTAAGCATGCATGTCTGATTTATTTCACGTCACATCATGGTCTCAAGGTGTGTCCATTTCCTACAAATGACTTAGATTTACCCTTGCTTATGGCAGAGTAGTACTCCATGTACTGTGAAAACATTTTCTTTATTCATTCATCTGCTAAGTGGACCCCCCAGGCCCCTTCCCAGATTTATCTGTCCTGAATTGTGTTGCTATAAACATGGGTACTCATGGATCCCTCTGATGTGACGTCTTTCTCTTTCAGGAATACCTAGAAGGGGAAGAGTGAAAGACACTGGAATTGCTCATTTTAGCTTTTTGAGAACTCTTCATAGAATTCTACAGTGATCCCTCTCATCTTCAAGCCCACTAACAATGAAGAAGGTTTCTTTCTCCCCGGCAGCCTCAACAGTACTTGTTTTTATTTTCTTTCTCCATGATGATCATTTTAAATGGCACTAAATCTAAGGACAGCTCTATGTCCCTTAGCATTATATCATAATTATAAGACAATCTTTCTTCTAATTTTAAAGCTATTTTGGGGATATTTGTAGCCTCTTAAGCATAAATTATCAGTATTGTTTGTTATTTTATTTACTGGCATATGTTTGTGATATATAATAAACACATTCATCTTAGGGAATCATGATATATACATACTGCATCTTAAGTTTATGACTTTTGCATGTTAAATACAGGGTGGAAGAGCAATGTAACTCAGATTAGGAAATTTAATTGGAAGGTGTGTGTGTTTGTATGTGTGTGTGTGTGTGTGTGTGTGTGTGTGTGTGTGTATGACATAATAGTGCCAAAGGGACTTTGATACAAGAAGGATGTTTCTTCTGGGCTTTGTTTGCTTCTCCACTTACTCTTTTGACTCTTGGTGAGACGGGGTCATTGTCAAATTCCCAAAGCAATTTTAAGTTTGTTGTAAAATGCAGCGATCAAAAATAGATCTAGTTTCAGTGAGGCCTGCAGATACTGTATATTCCTACTAGAGGAATAGATAGAACATTTCAATATAAAATTGCTAGAGTCTCCCTAGAAACCTGGCCCAAGGCCTTTTCTGTGAAGATCACGGAGCCCACAGTCTTGTCTCGCTGTGATCAGTCTCCTTGTGAGAGGAGCTGGCGTCATGCCCAGCACATAGCAGGTGCTCAATAAATATTAACTTCTGTTGACCTTGATCTTGAAACCAAGCTGCAGCTTTGCACCAGTGACATTCAGAGGGTCGGAATTGGCCTACTGCCCTCTTCTACTGGGAAACCTCCCCTCAGCATTCCCAGAGGTCTCAGGGCCGCCCAAGCCAACAGCTTCACTATTTACAGTGAAATGACCTCATCAATCAAACCGGTCCATGCAACCTCAAAGTCTGTCGATGTCCCCGAGAGATAGAAAGTCCATCAAACTGCGATAACTTCGCCAGTTTTGCATACAGACACGTCCCTCTTGGAACCTGCATTTCTTTGTTTTCTTCCACCAACTGGGACCCTAGTTGCCATCAGATGGGTACAGATAAATTTGCTTTAAGAGCTGGGAGTAAGAAGGTGCCCAGGACTCGGTATCCTTGCGGATATCCACTTGTGGTGGGAATATGTCTGACGTCCATTGCCCTGGGGGGTCTTTTCTTAATTTTAATGCTTCTGGCATGGTAATAAATAAAAGATAGATGTGCGCATTTTCTCAAATTATTTAATGCAGCCGACTGAAAGAAACTGATGTGCAGTGCCTCTCTTGCACTACTTCTGATTAAAAATAGAATCACATATTTAAATAAAAAATTTTGAAATACCTCTTAAGCAATGTCTGTCTGAGAGACATACAGGCTCCTCAGTAATAAGTTATGCAAATATGTACTTTGTACTCAATTTTCTAAGGACATGGATCCACTCTTATCTCCTCCTGCCCAGCCTCTGTCTGCAACAGACAAGACACGGAGCTGCTGCCTGGGGTATCCATTAGGGGCTTAGGAGGAAAAGATGCTTTTGTTTGGATTTTACCAAAGAGATGCCCTTCTGTGCTGACCTCCAACTCACAGAACAGTTAGATCCCTACTTTCAAGACAAGCTGTCTCTTAACTCATGTATGCACTTAAAGGAATAAATAGAATAAGTAAGCTCCTCAGCTGCAGGTCAGGAGGCAGGGATGTGGAAGGGAGGGACCCAGGCAGCTCCTGGAGGAGTCCTACAATCCAGAAGCATAGTGCACAGGCAGGGGAGACCCATAGTCCTGCACTGGTGGAGGAAAATCTCTGTTCCAGGGAGGTGTCCATGCAGAAAGCCACAGAGCAGCAGACAGGCAGGAAGTGTCCAGCCAATGCGGAGAGAAAGACAGCACCAGAAAACTGGTAGGAGAGAATTTAGAGCAATGGGAAGCAGATTCTAAAGGAAAGAAGCCCAAACAAGTCACAAGTAGGACAAATAGGAGGAGAATTGATGATAATAGCGTCTTTCCCCAAAGGTCCTAGCTGGGACCAGTATCAAAATAAAAGAATTCAGAATTGGGTAATTTCTTACAGACTGTGTTCAGTGGCAACAGAAATAGCTGTATGACAAATTATTCCAGGGCTAGACCCACACCATGTTTTCCTTTGGGGGTAATATTGGCATTTGGTGGAGGAGGGTACAGTTATTTGCTTGCTTGTTTGCTTTTCAAATGACAGAGAAGAAAGAAGCATGCTGATAACATTTGATTGCCTAGACCTGGGCAGACTATTGTATCTTAATTTTTCCTTTGCAATTAGTTAAGAAATAAAGGAAATTTAAGATTACACATTCCTTCCTGTAGCTACTTGAAAAGATTAACTCATGCTTCTTTAGAAATGGACATGTTGACTTTCACCTTGGAAAGAAAAAGACAAACTTCTGCTTTTTGTGTGTGTGTGTGTGTGTGTGTGTGTGTTTTTTCTTTTTAGGCACGAAGGATAAAAAAACAATTCTGCAAAGTGCCAAAATGTTGACTTTGGGATAAATATTTAAAACAAGCATCTTTCTGTATTGCATATGTAAGCACCTCAAGAACATTTCTAGCCTGGTCTGTTTATGTCCAACATAATCCATGCAATAAATGCAATTTATGGGGGCAGGGAGCTATCTACCTGGGCTTGACCCCCATTCTGCTGGAAGAAGTGACTGGCCTGCAGCAGACCTTCATAATGAGCTGCACAAAACGAGGATTAATTCATTGTTTGCTGCTTTATCTCCCCCTGGTCAGGCTGCAGAGTCATTTACATTTCAAAACAGGGATTTACTCAAAATATTCGGATAAGCTAGAGAACACCTGCTTTTTTTTTAGCCTTTGCAAATAATATCTGTGCAGTGTTCCTAGAAGGCCAACCCTGATCTATCTTATCACTGAGTAAATACAGTGTGTGTGCAAAGAGGGGCAAAGCAGACCTGGGGGCAGGGGTGCAGGGGTCAGCCGGGAAGAGACAAAAACAGGAATGGGCAGAAAGCTAGAGGAGGCGCAGAAGCTGTTGCTCACTAGCATCGCGTGAGAATTTTCTTCAGGCTGCAGTTGCAAGGGCTGGTTTGATTCCACCAGAACACAGCAGTGAGCTTGGTGTCCTGGAGGAACTGGAAAGGAGGGTGACACATCTGGAACACCCGGCTGTGGGGAGCAGAAGTTCCCTGCTGTGCCCTGTGAATTCCACCCTTACCCTTTCCCTCTTTCTTTCTTTCTTTCTTTCTTTCTTTCTTTCTTTCTTTCTTTCTTTCTTTCTT
>NW_004524780.1:3333439-3341185 GCF_000260255.1 Octodon degus
ACTACTGGACTCTTTTAGAATATTTTGCTGAGTTAACACACCTATAATATTCAAACAACGGAACTTAACAAAAAAAAGGGGTATACAGATGAATGTCCATTTTGTATCTGTGTATTCAAAGTGGTTAAGATAGATATATAGTTACATTCTCTTAATGAATAGAGGGAGTTCTTCTAATTGTGTTTGTAAATAGGATATCATGTCCACATCCTGTACAGCAATTAACCACTAGGAGGAATGTATGCAGTGTGTTAATTATAGAAACTGTCCTACCAATTTGATTTGAAACTGTTTCATTGCTATTTGTTTCTTAATAAAATTATGAAAAAATATGTATTATCTATCTATCTATCTATCATCTATCTATCTATCTATCTATCTATCTATCTATCTATCTATGTATTGTCACAGTGGTAGTTTCTTGTGCCTTTCAATCCACATTGACTGATATTTGGGATGTACTAGATGAATACTAGGGGTAAGTCTTAGGGGTGCTTGTCAATACTTGTACAAGCTATGCTTTAAAATGATTATTTTTAAATGTCTATCTGCTATCTATCTATTTTCTATCTATCATCTATCCTCCCCTCTCTCTCACTCTCACTCTCACTCGCTCTCTCTCTTGCTCTCGCTCTCTCTGTCCTACCTGTATCTGTCATCTAGCTAAGTATATCTGCCATCCATCTCTGACCTGTCTAGCTAGTTCTATGGACTATCTGTTATCATTTTAACCCCACCCCCCATCACCCAGCTATTACTCATGGATCTATCTCACTATCGCGTGGGTCTATGTATCTATGCATCTTTCTCTCTGTGTGCATCGGTCACTTGTACTTGGGTCATTATCCATCACCACGACTGTGCCATCTCATCTGTTTTCAGGATCTTAGAAGCCAGAATGTGCATCTGCCCTAAACCTCTCAGTTTCAAGGATTTTACATGCCAAAAGACCAAAAGGGCTTGGATCAAACCTTCTCTGAGTTTCACAGAGCAGATCCTAGACCCACACATCTTGGGAACCTTCACAGGGTATTAGGGTCCCTTATGCTGGGACAGGATGCCAGGCCAGGGTCAAGAGCAGCATCTCCAAGGTGAGCAACAGAAGGTGGAGGCACTAAGCCCTCCAACCCCTGAGAGGAAGAGGAAGAAGGGGAGCAGAAGTCAGTCACAAGAAAACTCTTGAATGCTGCTGTTTGCTTCTGCCAGAAAGCGGGAAGTCAGAGTGTCATCTTGTAAGAAAAGGAAGAAGGGGGAAGATACATATGCACAAACGCAGGACAGCTTGGATAATTGTACTGTTGATTTCTGCTGATCTATTGAAAGGAGCAGTTAATGCTTAACTTTTTTTCTTCTTTTTAGTGTTTTTGACCAATTTTGCATGCCTGTATCTGGCAATCTGGACAACTAATTTGAAAATAACAGCATGCAATATAACACCCATAGCTAAATTCCTATCATTTGGTTTAGTGAAATTCTGTATTATTTCTAGTGGTTTTCTTTTATTATTTTTTATTCTTTTTAAATTTTTAAAAAAATACTTTTATTAAGAAAATATTTTCAGCAATGTCTAGGAATCTTATGTGTGAACATATAAGATTTTCAGGCGGTATGACCAGAGCCTTGGAAGGCCTAACCTGGGCTTTCCTCACTGCCTGTTGTCTGATCCACAGGTTTCTGCATAGGTTGAAAACCTCTGCTCTGCGCACAGCTGCCGCAGAATGCCGGGAGCTCCCAGAGTGATCCCAGTGCCCGCTGTCTCCAAAGTGTAACCTGAATCTGGTCCACTCTCCTGCAGGGGTTGCATCACCGGTGAGCAGTTGGTCCCATCTGTTTGGGGTTGGACTCCCGCTGCTTCCCCATAGACTTGCATACTGGAGACAGAGCCTTGGGCTTACTTTACAAAATGAGAGCCACCCTGTGGCTTGGCTAGACTCGTGGTCCACACACAGAGCAACAGGCTGAGATGGGAGCCCAGGGTTCCTGCAGAATGACAGAGTGCAGAGTGCCAGCCCAGGCAGGAAACTCTGGGCAAAACCCTGCTCTCCTGAGTGCCCGGTGCTGCTGAACAGAGGGCTTGGGATGCAGCTCTGGAAGGGCGGAACATTCACCCACCTTTAGCCCCTGCTGCACCTGCAGGCAGGAGTGTCTTGGTGGTCACTCACAGGCCCTCACAGACTGAGAACCAAGTCTAGACTGAGGAGAAACAGTAGGGTGGGCACGGTTGTGCCCCTGACATCCCACCACTCCAGGAGGCTGAAACAGGAGGGTGGCAAGGTGGAGCCCCACTAGGGCAGGTTAGTAAATTGATGACACTGACTAGAAGATTAAAACATAAAAAAGTCTGGGAATACAACTCAGGGTGAAGTTCCCTGGGTTCAACTCCTGGCATATATAGATAAACAAACAAACAAATAAAGAGTCTTTTAAAAGGACTGGAGATTTAGCTTAGGCTACTCCTCTGCGTGCACGCATGTGCACGTACACACACACACACACACACACACACACACACACACACACACACAGAGTTGCCCAGCATTCCCCAACTTGATTGTCCTGGGTGTTCTTTTGGGCAGAATGAGATGTTGCTGACCAATAAAACCAGCAACCGCCCGGCTTCAGAAACCTTTGAAAATAGCTCTTGAGGGCACTGGGGCTCTGTGTGTAGCTTTTTCCCCTCCATATTTGTTTTTCTTTTTTCACTGAAGAGCATGAGAGTCAGTTAAACCCTAGTTAAAGCAACATGAAGGTCTAGGACTTGCGCGTTCTTGCCTCATGCACACACAGGCAGGCTGCAGTGGATTCTGGTCTCCAGCTACTGGAGGAAGGAGAGCACCTTCGCGGGGTGGTGAACTAACTTGGGGATTTCAAAAGTGCTTGGTAGACAGTGATCCGTGGCTTATTTGTTTCTGTGCCAAGCAGTTCTTTTTTTTTTTTTTGTGGAACTGGGTATTGGACTCAGGCCCTTGCACTTGCCAGGGAAGCACTTATTCCACTGAGCCATCTCCCCAGCAGCAGTTCTATTTTTGTCTTTGTGTAAGTTGGTAATTCCACCTATAAACAGTTGACTAAGTACAGCTGGGGGACAGTTGATTTGGTTTGGGGTGGCATCCTACTGTGGCATCACCAGGGATGTCACAAGTTTATCTTTTTCTTTTATTATTTTTTTATGTTTTAGTACAGGGTCTACAGGGTCTCACTACGTAGATTGGATTAACAGTGATGCTCCTGTTTTTAGCCTCCCAAGCACTGGGATTACAGGCACGTACCCCCATACCCAGTGTCCATCGCCATCTCAGAGCGTCCCAGGGGCGGGGCCAGCATAGCACGCAGGGGGTCGAACTTCTGCTGCTGCACTCTGCCTAAGCAGGCGCTTTAGTCCACTGAGCTATCTAGCCACCCCGACAGGTTTATCTTTTTAGATAGCAGTTTAAATAAAATATCGAGAAACATTTTGTCTTACCAACCGTACAAATATGCACATACATACACATTTAAGACAAATATTTATTTAACTCCCTTTTTTGTCTACTATTAATTCAAATATTGTTAAAAATAATAAAATGAGAACCATTAGAACCAGAAAAAAGTAAGTTGGCTGTTTTATGTTAAATGTTTTTATCCTACGTGACAACATATATATCTATATCTATATCTATCTATCTATATCTATCTATATATCTCTATCTCTATCTCTATCTATATCTACATATATATACAGTTATTGTTGGGTTTGTTTTCTTTTTTTCTCATGACCCTTTAAATCTGTTTTCCTCTGTGGAGTTGTTGTTGTTTTTTTTTTTTTTCCTGGTACCGGGTATTGAACTCAGGCCCTTAAACTTGCCAGGCAAGCGCTTATTCTACTAAGCCATCTCCCCGATCCCCAGGAGCTTTGACTTAAATTAAAAACCATATAATGCAGTGTATTTTCAAAGTACTGTTTTACTGACACACGGCTTAAAGGAACTTTTAATCTTCTTTTTCTTAACACATGTTCACAGCATTTGATGACTGCATGTATCACAGGGATTTGGTACAGTGCGGAGCATACTTTATGCCTTTTCCTTTTCTAATCCCCTCTTCTCCCCACTGCCCATTTCCTTTAGCTCCAGGTCCCCTTCCCACTTGCAGAAGTTCTACTTCCATCCTTTCCCCCTTTGATTGCTTTTCTCTCCCTCCTCCTTCCTTTCTTTCCTCCCTTCTCCCTCCATCTCTTGTTCCCCTCTCCCTTCTTCCTCTCTGTCTAGCTTCTCTTTTGCTCTTTATTTATCTGACAGGTATTTGGAGGCATCTGAATTTTGGGATGCAGTATTCATTTTCATTGAGTGTTTTCTACACATCTCAATTTCTATAAAATACGCAAAACACAGCCCCTACAACCAGGAGGAGCAACAAGTCCTTCAATTCCAACCTGGAAAATAATATTCTGAAAGCATCAGATTAATTGATTTTACAAACCTTAATCCATGATCAGGTGAGACTTTATCACCTAGGAAATATTAATGCAGAAGAAAGGAGAAAATGACAAACACACTGTGGCATCAAGCCTAAAACTCCTGCCGACCTAGCTTCCCTGCCCTTCCCTTGGAGGCCTCCTCCAGCCGGCCCCAGTGCCTGGCCTCTCCACATCCTCCCTTGTTTATCAACCTCTTCCTCCCAGGGTGCCCAGGGCTGTGAGATCCGGACCTGAACTGCACCTCCAGATAATTGTGGCTGCTACCTTCTCCCTTCCCCCAAGCTGGGAAATCAAATCTGCTCCACCAATGACACATGCTAATTAGGCTGAGCTCAGAGAACAAAGATGTCTACAACCAGCCCACAGGGGAGGGAGTTTCAAATCACAGTCTAGCCACAGTGCCCTTAAAGAGGAAGGTGCACCCAGGCTCTTCTGGGTTCCCACAGCTGATGTGTCCTAGCTGCTGGGTGGTGGTCACCTGCAATACAAGGCTCTGTGCTCCTCCTGCACTGCTGTGAAAGAGCCCATCCTCCATTTCCGACTTGATTTGCAGAGGTTGGGGACAGGGGACAGGTGATGGATGGTTGGGATCCCGCTTCCCTGGGGCCCCCATGCATGCATTCCAACAGGAAACTGGTTTGTCCAGAAGCTCCTGTCTCTGCACGGCTCTTTCCAGCAGAAATCAGGGTTCAGTTCAACTTCAGGACCTGTATGCCTTGCTCTGAGTCCCAGGAAAAATACACTTGCTGGATGTGGGTGAACAAACAGACAGAGGTGGGCTCAGAGGACTGAGACTAGGTTCTTTGGTGTGCACTTGGACCCACATGGCCAGGACTAGCCGCATCTTTCTCTTCCCTGGCATCCTGTGAATAACAAGCGAAAAGCTGCTGTACCAATATGTCCATGCTCTGGCTCTGTAAAGTGACATGTCTGGAGGAAGCAAGTCCCCCACTTTCAGTAGAAGTTTCCAATGCACACATCTGTCAATTTCCTGTGTGTCGGGGAGTTTGGGTGGGGGATGATGCTGATTTCTATACCGGGTGTGTGCGCCTCCCGACAAGCAGGGATTTTATGTCTTATGTGGCTGAAGGTCATTTTAAAATAACAAATGGAACAGCAATGTAAAAAAGAACTCATATATATATAGGCTGAGTGCTGAAACTGTAGCTATTATTCAAAAATGTCCACATGAGAACTATATCTAAAAGTAGCCCCTTGGACTAACACGGCCTCAGCCTGTGTGATGTCTACACACACATTTACATTTCACTCAGCAAAGCATCCAATTGTGTAAAATAAATGAAGCGCTGGGTAAATTGTCACACCCATCCAATCTGATGATTTGGAATTATTCTTTCCCTCTTTTTTTGTGGTTTCTTTTTCTTTCTTTCTTTTCTCCTCTGTCCCTTCCCTTCTTTCATCTTTTTCCAGATTCTGATGAACTGGTATATGTTATCCATGCTAACAGATCCAGAAGTAATCATCCTGGTGGGGCCCATGAGACAGACAGCTTTCACTAACCTAATATGAAAGCAGGGCTTGGGCCAGTCAAATAGTTCAGTGGGTTGAAGCACCTGCAAGCAGGCTCAGGGGCCAGGGGTTCAATCCCTGGGCCTGCTGTGCTGTCCCCACCCCCATGGTACACTGAGATGGAGATTGAGACTGGGCATGGTGGTGTGTGCCCATAATCCCAGCTCTTGGGAGGCTGTAAACAGGTGGATCACTATGAGTCAGATCTAGTAGTAAGACCCTGAACACCCTGTAGACCCTTCCCTAAAATACAAAAGAAAAAAAAAAAAAAGAAAGAAAGAAAGAAAGAAAGAAAAAGAAAAAGAAAGAAAGCAGGGCTCAAGTGGGGACTCAAACTCTTGTATGCAGCTACACAGAGTAGAGGGACCCATACATGTGCACGGAGCAGTGGATCTGGGTTCAAATCCTCTTTCTGTTCCTAACTGCCTGTGTGACCTTCATGAATGGGATTTGCATCCAGGAAATAAATGTAATGACATTTGAGCTGTCTTTCCAGGGAGTGATGTAAAGATCAAAGTACTGAGGCTGTCAAAACATTGCATGAAACCATCCAAGTCTAGGCAGGGCCCTTCTGCACAAGCTTCCCCAGAGAAAGCAGATGTTTAGCCAAGTAGCAAAGGACGAGAAAACTTAAAAGGCTGATGTTTGAGGCTAAGCGAGCTGTTTCCTCAAAGCTCAGAGCCTGGGCTGCAGTGTGGAGCCCAGCAGGACTGGGAGCACAGGGGCCAGGAAGAAGCATGCTTTAGACAGTAGGGTCATGCACACAGGCTAGGATGAAGGAGGACAACACCATAGTGAGCTCCTCACTCCTTTGCTGCATGACTCTTTACCTGAGCTTCCCTCTTAGAAAGAGGCTACTGGATTAGGACCTCCCCTGCTCCATCAGGGCCTCATCTTAATTTGCTTGGATCTGCTGGCACACTGCTTTTGAGTGAAGTTGAATTTCCAGATAAGTTAATATGTTAAAATTTCGATCTGTCTGTCTATTTCTGTCTGTCTTTTTACTTTCTTTCTTCATGGTATTGAAGATTGAATTCAAGGCTTTCTTGTTTAACTACCATCTTAGCCCTTTATGTAAGTGTTTTGCAATGTTTTCTTTTTATTTTGAGACTGGTTCTTGCTGAGTCACCAAATTGCTAGGCTGTGCATCAACTCAGGGTCCTCCTGCCTCAGTCTCTCAGAGGGCTGGGATGTCAACGTATGCCACCAAGTCCAGGTTCATTGTACCTTTTGAGAGGATGTGTTTCAGTGAATAACACGTGGAGTACTGTTAGAAGGACAAATTCTACTTTGCCCCAGATCTCGTGAATCAGAAGCTCTGGAGATCTAGAATAGTAGAGGTTTCCAAGGCCTTGTAGGAACTCTGGATCTCAGTGGCCTTGGAGAAACATGGACCTGGAGGAAAGGGCCGGGAACATGGAAGAAGGTGGCTGGCAGAGCTCGTGTGAGGAAGGGATGGCCACTTCCTCGTGAGGTTCAGTGAGGGGAAAGAAGGAAAAGGGTAGAGATCGTCACTGACATTTAAAAAACTGGGCTTAAGCATGATAGAGGCATCAAAAAAAGTAAGTTTTACTTATAGGGCTTATTGGGAAACCAGAGAAACAGGCACAGGTTGTGGACATCACAGCTACTGAGAGCAAGCAAGAAAGCTGAGAAGGTTGCTCGTCCTCATCTCTGTCTTCCTCCCTAGTCCTCTCCTATTCTGTCCTTTCCTGAATTCAAGGCTCTCCTCCCCTCCCCTCCTTTGCTATCTCCTCCCC
>NW_004524780.1:3341299-3342134 GCF_000260255.1 Octodon degus
CTCTCTCCTCTCCCATCCTGTCCTTCCCTCCCCTTTCTCCACCCATCTCTTCTCTTTTCCTCCTCCTCCTCCACTCTCCCACACCTCTCTCTCCACCTCCTTGTTTCTTATTCTCATCCTTTCCTCCTCAGTCAGCATTCCTGGGCGGTGAGCTCAGGACCCCTCTGCACCTCCAAGCACATATATCTTAGGTCCAAGAAGCTATCCCTGGTGTGGCACAACACCCAGCCTATTTTTCCAGGAGGAAAGATGTCTGGCATAGCCACACTGGACAAATCCCAAGTGGACTGGTGCCCTCAGTGGCTGACAGACAGTCTCAGGGAGGCCCCTGTGACTACCTAGCCCTATCTTGGGGAGTTTGCAGAGCTGGCAGGCAACCCCAGGTAGCAGGCCCTCCTATTAACTTCCAGAGGGCAATTAAGGGCTGGATTCTAGGTTGCCACAGTGTAGAAAGCTCAGAGGAAGGGTTTACCAATTGAGTAAGTGGAAATCATAAATTAAGCCTTGAGTAGCACAGAAGACTGTAGACGGAAATTCAGTGGAGCTAGGACTAAAGATAAAAGGCAGATAAGCAGCAAGCAGACACCAGAAAAATGTAAAGGGCCAAGGTCAAAACAAGCAGACTTGGAAGCCTCCCTGGGTGTGGGAGGTGGTGAGTGTGCAGGGTCACCGTTCTGAAGGCCACAGCAGGCTGAGCTGGTATCTCAGGACTCCAAGGAAAAGACGGAGTGAAGGCAGAAGAGCAACAACAGATTCAGCTGGATTGTCCATCCCAGGGTGATTTCTTTTTTCTTAAGACACAAACACAGGGGAGAACTCATATGCACATCTGTCT
>NW_004524780.1:3342234-3343860 GCF_000260255.1 Octodon degus
CTTTCTTTCTTTCTTTCTTTCTTTCTTTCTTTTTTTTTTTTTTTTTTTTTTGCAACTGGTTATTGAATCCAGGGATTTCGCACAGAGCTTCAACCCCAGCCCATTTTATTTTTTATTTTGAAATAGTCTTGCTGGGGGCCTGCCCATTAGCTCAGTTGTTAAAGTGCCTGCTTAAACAAAGCACTCAAGCTCAAGCTGCTGTGGTTCGAACCCAGATACTTACAGCAAACCAGAAATGCCCTAAGGCATCTTCTGGCCTAAAAAAAAAGGAAATAACAAATAGCATGAACTTTAACAAACATTTTGCAGATAGTCTTGCCAAGCCACTAAATTGTCCAGGCTGGGCTTGAATCTATAATCCTCTTGCCTCAACTTCCCTGAGGGCTTGGATTACAAAGTTGTCCCACCATAAGGAGTTGTCTTCTTCTCTTTGGTCTTCCTGACTGACCACCCCACGGCAGCTCTGGTTCTCAGTCTACGTATTTTTCCCTAGAGACTTGACTTGTCATCTCAGCTCAGTGTTGTCAAGCCTGGGCCTCAGTTTCTCCAGCTGTGAAATGAAGTTGCTGGTAGCGCCCTTCAGAACTGTGGAGGTCAGGACAGCAGCAGTGAGGTGCTCAGGTTGAAGGGTCCGCGAGTGGGAAGGAGGACGCGCTGGGCAGGGTCTGTGCGTCTCTTTTCACCTTCACAAGCAAGCACCTTCACTGCCTTGTTTTTCCCAGTTCCTGGTTGGGGACCAGAGGGACTTGGGAGGAAGCAGTGAGGGCGTCTTCAGTGGTCCAGCCTGGAAGGCACCAGTGTCACAGTGGCAGTCTCGCATCTGCCTAGAGGCCTGGGCTGATCCTCGGGAGAATCAGAGTCCTTCCTGGAGGCATGGAAAGACACAAGGACTCTCAGGAAAGACACAAGGACTCTCACTTACTGCAGCCCTTTCAGCAGTGTGGTCGGCCGCGCATCTTAAGTTGCCGGCCGTGCGCGCCGGGCCCACCCATACTTGGGGTCTTCGTGGTGAGACTCTTTCCAAATGCTTCTGTGTGGGCAACGCAGCCTCTCTTTGCATTTTTGCTCAGCACAGAGAAATTCCTTTGTTTCATGCCCAAAGCTGCCTTTGTCAACCTAGAAGGACCTCACGGGCCACCTTCTTTGGAAACCTCATGCAGACATGTGGGAAATAACATTCTCTTCTTTCAATCCATTTTTCTTCAATAATTCCCAAAATTACCCCCAAATTAGAGGGTGAGAGTTAAGTACCTATATTAGAATCCATCGTTTTCTTTATAAGGTCAAAACTGAAGCTCCAAGACAAGAGACAGACACCTGGTCAGCGGGAAAAATCTAGTGGAAATTCACATTTCTTATTGCTTACATTGTGTTTATTTGGTAATTTCCAGCCTTTTTTTGACAAATCTGTGATGACACTGACATTCTTAAAGCTGTTTAAATATCTGTTATCACAGAAATCAAATCGCACAGGAAACAGTTGAAAGAATTAACAACTGGGACCTGCTCTTACTGAGAAGTTTCTTTCACGTCAAAAGAAATTACTAACAAAATGAAAAGACAACCCACAAATTTGGAAAAAATAATGACAATTAAGTACTCAGACAAAGGTCTGCTCTCTAGAAT
>NW_004524780.1:3356841-3359992 GCF_000260255.1 Octodon degus
ATATATCTTAAACAATTGTGCCAGTGTGAGAGAAGATGCTGCAAAGGATGAGTACCAGCAGAACTGCTCTAGTGCTGCTACCCCTAGGCTTGGGTCAGAAAGAACCCACATCTTCCAAATTTATGTGTTTTGCAGTAACTGTGGGTACTACACTCAGTCACCTCCAACATGCCCCACGCTCCTTAGGACATACGGATTGCGAAACATTGATTTAAGACACATCTCTAGCTTAGAACTGCTTGAGCTACACTGTTGTGAGAAAAAAAATGGAAAAGAAAATGAGACTTTCCAGTGAAGGCAAAGGAGAAAGTGGCTGGGAGTTGAGCTGCCTTGTGGGAAGCTCTCTGCTCTGATTCTACATGGGCTTAGGAGAGAGGAATTCTTTGCTTTTGCACAAAGCCAAATAATCCCTCTGGCTTTTCAGTAAATTAGGCCCAGAGTCCCTCAGTCCTTGACACATAGTATGAGGAAATTATTTGATTTATTTACTTGATATACTTAAAGCATTCCACTCATCTGCAAGCAATTGGGTACATGAAGAAAATACAAATCCAACACTTAAGCAGAACACTGCAGTGGGAACCACAGTGCAGAAAAAACAGCCGGACAGTGATTGGTTGCTGTAAACCAGGAAACCATTGATACGGACCTCAGGGGTATGTGGGCTTGAGTACACCAAAAGCCTATTATGATTGATCATAGCCAACTGTAATTGTATTAATCCTCAAAGCAACAGTTTGCCCCGAAAGAATCTCCCGAGCAGCGTGCATCCATGCTGCTCCGAGAATCCAGTGACCTGCCCAGGCTGATCAGAGATGAGGCAGATGGGCGTGAGCTTCAGAGAGACCACGCACTTCACGAATTCACATCGTTCTCCCAGCTGCAGCAGAACAGCCTTAGTTTGGGGGGATTTCATGGCTTGTCTAAGAGAGCGATGTTCTGAGGGTGGTAAAAATAGCACAAGAGAGGCCTGATGGTCAGGCTGGAAATTTATTTCCATCCTATCGGTCAGAGATGAGAATGACTCCATTTTTTTCTTCCTTTAAAAAAATTAAATTAGAATAACATTTGCTTTTCAAACATAAAAATGCACACACAAACACACAGAGACACACACACACACACACACACACACACACACACACACACACACAAAGTTCCTTAATTTATATAAATCATTTTTCCCCTTGTCTAACAGTACTGGTGACTGAATGCAAGGGCTTCACACTGAGCTGCAGTCCCTGAGCATTCTTGTTTATTTTGAGGTAGCGGCTTGCTAAGTCACTGTGCTGTGCAGACAGGATCTGAAGTTGGGATCTTCCTGCTTCAGCCTCCCAAAATGCTGGGATTACAGGTATGCATCACCACGCCCAGCAGCACACAGTCCTTAGGTTGCACCTCATTTAATTGGGGTCACAACTTCTTTGGTGGGTAATGCCAACACGTAGCGCAAGGGAAGCAGTGACTTCAAGAGCCTGAGCTACCTGCACATGATCAAACACGGTCAAGTCAGTGGTTGCCCAAAATCCAAGGCATGGTCTATTGATAGCCAAGCCAGGAGATTTCCTCCAGCATATGCACTATTTAGCATGTGAGCATATAAACAGAAAGTGGCATTTCAGCACAGCATGGATGTTTCTAGATGTCAGGTAAGTGTAAATCCACTTTCTTTCAAGCAATATACAGTAGAACAATGACTTAAATAGCTGTATAGCATCATTTGAAATAAGAGAAACAATATGTTTACGGAGATGCATATTGATGTGAGCTGTGTGAATTTTATTCCTCATCTAAAATGAGTAACACCTTACTTTAGTTGTCTTTCCCAGTGCCTGGAGAAAGTACTGCCCTAGAGTTAATGTCACTCAACCAATGGCTATGGCTGTCAGCTTCTGAAGTGTACCTGTGATACATGGAAGAAACCACTGAAACAGATAATGTTAGCCTTTCCGGCTTCCTTTTGGCCTCAGGTCCCGGGCCGCCCTGTGAGAGCTTCGTGTCCTAGCTTCCTCTGTACAACGTGTGGCTTGTGATGGGAAGCAGCAGGGCCTGAGGCCATCACTGCAGTCAGCCCTGGGCTGCGCTCCTGTCTGTGCACCTCAGACCCTCCCGAGGTGAGGTCTACATCCAGGGAGCTGGGTATCAAAGAAACCCCACTGCATGCACAGCTCCGCATTTCACTGGGGGCAGATGGTGGTCAGCTGCCCCCTCATACCTTCTCCACTCCTTGTGTCGGTGGGGTCAATGTCATCAGCCAAGAGTGAAGAAGCTGATCCTCATACCTGGGGTTTGACTCCACTTCTGCTTGACTTCAGGGAGATATTTTCCCCCAGTAAATTCAGCAGATTACCTCTATGCCTATGGTGAACATTTCTTGTGTTAAACAGTAGTGCTTATTCTCACTTTTCAAGAGAATTTTTGCTGCTTGTTTTCCTCACCCAGGAGCCCCCTTTCCAGTCCTTTGCTAAATGTAGAGGAACAGAATCTAAGAATATAAAGCTTTCAGCTGTACCCAAGCAGAACACCACTCCCGATGCTGCACTGCTTTGAAGTTGCAACTGGCATCTGTGTGGCAGACAAGGGCATCCACACAGATTCTCTCTCTCTCTCTCTCTCTCTCTCTCTCTCTCTCTCTCTCTCTCTCTCACACACACACACACACACAGAAACACACACACATACATTTGCATTACATAAAGCAACTCTAAACCTCTTGCCTAATGACTCCCTTGCTTGTACTGGGTGCGGAGATTGCTCAGTGGTCGCTGGGATATCTGTTGTCTCTGCACAGGGCTCCCAGAGTCACACCTGTCTGGGAGCCTTCTGTGGTTTTCAGTTCCTCCTGTGATCAGTCTGATTTCTAGTGACCATCCTCCAGTGGCCGCGAACTCCCAGGTCACAGAGAAAGGCACAGCTTTTCTGGGGCATTGGAGAAGGGCTTTGTGGTCTGGTGTCTCATCCTGGACTTGGTCCAAGTGCTTTGCTGCTAGCCCACTTCACCCTGGGCAGGTGAGGGCATTGTTCTACAGATGCAGAATGCTTTTCATATGAGAAAAACATTTGCTCTTTCTGTTTCTCTTGTTCTCCAAAGTAGTGAGTTCAGGCAACTAATCAGAAGCAGGAAGTTCTTTTTCAAACTGCTACTTTGCAA
>NW_004524780.1:3361477-3375175 GCF_000260255.1 Octodon degus
GGGCCACTCCCCTAGGACCAGCCACACTGGGGCTGCTGTCCTGATCTGTTGGGCCACCAGTATGTGGGGACCAAAGGAGCAGCTGAGAAGATGCCGATGCTACTTCAGAAGGATCTGCTTTAGACTGTGGAAGTGGGGGCTGCTAACAAGGCAAACCCATGGGCCAGAGAGCACAAAAAAGCTGAATCAAACACACATGCACAAGAGCTCACATAGCCTGAAGGCCAGCAGAAAGGCTGTACCCAGCTACTGGAGACCTGCTTCTTCTGTCCCTGTGCCTGGCTCTGTCATGCACTGTGCTCTGGAGGTCTTTCATTTTCCAGTGCACCAAGAGTCCATGAAAACTCTCTTTAGCCACACATCCATATTCTAGCAGACTGATGAATGCTTGTGTTTCTGACTATCTCAGTCTCTTCTCTGTGCTTTAACAAAATTCCATCAACTGCTTGGCTTCTATACAATAGCAGGTATTTCTCAGAGCTCTGGAGATTAGATGCACAATGTCAAGGTGCAAGTGAGGACCTGTTTCCTAACTCACAGACTATCACCTCACTGTGTCCTCATAGGGCTAAGCGACAAGGGGGCTGTGGTACCTTGCTCTCCAGAATGACATAAACCCACTGTGGGGACTCTGTGCTTGGATTACTTAGCCAAAGCCTCTCCAAATCATGTTGGATTTTAGAGCTTTGACATTTGATATTTGGGGTAGCACAATCAGATAGCACAGAGCACTGGTGAGGCCTGTAGTCAGTGCTTTAGGCTCATGTGTTTGTCTGTAAAGGAGCTCCCACTGGTTTAATGTGAGGTGGGATGTAACCCACCTGCTCCCAAGTGGCTACCTGACCTCAAGGAATGGCACTAACAAGGGTCCCTATGACCTTTAGCACTTGGCCCTTGAGGGACTCAGCCACCAGGTCAGTGTGGGTCAACCTCAGACAGAACCTGGATGTAGACGACACTTCATGCCTGAGCCAACCACAAGCTGAACCCTACTTCTAGGTCTAACTTTATGTGAGTCAATGTCTTCCCTTTTATCTTTAAAGGCACCTTGAGTAAGACGGGGGAGGAGATGAAAGGTACTGGTAGGCGCATGCACACTGATCACTCATTTTATTACAAATGGAGCCTTAAACTAGTTGTCTCATAAAATTCAATTAAAAAAAGAAACCGAACCAGGTGTGATGGCACATGTGGGTAGTCCCAGAATTCTAGGAGGCTGAGGGGGGAATTGTAAGTTAATCCACCATGGGCAACTCAGTGATTTAGCAAGAGCCTGTCTATAAATAAAAATTAAAAAAAGACTACAGATGTATCTCAATGTGAAGGACTTGGGTTCAGTCCCCAGTACTACACAATAGGTTGTTTGACCTCCAGGTTTCAAAATGACCGTTCTATGTAACATTTATTTTTCTTCCAAGACACAGCATTATGAAGGTCTTGGTGTAAAGCATTTCTTAGTCTTCTCGGTGCATTTTGAATAGCTCAGTGAAAGGGTGATCCTCTACCTAGCTTTGGCAAGTTTAAAGAGCAGCCTCTGAATTCAAAACCTGCAAAGCAATGCCTGAGCAGTTATTCTCAAAGTATCATTGGGTACCAGAAATATCAGCTAACCAGAGAGGATCGCTGCAAAGACAGATTCCTGCCCCATGTTGCAGAACAATAATAAATATTTCCTGAAAGGAAAGCTTCCAGATCCATATTTTCAACAAGCTCTCTGGGTAGCTTTGATTCACTTCCAAGATTGAGAAAAAATGTCCAGAGAAAATTGGCTGAGGTCAAAACTCAGAGGAGATTCTGTCAGGACAGCTACTTGGGATTTAGCTTCTTGCTAGGCTGGGCTGGATGTTCCCCA
Source organism: Octodon degus (assembly GCF_000260255.1). Lineage (NCBI taxonomy): Eukaryota > Metazoa > Chordata > Mammalia > Rodentia > Octodontidae > Octodon > Octodon degus. The sequence continues at coordinate 3,363,330 of NW_004524780.1, forward strand.
TGTTTATGCTTTCTGGGGTTGATGTAAAGAAGAAAGAATTCCCAACATGCCAACACCTCCAGTCTCCATCCCTGAACAACTTGAAGAGGTTCTTTCTTTGGGGTCCTTTAACTTGACACCTAGCAAGGAAGAAAAGAGATTACATCAAATGGTATATAAGGCCCTTTCTGCACATGAAATCTTATGCCACTACCACTGGGGGATACTTGTAAAACTTCTACCACCATGACAGCATATTTGGCTAATTTTATTCTAATTCATTGTTTGGACCCTTCTATTCCCACTACATTTTTTTGTGGCTAAACAAGAGGGTAGTGGGAAGGATGGGTTTAGCAGTCTAGGTTTCTCCCAGAGATATTCATCAGTGGGAAATCATCTAGGAGTTAAGAGCCTTCAGGCTCACAACCTGAAAGGAAATTATGATTTTATAGTTAATGAAGCTTCGGCATTGAAACATAGCTTGCCAGGTGAGATGCTGTCGGACTTAATTTCCCACTTTTAGAGCTGAGAGAGAATTAGAGATTATATCCAAGTTTATCAGAAAACACACTTGTATACCCAAATTTTCACAGAACAGCCTCAGTGTTTTCCTAGGGAACCAGAGGTCACTGGCATAAGGGCTGACCTTGCGCTCCTGTATCCCTGTCGGAACCTCCTGTCTCATCTGCAGTTGGTGATTTGCAAGAGTCCTGCTTGAGAGCTTAAGCTTTGGCTTCCAGCCCTGTAAATCTGATGTGAAAATTCACTACATTTTCCTGCCTCACTCAAATCCCCTGGTGTCAAAAACTGTAACCTCGGTGCCAATTAAAACAAACCAAGCAAAGTACTGGGACTTTGCACTGGGACCGCTCTGGTGGAAGTCATGGCTTCTTTCCTCTGGCCCAGCAGGAGGCCACAGAGTCTCGAAGTCACACAATGGGACATTGTGACGGGACACATCCAACCATTTGTGTGGAGCTGCAGGGCTGGCCTGTTGGTGGAAGAACTTCCTGCCATCCATCGTCCATCAAAGCCTGGGGCCCAGGCGAGCTTGGCATCGTCTGTCTTCCATTGTCCCTTCTGGACATTTCCATTATCAAATCAAGTTACAGAGTCAGCTTCCCTGCTTTCCTGAGGAGTTCTTCGAGGCTAATTTGATTTAACTCCACTCACAGAAAGACTGGAGCCTGTGTTTCTCAGAGGCCGAAGGCCCCACGAGGCGTCTCTGGCTTCCAGCAGACACCCCCAGCCTGATGTGCAGGTGAAGCGCTCAGGAGGGAAGGAGGGAGGGAGGGAGGGAGGGAGGGCATGATCTTCCCGGGCCTGAGCTGAGGTCCTCAGTATTCACCAGTGATTCTCATTAAAGGCTGTAGGAATTGGACACAAGTCCTCCTTCTTGCTGCTCAATTAAGTTCCCTAACCTGCAGTGCCAGCCAGCTCTCATCTCCATGCACGACACCTCCTCACCCTTTCTTTACTTTTATTTATGAATTTAGTACAGGGTCTACAGCATCTCACTATGTAGCTCAGACTTGTAGTGATCCTTCTGTTTTCAGCCTCCCAGGCACTGGGATTTACAGGCGTGTGCCACCACCCCCCAGTCTCAGTCACGGTTTCAGCGCACACAGGGACAGGCCGGTAGGGCACACCAGGGATCGAACCCCAACCACTGAGCTCTGCCTAAGCAGGCACTTTAGTCCACTGAGCTATCCAGCAGGCCCTTCTTCACCCTTTCAAAGGACTTGCATTGGCGTCTCTGGCTGCCAGCTGCCTACCAAAAAGTGTGCAGGTCCTAGCACCCACGTGCACTGTTCCTAGATTAATGGGAGGCCTTGGTGGCTGACAGGAGGTGTGACTTCACCCCAGGGCCTGGTGTGCACAGGCTTTAGCAGCTTGTCAGAGGTGTCAGGTGAAGATAATGAAGCCAAGCCCAGTGACTTCCTTTTTCTGCTGTGCTGCTTTATTAACAATGACGACAGCGGGGCAGCAGCCTTCTGGGTGGGGCAAGCAGGCTTGTAAGGACGGTGCTCTTGAGGGAAAGGCCGAGATGACTGATGGGAGGAAGCAGTCTAACACCCTCCGCCACTGTGCAATTAATCAGCTTTCATTTTCAACGACTCCAAACTCAGTGGAGAATGACCCCAAGTAGCTTATTCTGAGATTCAAACAGGATTAAATGACAAATGCTATCTCCACCATCCACGTGCGTGCCACCAGCCCCAGTGGGATTCTGGGTGCTGGGGAAGGGGCGGGCCACACTGAAGCCACCATCATGTACAAGGGCAAACCACTCCCTGGATTTTGGGTCAATTATAGCCCAAGTAGACCAATGCATCTTGATATTTTTAGACATATATGAGAATGAGAGTCATTTAATGTGGTTGACTTTAATAATAAATTGTACCTGCTTCTTTTGCTTTTCTCGGTAGGTCAGTAGGAAGTGAGACCATTTCCCCTGGGCTGCATTGCCGTAGATCCCTCTCTTGTAACACAAGCAGAGGAATACATGCATTTTAGGTGTAGTCAAATGATCACATGGTTTCTTTTATTTAATTAGCTATTTGTTTTTCACAGTAGTGGGGACTGAATCTAGGGCTCACATGCTGAGCTAGGTCTCCCAGCCCCTTTTCTTTTCCTGCATTCAATTTTGAAACAGGTTCTGGCTAAGTTGTTCACTTGCCCAAGCTGTGCTTGAACTCACAGTCCTCCTGCCTCAGCCTCCACATTACTGGGCGGTGTGCCCCTATGCCTCGCTTCCCTTGAGTTTTCTAACTTATATTTTCTTAGAATTATATTTGCTTGAGAGAGTTTTAGTTAATGGTTAATCACTTGATCCATTCATAGGTCTTTATTCCTAATGTCTATGGATCAGATTTTATATTTAAATTCAACTTTATACACATATCACTATGCTTTTTAAAAATAGCTCTGGTGCCTGTGCTGTGGTATAGCGGTAGAAGAGTGCTTAGGAGGAATAAGGACTGGAGCTCAATCCTTGGCACCAAAATAAATACATAAATATCCCCATGTTAAAGTTTGAGAATGCGAAATAGTGAAAGATTTGCTAATCCATCCAAGGTAACTGTCAACTTTAAACTGCACTGTAGCCACTGCCCACAGTGAACACTGTGAACTCTCATGCATCCCCTCCAGGGCTCTGCCCATTTGGCAGGCTTGTGCTTTGGGAATATGATGCTTTAGTACAAAATATATCCCAAAGCCTCATAGGTTCAGAGGTGATACTTGTGGAAGGGGACTGGATCGTGGGGTATTATACTTATCAGTGGCTTCATGGTGGATGAGTTCTTAACTGACTGTGTTACAGGAGGTGAGGTCTGGTTGTCCCTGGGGTAAGACCTGGAAATGTGTGTGTTTTTGTCCCTGGCTTCTCCCTGGGTAGATTGTTTCATAGCCATCTGGTCCACCAGGCAGGAGCAGGTGGTTCCTGTCTGTGTCTTCTGTGGCCTTCTCACCTCAGCTTCTAGCTACACTGGTTGTGGTGACAGGGACTTCTGAAAGGTCTAGAGGTGGTAATGGCTATGTAGACCACCTCCTTCTGAGGTCCTTTAGCATGTCACTCAGGAGGGTGCAGGTCCTGTCCTGGTGGAGCGCTCCTGGGATTCTGGGGGTTTCACTTGGGGACTTGGGTTCGGATGGAAAAAGGAAGGGAAGGAATGTGTGTCCCCACCCAGCATGGGATGGAGCCTGTGGAAAGCTGCACGCACTTGGGACCTGGGTCCTCAGATCTGATGCAGACAGATGGAGGTCTGGAGCAGAGCCTCTTTCCACAACAGTGAGAGCTGGGGTCTGACTCTGTTACACGCCAGCTCTTTTGCTCCGTCTCAGTCCGTCTGTGCTGCTGTAGCAAGAGAACCGAAATTCAGCAACTGATGAAGAGAAATGTGTTTTCTCACAGCTCTGTCGATTGGGTCATTTGTGTTCAAGTCCTTCCTGTGGTGTTCCCACGTGGAAGAAGGTGGCGGGGCAAATGGGGACAAATGCTGTGCCCCAGTTCCTATAGCAACCCAGAAGCTGGCACAGGTTCATGGCTAGAGCTCATATGAAAACAGTCCTGTCCTGTTCTTGACAGTGGAATCTTTGCTACCTCCTAAAACTTGCTCTCTTGCCATTGCAGTTTAGGGGATTCAGTTTCAAATGCATGCATTAGAGGGAGCACATTCGAGTGATACCTCCCTCCAACTGCACAGCATCAGGGAAGTCCCCAGGGAAAGGTTGTCCTTGTTGAAGTTTATGAGAGTAATAATGCTCACTGCACAAGGTTATTGGGAGAACGAACTAGAATAACTGAGTTGCACACCTGCAGAGATTTAGGGCGCTCTTCAATACTCTGTCCCTTCCCCATTTCTGAACCTTCTGGGAGCCTCACGGGGCCTCTTTACCCTTTGCAGCTGGTGGAGCAGGTGGTCCGATCAAGGCTACCAGGTCTGTATCTTGCTCACCCAGCAGTCGCTTCTGCTGCCGACACCTGTTGCAGGTGGCTGTGCTTGCTCCTGGCACCTGTCTTACCGAGGGTGAGATGCTCCTGGGGCACTTGAGAGCATAATTTAAGCAGGGCGTTGGAGATGTGCTCCTTGGTGGCACAATTAGTATGACTCTTTTGTGACTCCCCCAGGGGACTGTCTAGCCTGAGCATAGGGTATGACATGGATGAATTTAGTGACTGTCAGCTCTTCACAATCTGTAATCTTGTTTAATTTCAGGTCACAGTCCTTGTTTGCAAAGCCCTCCAGATTTCTAATAACATTTATTTGTTTCTCTTGGCTCTATTGAAATTTTATGAAAGTGAGATGGCAGAAAGAAACACCAAGTTGCTTAGAATCCCATCACCCATACATAACTAGGACTAATATTTTTGTGTATTCTTCTCCAGTCTTCCTTCAAATTATTTACCATCGCAATTTTTCGGTTCTAAGATTTTATAGATGACAGCTGCCTCTTTTCCATAATAGTGTTTTCTGGTACAAAATAAGAAGAAGGACTCAGATACCACCTTGTCTAACACATCCTGCTTTACACTGAAATTTAAAAAAGGAAAACATTACGTGCATATCACTATCACATTTGCAGAGACAGACCTTGTATATCCCAAATGTGCTCAATATTTGGGTCATTGCTCTTTGAAATACATATAGGACAATGAAGGGCAACACACCCTAAATGGCTGTATGTTATCTGGGCTTTGCCTTTCCCAGACCTCTCTGGGAAATGTGAGCAACGTCGTGTCCCTAAGTGTACCCTGAAGGCTATCTCCTTCCTCCTACCTCTGCAGCTCTCGGGCCACACACCATTGGTCATTTGTTGGACACAATCTGCTACTAACTCAGCTACACCGAAAGTGATGCCGTATCTAAGGGGAGCCCACTTTATGCCATGCTGACCCCTTAGCAGAGAGCAAAAAAAAAAAAACCCCTCAAATAAGACAGCAAGGCCATTCAAACCTTTCTATGAAAGGTTGTGCACTTGCTGAGGGACATTTGAGGGATAATTTCACATGTGGAGTATCAGCTATCATCTTCCTTGAGGGGACCCCACCTCTGCTCACCACCCACATCCTATCTGCCTGGTTAGGCTGCAGGATGCTACACATAGCTTGCTGCCTGGCTGCTTTTCTGCTAATTCTTTCTGACTCACCTCGAGCTGATAGGAGCTTATCTCTAAGTTCCCAAACACACTGCTATGTTCAGGGTAGCGAATTTCACAAAATGCAAGGAACAGAATAGTTTCTTTACACTTTGCAGTGAATCTGACCTTCTATACAACTTCCCCTGGCCCCACCAAGCCTGGCTTCCAGTCCAGTTCTTAGCTAATGGTTTGTCTCCCTGCAACCTTGAGTGCCTCAGAAAACCCTAAGCTTATGCAACCTGAAGCCTCTGTAGTTTGTTTCTGGAAACCTGAAACCCAAAGGCGCCCTTGACTCCCCTGGGATGAGGCTTCCCTAAGCACAGAGCAGGGTGGTGCTTGCAGGAGGGCGGGGAGATGCGCTCCTCTTCCTCCTCCCACAGAGCACAGGGCAGGGAAGGAATTGCTGCTGCTGTCTGAGCTCCAAGCCACATGCCCAGGTACAGCCCTGCAAGTCCGTTGGTGCCCCTACAGAGGATGCCCGGCCCCTAGAGAGAGTGCTCAGCAAAGCCTGTTCCTATCCTGCAGAGACACCAACAACTGCTGAAAGGCAGTCACAGAAAAGGGAGAGGTATCCCTACATTGGCCGAGTGCAAGGACAGGGCTTCCCGTAGTGCGTGATATCGTCACGGAGCCACAAATTATTTAAAAATTCTCTCATGTTCCTTTTAATTGTGTTATACCTTTCTATTTTTATTTCTTCTTTTGAGTTCTTATACTAGGGAGACTATATGATATTTACACATGTGGGTCTGGTTTATTTCACTTATGAGTATATCTTCAAGTGGCATCCACTTCAATATGAAGGCTTTGAGTTTATCATTCTTTATAGCTGAGTAATACTCCATTGTATAAAAATACCATATCTTTTTCATCTGTTCCTCAGGTGATGGACCTCTTGGTTGTTTCCAAGATTTGGCTATCACAAATTATGCCGCTATAAACACAGGCACACATATATCATTATGTTATGATGTCTTCAGTTACTCTGGGAAAATTCCCAGTAAGGGGATAGCTGGTTTGAATGGGATTTCCGGTTCTCGTTTTTTAAGGAAAGCAATTGAGAACTTGAAGATTGGACAACGAGGAGAAGGCAAAGAGAAAAACTGGGAAACGTGAGAGGGGCAAAGCCATACATTTATAGGCTCAAGATGGGCAAGGCAAAGATCCTGAGAATTTGCAGCATGTTTTTGAAACTAGCAGTTAATTGGTAGAATTCTCACCCTGACTAACTATATATGCTGATAACTCTGAACTAAGCAACTGCACTGAAGATAGCAATGTGCAATGGTAGGGTCATGCTTGGAATGCCTGCCATTCTGATGTTCTAAATACATACTGCTTGTCATGAAATACCAACTACTGTCATACTATCTTTCAAGTAAATGTTTGTTTAAAAGAAGAAAAGGGCAATAAGTGAAAACAAGAGACAGGTAAAAAAAAATGTCATGAGACAGTCCTGCTACAATGCTGTATATGGTTAGATTTCTTAATTTTTGCATAAAATTATGTATATTCATATTTTTCAATTTTTTTATTTTTTAAATTTTTGTCTTCATATTCTGAAGGGACTTAAAGTCTAACATATCAATACTTGATGGAAAATACCTGTTCCATGTGATGCCTAAGATGTTTGATATTCAGACAGATAGTTAGGTTAAACCCAGCTGCATATGTTGTAGGGTAAAAATAAGCTTCTCTTCTGGAGGGTTAGCAACCTAAGTTTGCAGACTAAAAATCAGAGAAAAAGAAGGGCTGCAAGGACAGCCAACATTTTCGTCCTAGCCTTTCAAGATCAGTGAGGACTCAGGACATAGAAGAACCTATATTGTAACATTATGTAACTCAGTTGTGTCCCAAATTTTCTGATCAAAGAGATTATGGGGCCACAGAGGAAAGTGATCGATATTGTAGAGTGTGCCTAAGGAGAGTCACATGGAGAGAAAACATTCTCTCAGGCTTTCACAGAGAGTAAATTGGTCAAACAATGGCCATGACTCATCCACATGGCTGACACTCACAAAGGATCTACAAACTGCAGTATAGGGCTTCAGGTTAAATCCTGAGGGGATTTGACTGAACTTATCAGATACAAAAGTCACATTTCTTGTTATATAGGTCTTGCTTTATCTTGGTCTTAACCATCCAGCAAAAAAGTATGAAAACGAAGTATAAAAAGTAAAGCCACATTAATATGCTAAGCTGTAAAAACCTCAAGTCAACAACTTCTGAATGACCCTTTTGTATCTGCATACTCAAAATAGTTAGGATAGATATATAGCTCCATTCTCTTACTTCAATGAATAGAGAGGTTTGCCATAATAGTGTTTGAGACAGGATATCATGCCTGCATCTTGTACAATGAATAACCACTAAGATATGCAATGTATTAATTACTGTAAATGTGCCAGTAATTGGTTGTGAAAACTGTCTCATTGATATTTCTCAATAAAATTATTAAAAAATAAACATTCTCTCATGTGTAGGCATCCCAGAGCAAACACATTTATTTATTAGAAATAATGCTATGATAAGCAAGTCTCCGAAAATATCTTTGGAAACTTTTGCGCTTTGTCTAGGCAAATGGATTTGTAAATGATTTACAGTTAAAGTTCACTGAGGGTTTTAGATTTCAGCTCAGCTTGATAGAAATTAACACATTGTCCTAAAGAAATTTGTGCCAAATTCGATTTCTTAGATGTATGTATGAATGTTCTTTGGCATATTTAGTCTAATGATATATATCAGCAACTATTTTCATTGTAGTTCTAGTAACAGAAAAAAATCTGTGAGTTTATAATAAATTATTTTGTTTCAAGTTGGGTTGAGTCCTTTTTTTTTTTCTTGATATGCTTATGAGTTGCTTACATTTGTTATGTGTAATATCTTTCTGTGTTTCTTCTGGGATGTTTTTATAACACATTACTTACAATTTTTGATCATGTGTAGAAACTTTATGTATTAGGGAAAGTGTTTTTTTTTTCTTTTGTTTTTCTTGACAATATTGTCTCAGCAGTAAAGTACATTATCTCCTTGATTGTCTCAACTTTATTCATAATATCTCTTAAAATATAAGAGGAGACAACACATATATATGTACATAAAAATGTACAATTTTATATAGAATATTGATCTCTGAGACAAATATGTATTACTAAAACATAATGTCAGCACCCCACAACTATAAGATTTTAAGTTATTTTCTTATAGTCAACAAAGAGGTGCAGGTATATGTTCATGTACATAAACTTATGCATGTCCATATAGTCTTAAATATATATGTGTGCATGTATTTTTTATTTTATTCATTTTAATGGGAAAAAGATAAGATAGCAATGAAACAGTTTCAAAACAGGTTAGTATGACAGTTACAATAAATAATACATTACATACTGTTGTCTTCATAGTAGTTATACAGAGGACAAGATGTAGACATGATATCCTGTCTAAACTATAGTAGCCCAAACCTTTCTTATTGAACTAAGAGAAAGTAGCTGTAGATCTATCCTAACTATCTGGTATGTTCATATATATATATATATATATATATATAGTTTTTCTCTACAAAATAGTCCTTTATTTATAGCCTTCTTTTTTATTTTGGTTTGTCAAAGATGGGTGCTACACTGCAGTTAGAGAAGCTGTATTTGGAGAAGTCTCTAAAGGACCTTTTCATACTTGAAGCCAGTCTAAAGATTGTAGGTACTTGAGTTCAGCAAAATAACCCAATATAGTCCAATAATCCATAAGAGTAGTGGGTTATCAGCAGAGCTGGCAATTGTCAGAAGTTGTTGACTTGAGCCTTTTACAGCTCAGCCTGTTAATATGGCATTACTTTTATATCTTCTGATTAAACTTTTCTGCTGGGTGGTTAAGACCTGTGCATGTATATTTTCCATGTGGAAAATTTTAAGACTGCTTCTCCCTATATATGGCTTTTGCTTGTATAACAAATTCTATCAGCTTCACTGTGATATAAAATTCTGTATTTATCACATACTAAACTTCTTATATACGTATCTGTATCAGCTGCTGACATTTTCCTTAATTATTGTTTTGCGGAGTGCAGAGCTCAGTCTGAATCCCACTTTTAAGAGTTGCCTATGATTTCATCATGTGGCTGTATGCTAACACGTTTAGCTCATGTCCTACCACTGAAAATTAAATTTGTCTTTATTGGTAGTTATATGAAAATCTGTGTGAATGAAGGTGTAATGTGTACTTCCTCCACATGACTGCTTCAAGATTGAGCCTATGAATTCATCTGAGATGACCACATTCAAGTCTTTCCATTGCAAGAGATTTTCAATATGAGAACAGGAAAATAATTGCTACCATTTATGCTTTTCCCAGAAGTGCACAAGAGGACTATTTTAAAATCTTCACCAGTACTTGTACTTTTTTTAAAGCAGGGTCTCAGTGTGTAATTTCCAGGCTGGTCCTGAAGCCAGAGAGAGTCCTCCTGCCTCAGCCTTCCAAGTGCTGGGATGACAGGTGTGCACTACCACGCCAGCTTATAATTTTGTACTTCTGATGATACTGATGGTTGGAAATGTTGACATGACATTTTGACTGAATATAAGTTTGGATTTTCACTTTTAAACTATAATAAACCACTGAGACCTATTATGAAAACTTAGCTTAACAAGAAGGATGGCACTTTGCCAACATTATCTTGTGAGCCTTAAATGCTAAGAATAAGTTTTTATGAATGGATTTTGGAAGAATGAAAAAAAAAAAAAAAAAAAAACCTCTTTCCTACAAGCCTAATACTATTAAGTCTTTACCTTTCTAATATGAAACTTCGAGTATCACCTCCATTTTCCAAACTGCTGTTCTACCACTGGGCATGAAGCTGCTTTCTGGAAGTGGTTTGAGGAAAACCTCTACAAGGAAACTTGGCCCTGCTCCACACACTGGCGGTGGGAAGCAGCCAGACTTCTCCTGGACATCCTCCTGTCCACGTGCCCACAGGGACAGTGGCTCGGACCTGCTCTCCTCCTCAGGTGCACCTGTGCTTCCCGGATCACATGGTGCTCAAAGCCTACTCCCTCTCACTGCACTTTCACCACCCACTCAGGCTCGGAGAGTCACAGTCCCCTTCCCATCCAGGCCAGCCTGGGACTTTCTCCAGCCTCTAGCGATTCCACTCCACACACGCAGTTTTGTGGCAGCCAAGAGTTAGGCAACTCAGAAATCCGCAGACAGGAAGCCGAAGCTGGGACAGTGGGCTTGAGCATTTGTTGAAATACAGGTTCGGTGGGAGTCTCATCTCCTAGTGTCCTTCAGAAGGGGCATGGATGCAGGCCCGAATGCAGTTTCTGTCCACAATCGAAGTGCTGCAGTTTTGTGAAATCAAGAGATCCCCTGCCCGATCAGAAGCTAGTGGGTACTTAAAACAAAAAATTATTCCAGCAGCCAGAGAGAGGCCTGATTCTTAATGAAAGAATGTAGCTAAAAATTGCAAACTCCAAGGGAAGGCAGGAGAAGAGAGTCCTTGTGACTGGTAAATGTTACTATGAATAGTAAGATTTGCCACCAAGAAGAGAAAAAGCCTGAAGGAAGGGAAGCTTGAATTATCCAGCGCAGCCTAATAGCTGCTCTGGTGAGTCAGACCTGGGATGCAAGCCTCAGGCTGCTGGCGGGAGGGAGGGGGATGGCAGACATGCGTAGAGGTGATGTTTACACAGGCTGAGTTCAAAGGCTCCTCAGTCTGGCCCTCCAAGCCATTAAATTCACCACCGATGGTCCTTAGACTGTCTGGGAAGAGCAAAGGCTGGTTCTGCCCCAAGCCAGTCAACTCCTGTCCCCAAGTCTCTTCCTTTTTTAAACACCATAATACTCTGCTACAAATCAACCCCGAGACTGTAAATAAGAGTTTTAAGATATCAAGTTAAAAGAGCTGGCATTATAAATCAATTACTTTTGTGGACCTAAAAAGGTTTAGAGATGTGTTTTGATTCAGCTGGAGAAAGGGTGAGGGGCAAACACTTTGGAGGTTAATGTAAATATTTGCCTGCTTTAAAAAATATATACAATTAGAAGGCAGAGGGAGGGCACGGTCAAAGAGTGAGCTGTGGCGTGCATGCTGTTCCTTATCAAGAGGGATTTTCTCAAAACAGGTTTGACAGTGTTCTGAGAAAACACACCATGGAGCTCATGAACAAAAGGTGGGCACCAGTGGGAAAGAGAGTGGCTGCTGCTTCCTCCATGCTGTTAGAGCAGGG
>NW_004524780.1:3375528-3378991 GCF_000260255.1 Octodon degus
AGGAGGAGGAGAAGGCAGGGCCTAACTTTGGTGAATGCAATGAGCCTTTTGAAAACAACTTTCTGTTTGTGCGTGTTTATGGTTCCTGCGCCATCCGCCATCCGCTGTGGGGAGCTGATTCACGCACACAGCACGTCTGAATTCTTCTTACATCTCCCCCCAGCTCTTGGTTCCCTTTCACTGGCAAGAGATCTGTATCCCTCTTTCCTATTATCTTTTGTCTTGCTCTTTATTTATACTCTGAGTTTTCATGGAGAGGAAGTCATGAGATATTTAAGCTCGTATGTCTGATTTACGTCACTTAACACTGATGTCTTTTGGAATTGTCTGACAATGTCCTAATCAAAAAGTCTTGAAGGCCTACACTACAACTCTGCACTTTTAGAAGTCCCTTTTTGTCCCCTACTTTGCACCAGAGAGAGACTGGTGAGGAAGAAGAGAGAAGAGACAATGACAGCACTTACTGGGAGATGGCTCACAGGAGAAAGATAGTGCTGTTTATTCTTCCTTCCTCATAACCTTGGGTAGAGGACTGCAATACCCTTGACATCTGTGATCAAAGACAAGCTGCAGCTGAGGGACTACTGCATTACCCAGTAAAGATTTTTATTGGTTGTTCATACCAGAGATTTTTCTAAAAGATGCCATGTTATGGTTTGTAAGACTTTCACACGCATTTTACCATTTCACCCTCCAAACAAGCTTGGATGGTAGACAGACAGACAGACATGAGGGGAGGGAGCCTCCCCCAAGGGGAGTGGGGCCCTGTAATGCTGGATGTTTCTGTCCATAATATAGATCTTTTGATGTTCAGGTCCATGGGATATTTATATATTAGTTTGATTTTCATTTCATTTTTACTTTTAAATTAGCTTTTGTTTTTCCAGGCTTCACTGAAGTGACAAAGTTCTCATCACAGAGCAATGACTTACTGATTTCATTTGTTTTATTTCAATTTTTTTTTTTTCTTTTGCAGCAGAGGGGATGAAACCCAGGTCCTTTGCATTGAGCTACATGCCAAGCCCTTTTTAATTCTAGTATTTATTTATTTATTTAGAGACCAGGTCTCCCTAAGTTGCCCATCCCAGCCAGCCTTGAAGTTGTGATCCTCCTGCTTCAGACTCCCAAGGGTGCTGGGACTATGGGCATGCGCAAACATGCCAATTCGCCGTCTAATTTTATAGTGGTGTCACTTCTTCGACCTTCTGTCTCCTGACGGGGTCCTGTTTTACATGAGTACAGTTTTACTGGCTTTCCTTTTCTTTGTCTTGCCTAATTTTTTTTAAATCATCTTATTGGTTTCCTATTTAATAAAAAGAAGACACTAACCCCCAGGAAAAGAAACTATCTTGTGTAATTCTAAAAAAACAAACCAAAACAAAACAAAAACACAACTTGCTCTCAAAAAGAAAAAAAAGTTACTCATATGAGATCATGTTCTGTTGGATTTAAAACAGAGAATAACCTTAAGGTGGTTACATCTCCACAGTTGTAAATATGAGGCATGTTCTAAAAAAATGGTGAATATTTAAATGAAAACTCTTTATTTATTTAATAATCAAAGACACATTATCATGAGAGCCCTCAAAATCCTCCCCTCCTTTTGAACCCACTCGTCTCATCGTCCTTGCCACTTCCTGTAGCAGCTCCGGAGTCCTCTTTCCTGAGGGTCTTTAACTGCACAGTCCTGGATGCTTACTGCCTGACTGGATTCACAATCTTTTCCTTTTGTGGTCATTTTAATTTGGAGTAAGATCCCAAAGTTGCATGGTGCCAGATTCAGTGGCTAAGGTGGATGAGGCCACAATGTCACGTTTTTACAGCCACACCTGAGTGTTGGATGGCGCTTGCTAGCACCATGCGCCGTCCTTTGGATCCCACCTGGGACAGACACTCAGGAAAACCCCAGAGCTACTGCACAAAGTGGCAGGACAGGCTCAGGGTGTTCAAAGCAGGTGGAGTTGCTCTTTGGAAGAGAAGAGAGGCCATGAGGAGAGGTAGAAACTCCACTGCTAATCTGAGCTGAACAAGTTATAAAATATACAACTTTTCAAAAACTGTTTTCTGTATGGTATTAAGAATTATTATCGTAGTACTGAAGTTTAATCTTTTCCTGTATACTTTTACTTCAGGGCTATCTTTTTTACAACATTTGGAGAAAAATTGATCAATAATCTGAAAACACCCCAAAAAGTCCATGTAGCCGTTCTTTTTCAAAGTCCTAGGCTCATCCACAGTAGTAGTACTAACTACTACCACTTTTTTTTTTTTTTTGCTGAACTCTATATCAATATAGACATTGCTATCAGATATGCAACAATAACTACAAATAGAAAAAAAAATGGATTGGGCTTAGTACTGAATGCCAGTAATCCCAACACGCTGGGAGGCTGAGGCAGGAAGATCACAAAATCAAACACGGCCTGGGCAATTTAGCAATGTAGAAACCTTCTGCCTATAACTAACTAAGAAGCTAACTAATTAAATGAACAAAGAAACAAAGAGTGTAACTCAGTGTGAAGGCTCTGGGTTCAGTCCCCAATACTGAAAAAAAAAAAAAAAAAAACCCAACAAAAACCCCCCACAAAACAGCAAAAGCTAAAAATAAACAAAAAATAGTTCAGAGTCCTATAAACTTGAGATCTCAGTAGAAACATGCTAGAAACAACCTGGTCCCCTTCCTGTTCACTAAAAGCTATCTTCCTGTTTTCTATGATCTCCTGAGCTCTAAGTTATTTACATTTTGAGTTTCTCCCATAAGAGAAATGACATGACAAGTCTAAAAGGCAGATTCCTTACTTTCAGAAAAGGCCACCATTTCCCCTGATTTAGGGGTGTTTATGGAGGTCAAACTGCCTCTGGGGACCTAGGCGGGAGTCTGGACTCAGCGACACATGTGCCTGTGGTCCCCCATTGTGTCTGCAAGGTCCTGTGTGGCGCAGTCAGAGCGCAATGTGAGCACAGTGAGGGTCTCCAAGAGAGCCGGGGGGAGTCCTGTGGGAAAGGCTGGTGACATCCGCTCCCCACTCTGAGTAGAGCTTTTCAGTCACACACATTTTCTGAGGTGATTTGACTGAATGTCCCTGTCAGGAACTCTGTTGTCTGAAGACTGAGCTCTGGTTCTTGTGTAGAGAAGGAAGTCAGGCTGGATCGAATGCTGTAATCGTTGCAGCATTTGTTTGCATAGCAAATAATAAAAGCTTTTTAAAGTAAAAACAAAAACAAAAACAAACAAACAAAACCAGCTCCTCAAAATAGGCTAGGGCAGGCACGGGAAGTGGGAGCGCACCTCACTCCAAAGTAGGGTGCTGACGCCTTGGACCCTGCAGACGCTCCGGACTGACTGAACTTCTCCGGCACGCAGATCACAGCCTGCTCTTCTGTGGCTAGGACGCACCTGGGAGGGGCTGTCTTAATCACCTCTTCATTTCTGGGACAAAAATACCCAACACTCACTACCTGG
>NW_004524780.1:3393034-3413774 GCF_000260255.1 Octodon degus
GAATAGGATTGCTACTCCTGCTTTTGTCTGTGGTACTGGGGCATGTAGTATTGTGTTCCATCCTTTGACTTTCAGCCTATCAATGTCTTTATGAGTTAAATGTGTTTCTTGTATACAGCATATTGTTGAATTTTGTTTCCTAATCCACTGTGCCAGTCTATTTCTCTTAATTGGTGAATTGAGTCCATTCACATTGATGTTTAGAATTGAGATGTATTGACTTATGGTTGACATGTTATTTACCTGTTGTTGTTTACTCCTCTTTCTCTTGTGTTTAAATGCTTGCCCTATTTAGTTGGTTGCTTCTGATCTCATTCTTGGAGTTCTGATCATTTTGGTCCTCTCTAGAACATCTTTCAGTAGCCTGTGTAGGATTAGCTTTATCATCATGAAATTCTTTAGCTGTTCTTTGTCATGAAAGTATTTCACTTCTCCATCAAACTTGAAAGAGAGTTTTGCAGGGTATTGTAGTCTGTGCTGGAATTTGTTTTTATAGAGGACCTGAAGTACTCTGCTCCATGCGCTTCTTTCCTTCATGGTTTGTGAAGAGAAGTCAGCCATAATTCTGAAGCGTTATCCTTTGAATGTGATCTGCTTCTTTTTTCTAGTGGCATTCAGTAGATTATTCTTGTGCTGAATTTCTGGGATCTTGACGATTATATGTCTCTGTGTGTTTTTCATTGGGTTGAGGTTACTTTGTGTTCTGTATGCCTCAGTTACCTGAATTTCAGATTGTTTCTTCATAGTTGGGAAGTCTTCTGCTATTACTTCTGCCCATATTTTTCTAATGTCATTTGTGTTGATTCCTTCTTTAGTCTCACATTGTTCATCTTTGCATCATCTTGCAGGTGATGGATTATTCTTTCCTGCATCCTAGTTGCTTTTAAGAGATCCTTTCTTACCTTTTCACTAGCTGTACCAGAATCTTGAAGATGTGAAACTCTGTCTTCACTTTCACTTGAACGGTTTTGCAAGCTTGTGATTGAGATTTTAATTTCCTCTATATCTCTTTGACTCTGCTTCATGCGATCTATTTTTTTCTTGTATTGCTCATTCAAGGAATCCGTCATTTTTCTAATCTCCTCTATTATTTTTTATCAATGTCTTCTTTAGAAGCAGTTATAAATTCTTTTACTGCAGTGTATTTTTCAGATTGCATTTCCTCCCTATGTTTCTGTAGTTGCTTCTTTACTTCCGATGCTATGAGTTCTGAGAATTCTTTTTTTATTTCAGAAAAGCATTTTGCTCTGAGTTCCTCTATAGCTGTGTGCTGTTGTTTATTTGCTATTGACTCTATTAATTTATGTATTTGAGCTGAGCTAGTGTCCTCTGCATTTGTTCTGGGTGGGCATTAGGTTTCCTCCATATGTTTCTGCATTTGATTCTTTAGTGCAGATGTTATGAATTCAGGGATTTCTTTTTTTTAATTTCCAATCTGAGTTCCTCTACACGTTTCTGCAGTTGTTTCTTTACTTCAGACGCTGTTGATTCATTGCTTTCGGCTGTGTGATTCCTAATATGTTCTGTGTTGGTGTCCTCTGCACTTGTTACAGGTGGGCTTGGGTTCTGAGACTGCATTATGTTCATTTTCGTCATTTTGTGTAGCACTGTCTTCTGACCTTTGTTGTAGATCTTTGTTGCAGTTATAAACTTAGCATATAATGAAGTTTAGGTTCAGATTTACAAAGTTTGGATTTATCCAGCTGTGTGCGACTTGGGTCTGGCTGGTGTTCTGAGCTCCTTTCTGCTGCTGCCCTTGCGGTTGAAACCTGTTTTGCCCCTCTGGCAAGACTTTCTGCTCCTGGACTAGCTGGGTGGTTCTATCCTCTACACTCTCTGCAGGGATTGAAGCTGCAGCGTTTCACCCCAGGCCTGTATGCCAGGCCTGAGCTGAGCCTGGAGGGGACAAGTTGGAGTAGCGGGGAGAGGCAGCTCTTCCACACACTCTCCAGGCCTAGGCTAGGACTGGGTCTGGGTGTTCCCATAACGCAGCAGAAATTCCTATGCGGGTGGGGTGGAGGAGATGCTGCGGAGTGTAGGGGGTTGTCCCAAGGGGATGGAAGAGTGTCTCACCCACGCTGAGCCTGGGCTGAGACCAGTTATAGGTCCTGCTGGCGCAGGTTAGTCAGAAACTCTCCCAACACTCACCGGGCCTGGGCTAGGACTGGGTCTGGTGGTTCCTGGAGTGCGGCAGAAATTCTTATTTGGCGGGTGGCATGGGGGAGGTGTTGCAGAGTGGTGTGTGGTGTCCCAAGGGGGTGGGAGAGGGTCTCCCACACGCTGCACCTGGGCTGGGACCAGTAGTAGGTTCCGCCGGCACAGGGTAGGCAGAAGCTCTCCCACACACTTACTGGGCCTCGGCTAGGACCTCTTTTTCTTCCTTCCTTCCTTCCTTCCTTCCTTCCTTCTTTCAGGATCTCACTACTAGATTGGACTCATAGCGATCCGCCTGTTTACAGCCCCCCAAGAGCTGGGGTTACAAGTGCATGCCACAATGCCCAGTCTCAACGGCCATCTCAGCTCGTCCCAGGGGCAGGGCCCGCAGGACAGGCCCAGGGATCGAACCCCCAGGCCCTGTACCTGCTTGCAGGTGCTTTATTCCACTGGGCTATTTGGCCCTCCCTTGAACATCCAACTTTCAATTGAAACTCACTATGCTGTTTTTGGTTTTACTTTTATTTATTTATTTTTTAAAATTTTATTTATTTATGTGTGTGTGTGTGTGTGTGTGTGTGTGGCCAGCTCAGCCCACCAGGGGGCGGGGCTGGCTGGCATGTGGTGCTGGGGGATTGAACCGCGGTCCCTGTGCTTTGCTAAACTTGTTCTAAGTAGGTGCTTTAGACCACTGAGCCATCTCACCAGCAACCCGTTTTTGGTTTTAAACAGTAACTGTTATGAAAGGAAAATCATGCCCTTAAGGTCTCTCCCCCTCCCCAGCAGAGGAAACAATTATCTTCCTTAATTGAGACCTGGAGAAAATTTTTGTCTGGAGATACAGAAGCTGGAAGCAATGCTATCACCTTGAACAGGTGTAGGAAAATTAACATTCACAAGGAGTCCAGAAAAAAAAAAAAAAATTGGGGCAGTTCATCTTGGGGAAAAAACATTTTGCAATCAGCTATATTTTTATTGGCTGAACAGTCTCTAAGAACTTTCTGCAAGTTTGGGTGTCTGGAGGACAAACTCACTGTGAGTACCCTGCTTTGTATTAATTCCCCGATTGCCTCTAAGGCTTTGTGATTACATCACTGTTATTTCACAAGTGGGAGTAGCCAGAGAAATCTCCCATGTGGCTGAGAATTTATGAGTTTGAAATTCAACAACTTTTACTTCGAAATTCAACTTGCAGGTACAATTGCTTCTCCCTCCAAACCAAATACATAGAAGTCTTTCTTTGTTTCTCAGAAAGCGTCTCACTAAGCTGCTGGATTGTCAAGGCTGGGCTTGAACTTTTCTCTCAGCCTCCCAGAGCTCAGGGAATCCAGGCCTGCACCACTGAGCTCAATTTCGGAACCAGATTTTGAAACGATGGTTTGTCTAAGCTCTGATTCCACTCATCCCTAGGAGAGAAGAACCACATTTCTATGAGCAGATTTGCTACGGTCTGAGAAGGCTAGCTAGAATTTCAGTCATTTATACACATTGTAATAGATTCATAATTGGATTCAGGATCCCATCTGGAGAGCAAGAGAAGGAAGTCAGGAAAAATGTGTCCCTGGGTATTTCCTTTACAGTGCCAGTTGAAAAACAAACCCCACAGGCAATGGGGTGGGGGTTGGGGTCCCCAAAATTAAAGAACATGAGGACCAGAGACCCTCCAGCAACTGTGCTTCATGCACCAAACATCTGCAAGCTCAATGCAGAAGAGGCTGAGGCTTGAGATTTCGAGTCTGGTCGTTAATATAGTTATTCATTCCAACCAGGGCTAAGTCGTTTTATTTGCATTAACAAAATATATTATGAATAGGAGTCAAGCTGGCTGGGGCAGTAAGTGGGGCACAGTAACTCCATTTGCTTCTTGGGCAGAGACCCAATATCTTTTCATTTTCCTGTCACAATGAACACAGCTGGGATCCAGCACATATAAGCAAGAAGGGCAGGGCTGTTGTTCTTTCCTTCCTTTTACGTTGAGACTTTAATGTTTATAATATCTGCTACTTTCAACAAGATTCTAGCATACTTCCTCAAGGTACCAAAACAGAGCTGCAAGTTATTTCAGAAAAAAAAATGCACAGAATGTCTTTCTTTTAAAAAAAAATATCTATTCAAATTTGTTAATCACACTGAGCTTGAAGTATTCAGTAATCGCCATGGTATGGTAAACTCTCCATAGTCATTAAAGAGAAACTGAATTATGAAGACTCTTCCAAAGCCAGAGGCAATTAGCAGGCTCAATTATTAGCAGGTAAGGCCTGTGCTTTTGGAAGCGCTTTGCTTTGCCAGGCAAGTAAGTGATTTAGAGGGAGCGCTTGCCATTTCCTCAGGTATTCTTCATAAAATCAAATCCAATCGTTCCCATTCGGCACTGCCAGGCAGTACAACTAGGTGATGTCATTGTTTTCCCATAATGGTTTTAATTCCAGTTATTCCTAACCATTTTTCTTAGTAATGCTTTATAGCCGCATCCAGGACTATCTCTTTTAGATGAGAACATTTTCTCAGAATAAGGTTTTGGCTGTGTCCTTGAATTTTCTCTGCCTTAAATATAACCCTATGTTGCTGAGTTAGAGGAGTGTATTTTACACACATTTTCACTCATTGGTATCTTATTGAAGCAAATCATCCTCCTAGTGGAAACACAATCTTATCCCCGTCTTTCTTCTCCCTCTCCCTCTCTCTCCCTCTTCCCTTCCTTCTCCCCTTCCCCCTCCCTCCCTTCCTCCCTCCCTTTCTTTCTCTTCCCCTCCATCCCTTCTCTCTATCTCTCGGTCTCTGCCTCTCTGTCTCTCTGTCTCTGTCTCTGTCTCTGTCTCTCTCTGTCTCTCTCCCTCTCCCTCTCCTTCTCCTTCTCCCTCTCCCTCTCTTTCTCTGTCTTCCTATATACCTGTCCATATTAACCAGACAGATTTTCCCTGTTCTTAATTATCTGGAACTTTGAGCCATTACATACAATAAGATTTTTTTAAAATCATTTTTAGGGTTAAATTTTTTGGTATAAATGAATAACTATGACACTTAAATTAAGAATGAGGACAATCAGTATAAAATACACTTGGACATACTAATATTTATGGCTGCTAATGGGACATGCAGGAAGAAGTCCTCCTTTAAGGGTTGTTATAAAAAACCCATGATAGTTATTCTGAGAAAGATATTTCTCATTAAAGGAAGTGCTCTTGAAGATAGTTTTAAGGAGAGTAAAGATGGTATTTCTTTTCAGAGAAGTTCAAATGGTTTGCAAACATCTTCTTCTTAATCTAGTTTGTGTGTTGAATAGTGGGTAAATTATGTCAATCTGATTGACTCAAGCAAGAAAGAGGCAGGCAAGAGAGAAAGTGATGAAATGCAAGTCTGATGTAAGAATGTAATTTAAGGACTCCTGTAAGAATTCAGCCCCTCCTACCCAGAACAACTGATTACCTAGTGCTCACCGTAACCCTACAGAGTTCATCATAGCAACTTCCAAGCTAATAAGCCTTCGGAGTTTGCAATCAGAGTGAGAAAAACAAGGAAAAGCTAAGAAATTCAGCCACAGGAAATTTATTAGGGTTGGCTGTCCCCTGCAAGACCAACTGAAGACTTAAGACTCTAAATGGATTGAATCAGGGTCAAGAAACACATGTGTCCACACAGGTTGGCAAGTTGGCATTTGAATTTCATGGCCTAGAAACACATTTCATGATGAAATCCATAAAACAAACAGTGCATGGAGGCCGGCTGGGGGAGGCTGGGGGCGGCCTCTGACGCTCCTACCGCGTACTGACCTGCATCCATGTTCCAACAAAGCACTTCATGATCCAGCGCGTAAAGGACATCTGTGTGTCCAGTTAAGAGCACAAGGCAGTGTCCAGTGTGGATCTCAGGAGCACTGTCCCTGAAACTACCTGGGAGCATGTGCTGTTAGGTATGGAACAGCACTGCAAAGAGCCAGAGGTGATTTTCATTGTCAAAGCTCAGTGACCACACTATTTCATTCACTGGTAATTGCACCATGCAAATAAAAATAGACAGAATTGAGGAATGGTCATTGTACCACCCTTCCAACTTACAGTTCTGCTACAGGAGTTCTTTTCCTTATGAGCTCAAACAGGTGCTTGGCCAGAACTCTGCAGTGTCACTATAACACTGCTCAGCCCGAGGTTAACTTTGATTGCAGCTAAACAGTCTTGAGAAATGGATCAGACCTCTCCAGGCCTCACAATGTGCAACATGACAACAGCCAAGCCATAAAATCTGTAAGAACACACCCATTCCTATTTCTTATTCTGTTAAACCCAGCCATGGGGCATGGGTCAGTAAATACAAATGTATTCCACATTACAGACTGAAAAACTCTTCTAAAGTTGTTTCTACTTATAATAAACATTTTCTTTTCAACTTGAAAAAACATCTAACATTTCAGCTTACTTGGCATCCACTTGATAATTTGGTCCGTTATTGGCTTGTGGGTAGCACTTACTCACATTTGAAGCGCTATTTAATCTACTTAGGTCACCTAAAAGCAATAAAGAAGTAATTGTTTAGGACTTTGAACTCACAGAGATAGCTACATCACTGCTCCTTAATGGGTACAGAATGGTGGGCTAGTTTTAAAAACGCGGAGGTAAAAAGTTCACGGAGATTTTGCATGTATGTTTGTGAGTTGCAGGGAAATGAAAAATAGAATCTTGATTCCTATTTGCCTACTTGAACTGAATGGAACAGAACAAAGGGGAGGTACTACCTTTGGAATTATTTAATCTGGATCCACAGAATGACTGTCTTCAAATTAATAGCACCCTTACCGCCCACATAAAACGAAGCTGATCTTGTCAGCCATTCTGGTTTCCTGGGACAGTTTGGTGAGACAACACAAGCTCTTCATGAGCTTGGACACAATAGCCACAATCTTTAGTCTCTCTGCTCTACCTTATCCTGACCCCCAGCCCTGTGGATTTTAACTAGAACACTCTCACCTTCTTACCTTGCTTCTCCTGCACAGAAAATTCCTTAAGACACTCTCACTTGTCGTCTGGGATATAGAGCCATGAGACATACGAGGGACATCCAGGTAGAAGTTACGATGGCCTCTCAGTGTCTTCAGGCTTCCTAATGAGCACCACGGATCAGGTGATTTCTCAAGTTTGGAACAGCATGGTGCATTGAAGATCCTACACGGTGCGTGTACATGCTGCACAGTCCACAGCGCAGCTTTGTATGCAGGCTGTTTACACGTATCTCACGTACAACCACGTACTCCTCCAAGGAGTGACCGGAAAGCGTGGGGGATGTATGAATACAGAATGACTTATTATAGTAAAAGATGTATTACCAGGGATGGGCTAAGTGTGTTTAATGCTGAGGAGAGTTTTTGAGGGGATTAATGGCAACGTGTCTCTTACCGAAGTAAATGTTTTATTTAGACATTTGCTATAGTTCTCAATCACATCATGATGTATATATATGAAGGAGTCCACCCTAAGCACTGGACTTATGGGGGCAACACCGTATTTACACTTAACTCCTTCAGATACAGAGTTATCACAACTAATTCTACGTCTTACCCAACATGCCACAATGGTCAGCGAGAATTATTTACCAACATATTTTTAAAAATCCAATTAATAATTGTCATTTATTGCATTAACACTGTGCTAAATATCTATGTGCAGGTGTTTAATTCATTTCTTATTTTATTCCCCAAAAGACACAGGATAAATTCAGCTCAATATTGCAGAAGTGAAAACAGAGGCTAAGATGTGTCTTGTCTCAAAGCAAATCAAGAAAAGAAACAGAAAATCCTAGGAGCTTCTTAAAGAGCTCAAGATCTGTATTCTTAATAGGCATCTTTTTTCTTGTTTTACTTTTAGTACAGAGTCTATAGGTTCTACAGGGTCTTCCTACATAGATTGGACTCGTTGTGATCCGACTGTGTTCAGCCTCCCATGAGCTGGGATTACAGCCATGTGCCACCACTCCCAGTCTCAGCCACTGTCTCAGTTCACCCTAGGGGTGGGGCTGGTATGGCACACTGGAGAGGGCATCTTTTAATATGCCATTGTGTTAGGTTGTTTTGTGTGACATGATGAAGGTTTAGAACCTCATTTCTGAGGTTTGGAAATGTTATAAAGAAAAGGATTTGGGGGCTGGTGAGATAGTAGCTGAGCAGACTAAGCGCCTGCTTAGGGGCCAAGGTTCGATCCCTGGCACCACATGTGGCACCAGACCCGCCCCCGGGCTCACTGAGCCAGTGATAGAGTCTGGGCGTGGTGCTGCATGTCTGTAATCCCAGCTCCCGGGAGGATGAAAACAGGAGGACCATTATGAGTCTGAGCTGCATAGTGAGACCCTGCACACACACACACAAAAAAAAGTTTGTATGTAGGTTACAGGTATGGGTGTCAAAAGTCCAAAGAGAATTGTACATATGTGGCCAGGGTACTCCTATGTCTATTATTCTGTGGGCTGGCATCGTGGTGGGCACAAGGAGGGGAACAGATCACAGCAAGGCAAAAGGCAGGGATGTGCCCAGTTGTGCTGCTTTTCATTAGGCCCTGTCTCTCAGGGATGCCACAACCTCTTAAGTGGGCAGAACATTTGCAGAAGCTCTTGGGGGACACAGCTGAGCAACATCCACACCACAGCCTACCTCCAAAGAGATGGATTCCGTTTCAGAGCATGGTGACATCTATCTTCAGTGTCACATTCTTTCAGCCTCTTTGAGATGAACTGTAATCTGAGACCCCCAAGGATTTGAAAACAGGTTGCTACTGGCACTGGAGCTGTTCTGGGAGCTTCTGGACCCAAAGCTTCTGGGGGATATGGATTGGGGCATGGTACTGTCTAGGGCCCTCATCCTGCAGTTACTATTTAGATCTGGGTGTGGGCCAAACCCTCATGTACTGATCACTGAACTCCCAACATAGCAGTGTGCAGAGATGTGTCTTGGGGGGGGTGATTGGACCCTGATGCCATTGATGAATCAATTCATTGATAATTGAGTGGATTATTGGGGGGTGGGTCACTGTAACATGTCTCAAAGAGTGCATTGTAACCAGGTACCCCTCCCCTTTCCTGACTGCCATGAGGCAAACCCCTTCCCTTTGCTGTCTCCTTCCATGAAGATGTTGTGACTTTTACCACAGAGCTGGAAACAATGGAGCCAGCTGACCATGGACTGAAACCTTTGACACCATGACACAAAATGAATTTGTCTTCATTAAAGTTGTTCTCTTGGGTGTTTCTCCACAGCCACAGCAGGCTGACTAGCACACCCACTTCCCACCCCCATAGTAGCTGGGCATGTGTTGGGTCTTGAAGTGTGTCAGTCATGACAACTCTAGGTATTTTCCCTATAAAGACTGTGTGAGTACAGTCTGTAGCCTTATGTCAGTACTAGGGCTTGGTGTATGTGCAAGTCTAGATTCCAGATTGTTCAAATTTCACTGAATCACACAGCTTTGATTGGGGCACTTGCAATGTGGTGTGATAGAATTGCTTTTTTCATTTAAATGGATGAGTTTAGAAGAAACTTTGTGACTCTGAAATACAAAGGTAGAACCAGTATCACCTGTCACAGGTGCAAGTGTGCAGATGCATGGATGTATAAAATTAGAGAAACTCATCTAGGTGTCGCTGAAGTAACTACTTCTACCAAAACAGAGGACACTAAACCCTACTTTAAGAAGACTGGGTCTATTTCTCATTTGTCACTGGTTTTTATAGTGTTGAATGATTGGAAATGCTATCTCCATTTTTCAGATGAAAGGAGTCTAAATTACTCCAATCTCTTGTCCTCTTTTCTGCTTGCAGAGCACCTGTCCTTTCTGCTGTGAGTCCAACTATGGGCACCAAGATTTATCTCATTAGCTGCTTTTTCTCCTGGGTACTCACTGCTGTGACTGCCATGACCCTTTTTACCTTAGTAGCTGAGGCATTCAAGGAGAAAACTCTTTAAAGACTTTGCTTCAGAATGTAAGTCACTGTTGACTCTAAAGTACTTCCTTAAAATGTGACACCATCCCTCAAGGTGTCTGGTTTGCTGTTAAAAGTTTATGTGTGTGGCCCTCCTTATGCAAATCCTAGCAGGCTGGTTTGGAAAATTCCAGAGAACAATGCTGACAAAGTGCAATGAGGTGCACACAGAGGCAGACTCTGGTAGAGCAGTCCATTTCCTTTCAAATGATAAGGGACTTCCAGACTGTGCCAGAAACCTCTGTTCCTTTTCCTCTCTGCTCTGTCTCTGCACTGACAGGACAGAGTCCACAGAAGTTGCAAACCTGGAGGGTCCTGCTTCCCCCCTTCTCCATGCTGGTGGTTTCCATGTCAGTCTGAAGACAGCCACACTGTGACATTTTAATGGGAGTGTGTCACATCTGTTATCTTCAATTCTTATAGGGCGTAGGGGAGTGGGGAAGGACATTACTACAGATATTACTTTTTTTTTTAAAGAGAGAGAATAGAGAAATCAATGGAAGAAAAAGAGGAAAGAGAAAGAGGGAGAAAAAATTTTTATTACAAAATCACCTTTATCTAATCACAGGATACTTGATGCTGTTGTCATGGTGAAGGAAAGAAAAGGCCAGGCCTGCAGCTCTCGGCAGCTGTCTACCCTGAGACTCACCTGGTGCTATGAAGAGCGCATGTTCTTTTTTCTGTTCAACACGCTTGCCTAGCTCAGTCTGCTTCTCTGCACATGTAAAAAAGAATCCACCTCCTTAGTATGTACACATGTAAGTATGTGCACCTTAATTTAATCCAGGAACAACAAGGACTTAGAAAAGTAATTGGAAGCTGAACAAATGGGAACCAGGTGCAGCTGGGGAAAAGCTAGAATCCTTGAAGTATTTTTGCCCCAGAAGAGGTTGCCCCGAGCCCAAAGGTGCTTCCTGGAGGATGCTGTAGCCCTGCTAGCTCAAAAGCCACAGACACAAGAAAGATAGGTTTCTCACAAGTTCTGTGCCTCCTGGAAAACAGGGTCCTGTTAGCAAGTTAATACCACCCCTTAGTAATTCAGACTGATCAGGCCCACAATCTCCCACATGAGTGGAGAGTGAGGGCTACATAAAACAGACAAATGGAGAGATTTCAGGGTTCCAGCAGCATCAAAGTCCTCTCTCAGAATCTGAGATTCTCTTGGGACTAAGACCAAGACCTTCTCTGGGTGGCCTGTATTTATTTAGTTATCAGAACAAGGGAGGAGAATACTCAAGAAGGGCAGGAACCGTTGAAGAACTTCTCCAAGTAAGGCACTGTGTTAGTTTAGGAGACTTGTGTCAACTCCAGGAAGATCCTCCCCTGGGAGTGAGAAGGCTGAGGCTACAGTGTTTATCTGGTTGAGGTTGGAGCCAGGTGTCCTTGGCAGTGACCTTGTCTGTTCTGTTGAGGCTTCACAGCTTCACCTGCCATTATCGGCTTCATCTGGGACCAGCAACTCACAGAGGTTCACTTACTGAGTCCACTGCCCATCTTCAGACAAAGGGCCAAGGCCTTGGGCAGACTCACAAGTAAACATGGAAAACCAACTGGGTAATTTAAGTCCTGCTCAGGACTGGACTTAAATTAAGTCCTGCTTTGTAGTGGTGTCCATCACGTGGTGTGTCTCCTTGACTCTGGGGACAACATGCTGTATTGCCACAGCAAGTAGTGCCATCAGGACACAAGGGACATGGGTTCTTTTAGGAGAAGGGTGATGCCACCAAGACCTCTCAACTGGGCCCAAGGAGCCAGGCAGAGGTGAGAACAAGGGGAGATTATCTGGTTGGAGGGGAAGGATTAAGAAATGTGAAATTTTACCATAATGTTATATTTTGTATTTACATTTATATTTGCTTCTGAGTTTTTCAAAAATCTGTAGTACTAGCTTCTTGATATTTTATACATAAATTCATACCACAGAGCAAAATAGAACAATTATTTGGAATTATGTACCATCCTCTACAATTGGGGATTTTTCTTTCTCTTCACTTCCATTTAATATTAAGCTTCAAAAAATAATATTAAGCTTCAAATTATATTATTTTTTCATAAATGAATAGATCCTAAAGAAAAAAATTCACAGGCATGTCTAATCTTCTGGTTCTTCTGTTTCTACCATACCTCCTACCAATAATGTAACGGTAGTGATATTGAATATTTCTGTAAACTCTACCCTGCTTGGATATTTTAAAGACCTAATTCATTACCTACTGTGATCCCTGCCTATTAGGCATTAGTATGCTATTTTGTAAGTGTGTAAACTAAGAGGAAGAGAAGAGAAGAAATGCAGGGAAATTCACACGGTCATGAATTTCTGCCCTATTGCTTAGAGGACTCCTAGGATAAAAGGAGAGACCTCTATAGTGGTGTCGCTGGTTACTGCAGAGCTCTGATCTGGCCACCACAGCAAAGGACTAAGGCACATTCAGAGTCTGACACACGTGGGTCACACTGTGTGTGGCATACCCCGTGGTTCACTGGCATATTCCTCACACACAGCCCACCCACTGGCCTTTGTGCCATACAGCACGTGTCCTTTCTTGAGGTCCACTCCAATGCAGCCTCAGTCATAGAATTAAAGAGTAAATCAAACACTTTTTCATATGTGTGTAATACAGATGAACAAAGGTTAACCACAAAGCTTTCAAAGAGAAAGCATCCCCGGTCTCAGATGGCATAATCTAAAATGATCAAATTCTACTCCTGAAGAGTTTTCAAATTGACACCCTTTTCTTCATTCCAGGGGTCCAATAGGCCCACTGCAATCTCAGGGCTGTGCTCTGCACAAACTCTTGGAAGGTGTGGATGAAACCGAAGCACTCCTGCAGGTTTCTTTCCCCATTGTCTATATAAGTGTTGTCCAAGATGGCATCTACCAGCCACCCACTCCTCCGGAGGACCTCAAAAGCTTGAGTTCCAATTGTGACATGCTGTGCTTGCCAAACACACACTGGTTTTCAAAGGTTTAATAGAAAAGTAAGAATGCAGAGTAGCTCGCTAGCACCTTTGCTATTGTTTTCAGTTTGAAATGAATAGATGCTGTACGATATTTAAATTCACTCCATGATTGCTTTCCACTTCTTTGAATGTAGCTATTAGAGAATGTGAATTACTGTAGGTATCTTTTCTTCAATTTTTAATTTTTATTGCTGCGTGCTTGCTGTATATGATGATTGCATTCTTCAGAGGGATTTGTAATATACACAGGACCTTTTAGCTCTTTTTTCACCTCTTTCCTTTCCTTTCCCTCCCACCCCTCCATCTCTCAATCCCCTTCCCATTTAGAAAGATCTATTTTTCCAAGCCTTATTATCTATGTTTTATTATTGGGTTTCTTAGATTCAAGAAATTGCATGATACGAAGCGCGAGTATCTGCTTTATTTTACTTAACAGTATGGTCTCCAGGTGCACCCATTCTACAAATCACTCAAGTTTACCCTACTTTATGGGAGAGTAGCACCCCATTTTGTGTAAAAACCACATTATGGTTTTTTCTACTCATCTTTGGATGCACCTACAGGCTGCTTCCAATCTTTAGCTGTATTATGCACGGTGCTGCTATAAACCTCAGTGTGCTTGGCTCAGGGTGATAGGTCATTTCATGTTCTTAATCAACAGGGATGACCTACAAGGTAAAACACACAAGACTGAAAATGTCACTAGTGAGGTTCAGGCCCTACCTTCTCCCTCTGCCTCAGGCAGCCTACCCTACAGGTTAGCTGTAGTCCCACAATGGAGTCCACGAATGCCTCTGACCTTGGCTTTCATTGCACTGTCCTGGTTACCTCATTGTCCTGAATGGATTTAATGTTTGCCCTTCATGGTCATTTTGACTTTGGAGAAGAGTCAGAAGTCATATGGTGCCAGATCCAGGGGCAGCAAAGGTGGGTGAGGACACAGTGTCCTATTTTTATGAGCTGTCTTCCATTGGATGGTGCTTAGCAGCACCGATGGGGCTTCTGATCGTATCTCATAAAGACACTCAGGAAAGAACACTCCAGACCTGCTTCAGAAAGTGGCAAGAATGACGGGATGAGTGTGTTCAAAGCATGGAGAAGCTCTGGCCACATCTCTTGGACTATAAGAATTTTTAAATTTCAGCATTCATGTTTTGATCAATCACTGTACATTAAGAAACAATGAGAGGCATAGACTGTAATGCGTGCCTGTATTTTTCCTCACAGCACTATGCTTTTCCCCCAGATTCCCATGACTGAGGGTCTGTGAAGTATGAACCTCTCCTATACTTAAAGCATGCAAATGTAATGTTGGGAAGATAAAGTATTTGATGTCAGCTTCTAAAATAGTCGTCTTTCACTCTCCAGCCAAGCAGAAATCCAGGCAAAAACACAGGACTCCCAGGCAAGCCTGTTGGGGACAATGAGCCCCAGAAGTAGCTCTAACTCTATGCAGAATAGTTCACTGACTATCGTCTCTGGTTTACTGTGGAATGACCATACTAGAACCACTGTATCTACTTAGGCTTTTTGTTGTTGCCATGACAAAGCTCCCAGGGCAGAGTAATTCATAGAGAATAGTGGTTCATTCGCCTCCTGCTTCCAGAAGCTGAAAGCACAGCATGGCACCCACAGCTCATGAAGACCAGATGCCGAACTGTAGTGTAGTGAAAGGCATCTCATGGACAGGAAGAGCAGGAGAGTTAACTCTCCCTCTTCTTACAAAGCCACGCATGTCGTCATGGGCTCCCAGCACACCGCTTCATCTACTTCCCTTTACCCGAGCAAAGCTGCACCTCTAATCACCACCAACATGAGTTTGAGGATTCGGTTTTCAACACACGCTCTTTTGGGGTATGCATTAAAAGTGTCAGCTAAATTAAAAACAAATGGGGCCACAGAGGCATAACTCTGACATGTTAGGGGAGCCCTGGCGTTTCTAGCACTTTTGGAAACCTGATAGTTCTGATGTTGTGACTGATTTTTTGTTTGTTTGTTTGTATATGTCTATCAGCACATGAATGGATAAAGAAAATATGGGGTTTATACAGTGCGGTACTCTGTCCTAAAGAAGAAACTTGAGTAGGAAAGTGGATGCACCTTGAGACCATCATGTTAAGTGAAATAAATTTGACACACAAGTTTCAAT
Organism: Octodon degus; assembly: GCF_000260255.1. Classification (NCBI taxonomy): domain Eukaryota; kingdom Metazoa; phylum Chordata; class Mammalia; order Rodentia; family Octodontidae; genus Octodon; species Octodon degus. The sequence continues at coordinate 3,408,258 of NW_004524780.1, forward strand.
ATCGCATGGTTTCACTTACGTGAGAAATGCAAAGTATAAATAAAGTGAAAAATAAAAAATAATAGGAAGTAGAGGGACAGATATTTCTGAAATGGGAAAGAGATCCAAGAATAAATAAACTAAGGACAAAGCAAAAGGTAGATAATAGGAAACAGGGAGATAGCTATCTTATGAGCGGAAAGAGGACCAGGCTGGAGAGAGGAGGCATGGAAAGAATGAGGAGATTAAAAAAATTTAAGATGTGTTATATACATGCTCCCACTCTGCCCCATGAATGAATGAAATCTTTAGTACTGCAAGGATATACTAATAAAAATTTCAAAGGCTACAAATCCAAATCGATTGTACCTAGGACTTCCTAGTTGCAATAGAAACACCTATTCCAACTAATAGAAATAATAGTTGAAAATCAAGGAGTTTGTGGGAACAATGAGAACATCTGCAAGCACTGAATGCCTTTTCTAACTCTTGAGTCGCGACACAGGTGACTGATTCATGCTTCCACGGTAAGGATTTGGAAGGCCAGCCCAGATTATATTACACAAGAATGAGCAGGACCAAGTGTGGTGTTCTTTTCAATATGTATGTGGCATAAGAGTAAACAAATCTGGCTTGAATACTTCTTGGAGCTCTTATTTATTATCTTTAAATTTAACATATATTTTTGGAGGTGGAATCCTGCTGTTTGTATGATGTAAATGTTTCCAAGCTCTTGGAGGAAGTGAGATACTTTAAACGGATTTAAGCATGTGTGTTGGAGCTCACGCCCCAGCGCGCGCACACACACATGCAAACATTCCAGGAAGGGTAAGTTTTAGGTTTGTAAGAGGCATCTCAGGGACATTTGTGCCTGCAAACATGCCTTTGAAAAGTCTCACCCTTATGAATACTGAACAAAATCATTGCATTTGTTGGTCGCCCCTGCCCAAATGCAGGGGCACATGGAGAAACCCCATCTAAGCTTCTCAGAAGCAGCCTGTGTTCACTCAATTTGACCATTCCCTTCTGGTTCAAACTATGATTGCTCTGTACAAGACCTAAAAGTTTGGCCCTAATATGACTGGAATGTTATCCTTGCACAGTTGGCTGTCATCATTTCTTGTCTGAATCAACATCTGTGCTTCAAGCCTTTGAAAGAAGAAAAATTGAATGTCTCTACTTCAATGTCCTGTACTAATCTTGGGCAATACGTAGCAAACGTGAAAGTGTGTACACCTAGCATACACCTCAAATTTTTTGGTGTGAAAATGGAGTATTGGAAAGTTAGGCTTTGTTTTTATTTTCCAAAGACACGGAACTTGGACTTCTCCTTTTATTTCCCCTTTTGCGGCTTGCTTTACTTCGGGAAAGGAAAATGCCCTTCCTTAGAACCTGATATTCTGGTCTGTAAGGAGTCATGAAAGAAGGTTGTGTGTTGGATTATCAGCAACATCATCAATGGAGGAGTGTCCGGTGTCACAACCGTTCAGCTTCTCCTTGGTGCATTGAAGCTGTGTATGAGACTTCCCGTGGCAATGTTAGCACAAGAAGTTAATTATGTGAGCACAGGCCAGCTGCCCGAAGAGGGGGAATGGCACGACCAGTGCTGAAGGGGCAAAGGAAACCTCCGTCCCTTTTCTTTCTTGCTTTTCTTCTCTGCTAATGACGTACTCACGTGTAGGCCTTGAAAATGCTGTACAAGAAGAAGCTTAAGTCCTTTCTCTGTGTCTTTACAAATATATTTTCCCCGAGCAACCTGATCACACAAATAGCAAGCCTTCTTAATTTCTGCCAGCTTTACAAAATTTAAAAGATCTCATTTTAACATTAATATTTGGGGCAGCTGGTGGAAAATTAATTTAAGTATGCTGAGGATTTGTGGCAAACATGAAAGCTTTTTAGATCAATAGTCAATCTTGTGTTTGTGATATTGTTGTGAGTACTCGGAATCTGTGTTAAATTATTCTGCATTCTCAGCGCTCTCCCACTTAGGAAAATGAAATATGTATTAGGAATAACGGCAAATATATTTTTATCAATTTTTGTGTTTTATACTTAGTGTTTTTTGTCTCACTCAAAACTGCTATGTGTGTCTTCTTTATAATTCTGCTTTTTAATTGTTGACATTTTGATGAAAATATTTACCACTCATAATTTATTTTCCAAGCTTTACCATGTGTATAGTAAACTTACATGCATTCATACCAGTTTCCCATGATGGATGCAGTCATTGTGTGTCATAAATATAAACTAAGAAAAAAAATGATTGGTCAATTTTTCATAAATATACAAACTTATAGAGGATGAAACAATGACAATGTTGGTTGATGGAGTGGTTTTTATTAGGTTCCCCCCCCCCACAGTAAACAGAAAAGAAAGATAAAAGAAACCTTTATTGTGGGTACTCGGAAGGCCACAGGAAAGGAAAGACCTGAAGCTTCTGAAAGCCTGACTAGGGGAACAAAGGCTCTATAGGGCCAGGATGGAGGTGGGGTGTAGGGGTGGTCTATGTGATGTGGCAGACAGTGATTGGGCAGGAGGCAGGAACAAGGAAACAGGATATTGTCAAAAAGGAAGTAGGAAGTTGTAATTTGATTGGGACAGAGAAGGGCAGGAATAGCACATGGCCTCCAGTGGCTGGCGCCATATTGGCTCGCTGCCATAATGATGTAGCAGATTAAGGTGGAGAAAATCCAATTTTGAAACACAGACAAACTCATCCAAATTGACTAACATGAGGAAGTATGTGCCTGTGTGCCTCTAATCCCCACATTCCTCAGTTTCTTTTCTTTTTTAAAAAAGATTATTTATTTATTTATTTCATACAGGGTCTCACTACCCAGTTCAGACTGGATGAACAAAAAGTGAAAAAAGAGAATGTGGTTTTGAGACACCAGGGCGTACAGCTGTACCACAAAGAAAGAAAGAAAAAATCTTGAGTCATTTGTAAGAAAATGGGTATACCCTGATATCATAAGTAAAAGAAATCAAACACAAGGTTAAGTAGCATATAGTTTCTCTTGCATGACATACCCAAATGATAAAATAAATTAGAGAAAGTAGTGAGATAGATCTTTCTCACATGTGAGGGGGCCCAAAGGGTGGAAGGAGAGAGGGCAACAAAAGAGGATGAGAGAGAAGGTCAGATGTGTTCTGTTCTGCACTAACTCCACAGGGAGTGCAAGTTCTCTCCTCAGTATGTACTGCAAACATAAACTATATTTTTAAAAAGACAATGAGTTAAAATTAATATGAAAACAAAGAAAAGAATTTGTAAATATCAGAAAAGAAGCTCACAACATGAAAAATAAATTTAAAGAAGATCCACAAATTCAAATGCTGTTCTTCAAACTAAATAAAATTACTAATTTTTTTTTTTAGTAAGGACAATGAAGTAAGACAGACAATTAATTTCAAGCCTTACAGACCAGGAAGATATCAAAAACATAAGAAAGAAATACTATGTACAAATAGAACAGAAAATTTGCTGAAAATGGGCAAAATATCCTAGAAAAACAAATCTTAGCAAAGTCATTCTCTTTTCACCATAGAACAAGTAATCATGGCTATAAGAAATTTTACAATATACAATATAATAACCATTGTTAATTTCCTCTAATCTTCTTTTGAAAGTCTGTATCGTTGCTATTGCTTTTGTTTAAACTTCAAAATAAAATAAATAAAATAAAATTTTACAACAATGAAGAAAGTCCACTCATAAAACATTATATCCATAGGATTTTGCTCTTCATATTTTCTCAAATATTTAATACAGCCTTTCCCAAAGTGACCTTCATATATGCAAAGTATATGACAAGGTACTGAATGCTCCTAGAAATCTAGAAAATGCAAATTTAGATCATACAGAGACAGGGTATATTCACTGGTCTAATGAGAATTAAAAAACTGAGAAATCAGATATTGCTGAGCAGAGAAAGGAATTGAAACACACTCTCTTCTATAGCAAAACTACTGAATAATCTTGATCAGAGTTTAAATACGCTCAATAGGCATTTTCTATTTCTGACAGTCCACGTACACAACGGAAAAGCTAGGCGTACGTGCATGCACAGGAACGCTTACTGTAGTTATGCTCATAAATAGCTAACAAAAATGCCAAATAACTATCACCAGTATCATGGGCAAATGCTTTGCAAATATTCCAATAATAAAATATTATACAAAAATGCAAAGAGCAAGGGGCCAAGGAGATGTCTCAGTAGAATAAGCACACTGCCTGGCAAGTACAAGGGCCTGAGTTCAATTCCTGGTTTTGAAAGAAAAAAAAAATGCAAAGAGTACTGGAAATGGGACATGGGCTAACCAAAGATGTTTAGCAGAAGAAACAAGAATTGAAAGCAGGGCTGGCCAAATAGCGTAGAGGATTAAAGTGCCTGCAAGCAGGCGCAGGGACCAGGAGTTCAATCCCCAGGCCTGCCATGCCAGCCCCACCCCAAGGGTGCACTGAGAAGGCAACTGAGACTAGGCATGGTGGCACATGCCTGTAATCTCAGCTCTCAGGAGGCCATATACAGGCAGATCACTATGAGTTCGATCTAGTAGTGAGACACTGAATGCCCTGTAGACCCTTCCCTAAAAATACAAAAAAAAAAAAAAAAGTGAAAGCAATTATGATAAAGATAAAAAAGTATAGTATGAACAGATACTTGAGGAATAGTATTAACAGAGATAGGAAGTGATTGATAGCTAAATTAGGAAGTGTTACCTCATGGAAAGGGTTAGCATAAGAAGGGAGTGTTCAGGAGAGGCTGGGGTGCTGTGCTATGTTTTGTGTGCATCCTTAGATGTATCTTTCCTAGAAAAATTTAAACCATCATCTCTATCTTTCTCTTTAATCTCTATTTCTATCTCTAGCTCTAGAATTCTAAATGCAATCTTGATCCTGATTGTATTGTTTAGGTATGCTGTTACTAGGACAAAATACTCAATATTAGCAGGCAGAAAGGAGAGAAATGTATTTTGGTTCATTATTTCAGAGGATGCAGTCTATGCTCATCTGGTTCAAAGCAGAAACATCACTATGGAAAGGTTTGGTGGAGGAAACCTGGGAACTCACGGGATCCAGGAAGTGAAGAACCCAGGAGGAGCCTGAGGGGAAGAGGCCAGAGACCAAGCACGGTCTCAAGGTCCTCATGACCCGCTTTCTCTAAGGAAGGCCCACCCCCTCATAACCTCACTCAGCTGCGGATGATTCAATGACTGTGCCCTTACAGCCCAATCAGCCCTCTGGAAGACTCTTACACCAGAAGGATCAACAGCCAGGTCAGTCAGACTGATGTGTTTGGGTGAGAACCAACTGAAAATTCAGTTGCTGAATGACCCTTAAAATGATCACTTTTCTTGTCGCTTATAAGCAGTGTGATATGGACCATTGTTTGTACCAGTGTCTGCACGGGCAGGTGTAGATACAAATGTAGAAGCACAGAAAGGTGAAGATATCTGTAACATTATGCTGCTAAATTCATATGCTTTGAGAATCTTAAGAGATTCACTTAAAGTTTTCAGATATCAGAATAT
>NW_004524780.1:3417774-3428898 GCF_000260255.1 Octodon degus
TTAGATTGTTTACCATCCAGAAGACAAGCTTATTGTTGTTATCAAACAACTTAGGCTGTTAAGCTTAACCTCACTATCTGTCTGCATATCAAACATTTTAGGCATAATATGGAGCAGGCATTTTTCATCAAGTATTGATATGTTGAACTTTAAGTCCTGGGCCTGGGCTAGGACTGGGTCTGGTGGTTCCCGGAACACGGCAGAAAATCCCCAATGTTCTTTGAAAAGGTTTTGAAGGAATATTGACCCTAAAACCATTTTATCCTCCAAGCGAAGTCTAGGGCAACATTGTGCTTGAGGGTACAATCAACAACATCTACGATTTGTTGAGGTCAGGAACTGAATCTGCAAAGCTCGTTCTGAGCACACTCTCCCTGCTCCCCCATGGGATTTACTGGGTATTTGACATTATCTTCTGTTTTCTGTAAACTCAAAATAGTGAAGATGGAACTAATGTGAGGTCTAGTGGCTCAAGGGGCTGTGACATCCATGTCTATGTCTGGTTCCTGCCCCTCCTCCCTGGTGCTGCCTCCTGATGTTCTTCCTGGTGGCCATGAGTTGAGCAGCTTGGCTCCCCCACACCCTTCTGCCACGATGCTCCTGACCAGCAACAGGAAAATAACTAAGAGAGCAAATCGTTTATCAAAACTGAAGATTATGAATATTTTGAAGACTTCTGATAAACTGTCATTATGCTGGAGGCTCTTGGCCTTCCTGTTGGCATTTCAAAGATACTTGATGCTGACACATGCCTGGATAGACATGTGACCAACTGGGGTGTGATTGTGTGTGTGTGTGTGTGTGTGTGTGTGTGTGTGTGCACATGTGTGCCTGTTACCACTTCCATCTGTATCTGAGGCAAACCATCAGCCTCCCCTGACAGAACACAAATTCAAAGATAAAAGTATTAAGGAGAAATTTAAAGGTGACAAAAATAGAATTTTAAATCAAGTGCAGAATCCTACATGTGGGACTCTGTGTACCAACGATGTGTTACTTAACCACACAACCAACTCAGATTTCTTTAACATCTAGAGCAAACTATGTAATATATACCTTGAGTGCTTCATTATGTAGTTATTTCCCCCTAATCCTTTTAAAAATGTCTCTACTACTGAACTATTACTCCTTTTTTTAGAATCAAATGATTACACAACAATTGCTTTTATGCACTTTGAAATACAAACATAATTATTGACAGCTATTTCTATTAAGAGTAACCAGTACTATTTAGATTTTTTCTTATAGTAACTGTTTTCAAATCCTGTATCTATAATTTCTCCATTTTGGACCTGCAAATTATGCTATTAATATCCAACATAGATTAAGGATTTTTTTTTAAAAATGATATATGCACTATATGTGAGAACATATATGTCTGATATTAGATTTTTGTCCCCATTAACAAATAAGTGAGAATGCAAATAAACAGAATGATACTTGGGAAACACAAATTTAAGGTCACTAGTATTTCCTTCCAATTAGTAAATATTATGCCAATAATGGCTGACCTTAAAAATGTATGGTAGTGTATCATTTTGTGAAGCCTGTTATTGATTTTAGTTTATTTTCCTGAAAATGAGATTTGATCGATTAGATAGATTAGAGATAGATAAATAGATAGATGGATAGATAGATAGATAGATAGATAGATAGATAGATAGATAGATAGAGGGCATGCATGTATTACCACCAGGCAGGTATTTTTATTTATATTCTGAAGGACATTTTAAATGAGTTCCTTTGTTTATTAATTCTCTTCATTTCTTCTGATTTGTTTGTCAGAGAAACCAATCATGTAGATAATTTTCTGCTCTGCTTTTCATAAGTAGCTTCTTATTTTCTACAGTTTTTGACAAGTTTGCCCTGTCTATAAATCTAAGTGTGGCCTTTTAAATTTATATTCTACATTATTGATCGTTTTTGCATTGTCAGTGTGTCCCTTCTGGCCAGTGTGTATTCATGTAAGTTCATTTTCTGTTGCTGCAGCAGGGCCGCCTTACAATGCTCATTCCTACTTTTGATGTCATTTGTTCAAGTCTTCAGGCTTTAGACATGTACCACACTCCTTGCACTCTTCCACCAGAAGAAAGAAGATGATTTGAGACAACGGAATTCTGAATAAGACTTTTTGCTTTCTTCCAGAGGTGGGTTTTGCTGATTTGCCTGTTGGTCTGTTTCTCTTTGTTGAAGTCTTTTATTCATCTTTCTTTTCTTCCATTTCCTTATTCTTGAAAGAGAACTGATCTGAGTTTGCTGCAAGGAGGTCATGTGCACTGTTTTGATTTGGTCAACTCAGAGCACTCCAGGGTAGGGTTTGCTTCTTCCGAACACATTGCAGGACACTGGGATGACTGTGGCAGTTACTCTACAGCTTAAGTTTTGCTGCTCCTCCATTGTTTCATAGATATTATAAACCAAAGTCATGAAAAAACATAATTGCCAATAGAGCAGTCCCTATTTGTCTTTCAGTAGCAAAAATCTTTCAATCAGTACAGAAGTATATAAAATAAAAATAAAAAATGTTCCTTCCACCTCTTTGTCTCCTCTCCAGTTCTTACAACCTCTAGCTTACCTACCTCCTCAGAAATTTAGCTTTGTGCCTTTCTCAGATGCCATCTCAGCAATCTTTAACTTTATAGATGAACATAGATATACACCTTACCAGTTCTTCTTCCTAATGTATAAAATATCAAGGGGATGATCTTCTATGGTATATCATGTGATGTGTTTCTATGTCTTATGTTTCTAAGAACATACATCTTATCATATCTCTCTCTCTCTCTCTCTCTCTCTGTCTTTCTATTTAATTATATTTCATAACACTTTGGGACACTCTATCTTTCAAAGACTAGCTGCTTATATCACCTTGCTTTTATAGTACATGCTGCACTGAAATCCTTCCCAATGTGCTCCTTTTGTATAACAACTGCAAGGATTTCTACAGTTTTGTGTTTAAAAGAAGAGCTTTGTCAATAAATGGGAGTTGTTTACGGTTTTCACCAATTGTGCCATGGTCCTCTTTGAGAAGGCCCCGCTGAATCACTCTCCTCTGCAACACTCCATTCTCTACACTCTTTCTAACTCACATTACTTATAAAAAGTTCAATTACTATACAAATGTGATGGGCCAATGGATTTTATCTTACTATTTTAGTTAACACCATTTTAAAGTCTTGAATATGCTTTAAATTTTTGTCCATTTTCTTCAACAAATTTTCTTGATTGTCCCTCTTGCATAACTTTTGCTGTTGTTGCTGATCTTTTACTGATTTGCACATAGACTTCTTTGGTGCTGAATATCAGGTTGTTCTCTGTTTGCTGTTCTAATTAGTATCTCTCAACCAGTTGGGTGTGTTTGTTTTTTATTTTTATTTTAGTTCTGTGTTCAACTAAGTCAACCTTTTTCTCTTGAGTCCCAGATTTTGTGTACTGTTTCAGAAGTTTCACTACCTCAGAAAAATGAAACCTACTATCATTACAAGATCCTATTTAACAACTCTTTAGTTGATTCTGCCCTTAGATTTTGAGTGGGAAGTCAACCTGGATTTCATTTTCCTCTTTCCTAAAGAGTGCACAAAATACATACTCTCCTTTGACAACAAAAGGGGATGGGTTTCATGATAATTCAGTAGGATCTGTGATCAGCATATCTGCTGATTTTATTTTTATCTCATGCAACTCTATTTCTTATTGTTCTGTTACAGTCATCTGCACATTTATCTCCAGCCTGAATTTACATGTAAGAACTCAAATTCCTAATTCAGATCCTGTCCAGACCAAAGTTCAAAAAGTCATTTCTGTACTAAAGTCAAAAGATTCTCCAAGATAGGTGCTGGATGCTATCCAACTTGTCCATTCTGACTCAGACTGAAATAAACTCCTGAGATCCTGGTGTCCAGAGGGAAGTATAGGGTGTGAGGATCCAACTATATCGGTACACACGAAGCACATGGAGCAGTGTGCAGGCCATAAGCTCCTAAGCTGGAGCAGAAAGCACAGTGAGGAACACAGAACCAAACTGTGCTGGGATGGTTTGTTGGCTGCGTGATCCTGCTCAGCTCATCCTGAAGTTGGTCCAGTCTCAGTTGGCAGACAGCATACCTGGGAATACGACCTTGTAGAGGAGCAGAGTACATCTCCAGTCTTAAATTTTTCAGCCTGGACATGTGGAGCAGCAGGCTCTGCAGGGTGCCAATGGACATGGAATTCTACATGTAGCTGAAGATGGTGAGCTGGGAGCAGTGGCTCAAGGCTGGCAGAAAGGTCCAGAACTGGGCATCTGTGATCCCACAGGCCTGCAAGTGTAGGCTGGTCAGAGTGTCTGCAAGGTTATTCAGGAGAAATTGGAGTGGATTAAGAGAAAAAAGGGTTGGGTTGATACTGTAAAGAACCAAGTGTTTCAGGTGTCTGATGTTTGGACACTGTGCCAGCTGCTTCCAGTCAGACTATGAGAGTGGGCAGTAAACTAATGAGAGTTTCTCCAAAGGGGACAAGAGGGATCTGAGCACCTGGTTCAGGTAGCCTTGCAGGAAGGAGACAGAGTCCATATAAATCTCCTGCAGACAGCAAAGCTTAAGGAATTCAGAGGTGATTTTGGTGAACAACTGCTCTTTCTTCTTTGGGAAGAAGTTGGCAGACTCAGAGATGTCACAGAGAATTAGTTAAGTTTTCTCATCTGGCTCAAGTAAGGGGCAAAATGAACCAGCGTGGAGAGATTCCAGTAGTGACCCACATCCACTTCCTCTACAGAATCAAGGTTCAGTATTTCTAAGACCTCTGTGATCTTTTGAAAGCATGTGGCTTTAATCCACAGCTTTAGACAGTCCAGCTGCACCAGTCTTCTCCTCTCCTGGACCTACGTAAGGAGGCAAGATTGACTAGAAAGAGGACCTAGACAATCCTCATCGAGAGCCAGATCAAAAATCACCTTGAGGGGCACAGCTTTTGTTGTGCATGACCCGGTTTCTTCTTTTTCTCTCCTCTGGATGGCCTCTGAGGTGCAAGCTTCAAACTGATTTCCAGTCCAGAATCTCCAGAAGTTCTGGTGTACATCTTGTGTATCTAATATTTGCAATTTCAACCTCCTGGAACAAACCTTCTGGCTCAGCAACACATAGAGCCCATCCAGCACAGCTTGAAACATCCATTGCTGCATGAGGACAAAATCCAGGTGCATGTCCAATGTTCCTGGTTTCTTCCTGGTCATCAGGGCTCCCAGAGGCAGGGTGGGATAGGACCAGGATGGTACCATGGACTTCAAGACCTGTGTGTTTCCCCTGCTGAAGGCCTCCACGAACACTGGTGGGAAGAGCTCCCCTGAAAAATCCTCTATGGCTTCCATGGCCAGAACCTCATCCCTCAGCAAGATCCCAATTGCTAGCTGCATGTGGAGACCGAGTGCTCATCCTGGTGAATCTGGAAGGCCACAGGTGCTGGGAAACACTATTTTACTAAAATCTCAAATATCCTCTGCAATTCCTTTACAACAGGATGTTCACACAGCCAGTCCAAGAGCGTTATTCAGTCCTTCTTGTTGCTGATGGGGGCTGCACTGTGACCCATCACTTTCACCAGCCCTCCTACTCCACAGCAGGTTGTCATATGCCATGTAGCTATTTCAACTGTTCACGCCTTTGTTCCTGAAGCTCATGACCCCTATGGTGCTGCCAACTCATCCTGTGCCTTCTGTAATCCCAGCACTTAGGAGGCTGTAAACAGGAGAATCACCAGTCTGATCTAGTAGTGAGACCATGAACACCCTGTAGACTGTTCCCAAGAAGTCCAGAGGCTTTCTTAGTATCTCACTCAGTAGGTCATGGCTACATGAGGTCAAGGCAAGAAGTAATTTATTCAATGCCTGGTTTTGCCCCTGGGAGTTTGCTGCTGTCAGTAAGGATTGGTGGCCACACCTCTCATCCCAGCACAGAGCTGAATGAGGTGGCTTGGTGTTTTGAGTCCCGAGAATGCAAGCAGGGGCTCCAGCCTCCAGATATCTGATTTTAAGTAGGGTCATACTTTCAAATCCCTTTTAGATTTGCCTGCCAGCACAAAACGACATATGGATAAATTCATCAATGTAAAAAGTCTTTCCCTAAAAAATTTATTTTTGCTATAAGTGCTTATGATTGAAGATTGTGGATTGGAAATGTTGTGCAATTGATACTTTCTATCACACAGGAAGTTGCTGAACAAAAGAGACAACTTAACTCAGAATTGTTTCACATAGGTTGAAGATCTATCCCGGAACAGGTCAGGGATATTTATCTTACAGACCATGTTTACAGGTGATAGCTACACTTAGTTTTATACCAATATCAGAATCCTGAGTTCCAGCTTCTTACCTTTCCTTAGCATTTATATTGAGATTTTAGTTATTTGGTACAATGTGAAATTTTAATTTTCAATCCACCATTATTATACACATTTCAAGGTTAGTAAAAGATGAATCATTTACAAATTGCCTCAAAGTGAAAATTTTAAACCTTAACTGCCACTTGCAAAAACTGATAGAAATTAGTACTACAATCATCTCAGGCACCCTGTTTAAATATTTACATGATTTTTCCCCCTTCTTTTTCTCCCTATCTTTTTCTCCTTTCCCTCATCTTCATTGTTTATTTCTCACTTCTTGTTTTTGCTTTTGCATTTTTGCTCTTTAAAATAAAATGAAAAACAAAAATTGCTTCAGAGAAGGATAAAACCTAGATGACCTTGTTTTCCAGACCCCAATGTTCAGATACAGACAAGAGAAATATCCAGCCCACACGGCAGTGTCCACAGGAAGCCTCTGGCTGCCTCCCCTCCTTGGCCTCAGACATCCTCTGGGACTAACGAGGGAACAGTTAGTCTCTAGTTACATTATTGAAACCTTGATCATCCTTTCCCTGTTGCCTGCTCTGCTACCGGAGAAAGGAACAGGAACAAATTGGTTGATTTGGGCTTGGGGATGTAAATGTTGTGATTTCTTATGGTTCATGTCTGAGAATGATGACCACGTTTTCTGAAGAGGAATCACCTTTGACATGTCAAATCACTCATGGAATTCAAAAACTTTCAAGGAATGTCAAAAAGTTCATTTTCCTAGGTAGCTGCATCCGCGAGGAGTGAATCCTCAGCGTGGCCTTCACAGTCGGTCCCATTTTTGATGCTCACTGCCTGGATAAGTCTTTCTTTCTTTTTTCTCTTGGTCTTCTAATCAGTGATTGCACGGGTATGTTGGGACGATAAATTAAACAACAAAGTGGTGACAATATGCTTGAGGAGGTGCTAGATTGGTACAAGTTATGCTTATTAACTTTGTGGGCCATTATTTATAAACCATAAGGAAAACCTGAATTTACACCAACTCACCATACCATGACCTGAGAAATGACAACTGTGTGGCAGGATAAAAAGAACATCATTCTCATAATCCTTCCACAGTAAATTTGTTTCTAGGAGACCAAGTGATTTGGGGAATTTGAAATGAACAAGAATTTTCATGAGAAAAGCAAACAGAGAGCCAACAGCTACACACACTTTATGGACAAAAGTAAATAAAAGGAAAGCAAATTTTGAATTCTGGGAGTATGTAACACATACAGGGTTGATCAAATATATGAGAATGTTTACATTTTTAAATTTTATTTCAAAGAGAAAAAGGAAAACAATTTCAAAACAAGATAATAGAGTAACAATGGTTAATACATTGTGGATTGTTCTATTTAAATTAGTTCATCAGAGTACAAGATATCAACATTTAATTATCCAAACATTATTAACACAAACTTTTCTTTTTGATGAATGAAGATAAATTAGTAGTGTGACTATCACAACTATCCACTTAGCTATGTATTCTAAATAATAGCAATATGTTTATACAAGCAGGAGGGTAGAAGATCAAAATGAAAATGTAAGAAGAACTCATTGTTTCTGTAGGATTTTAAGTAAAATCTTCTGCATAGTTATCTTCTCCCTCAGTGACCTATACTCCTTGATAGCGCTCAGGCTTCACAAAGAACATTAGAAATTACATCAAATTTCACTAAGCAAAATGATAGGAATTCAGTAATTGTTTCACATGGCTTACCTATTTTTATTGCTAGTGGTCCTTCTGTTTATTTATTTTTTGACCAACCCTACTGTTTTGAAGGTGCTCCACACTCATTTCCATAGTGGTTGCACCGGTCTACACTCCCATCAACAGTGAAGAAGGGTTCCTTCTTCCCCAAGTACCGCCATCATTTCTTACTAGTTGATTTCTTGATAGCAGTCATTCTTTCTGGAGTGAGATAGGATCGCAACGTTGTTTTAATTTGCATCTCTTGAATGATCAGTGTATTGGTCAGGGTTTTAGAGGAACAGATATAAAATAAGGAACAGATATTAACAGAAGATATATAATGTAAAAGGAATCACAAGATTGTCTTACTAAAGCAGCAGAGTCAGATGAGAAAGCGGGCAGAGGGTGTCTGCACACCCCAGACTGAAGGATTCAGTCCCAAGGTCTGAAGCTCACTGCTGTGCTCTCTGCAAGTCTCTATCCGTCAGCTAATGGGTCTGCGATGGAAGACAGAAGAGTCTGTGATGGACACTGAAGTCTGTGATGACGGAAGGAGGCCAGAGAGTCTGCGCTGCAAGCCAGGCGACGAAGTCCACGCCAAATAAGAGTGAAGTTCCTCTGACAAGTGGTACATGACTCCTTCCTCAGCCCCTTTATATGGTCTCTTTGTGCTGAGTCACTTTGGGGCGGGCCCATTGTGCCCTAGAGTGGAACCAATCGCACTCCAGGGCAGGCCCTAGTCCCGCTCTAGGGAGGAAACAATCACGCCCCAGGGCTGCCCATTGAGTCCTAGGTCAGAACCAATTGTGCCCCAGGGTGGCACCCCCACAGGCTGGAACCTGGCCACGAGTCATCCAGCCAAGTTGATACAATGTATCAACCACTACAACCTGTGATGTCAAATATGATTCCAAATATTTATTTGCTGTTTGCATTTCTTCATCTGAAAAGTGTGTATTCATCAGATGCCCATTTTTGGACTGGGTCTTTAAATCTGGTCGGTCTGATTTTTTTTGTTGTTGTTCTTTATATGTTCTCAATAGCAATCTTTTGTTGCAGAAACAGCTGGCAAACATTTTAAAAAATTATTACAGTAAAAGACACATTGCTATAAACTCTCAAAACCTTCCTTGTCACTTTGAACATGCTTATCTCAGCACTTGGGCTCCTTTCTCCAGCAATTCTGGAAGTCCTCTTTCTTGAGGGTTGATAAGAGGTGTGATAAATTCTGTGGAGACTACTGCTGCAGCGGGCAATGAGAGGCAGCTCATAAGATGCTAAGGCTGCGTCCTCACCCACCTCAATCACCAGACCCAGCACCGTGCAACTTCTGGCTCTCCCTCCAGGTCTGAATGAACATGAAAGGGAAACATTTTAAATCTATTCAGAGGCTGGTGAGATGGCTCAGTGGTCTAAAGCACCTGCTTGGAGCAGACTTAGCAAAGCACAGGGTCCGCGGTTCAGTCCCCCAGCACCACATGCCAGCCAGCCCCGCCCCCTGGTGGGCTGAGCTGGCCACACACGAAATAAATAAATAAAATTTTGGGGCCGGGGAGATGGCTCAGTGGAATAAGCACTTCCCTGGCAAGTGCAAGGGCCTAAGTTCAGTCCCCAGTTCTGAAAAAAAAAAAAAAAAAAAGAATGCCACTTTGGGGGCCTGCCCCTTAGCTCAGTTCTTTAAGTGGCTGCTTCAACAAAGCCGTCAGCCTCAGGTTGCTGTGGTT
This sequence comes from Octodon degus, assembly GCF_000260255.1. NCBI lineage: Eukaryota > Metazoa > Chordata > Mammalia > Rodentia > Octodontidae > Octodon > Octodon degus. The sequence continues at coordinate 3,427,543 of NW_004524780.1, forward strand.
TGATCCCCACTACTCAAGCCAGCCAGTCATGCCTTGAAGGCATTCGGAGCAAAAAAAAAAAAAAAAAACACTTCTGCCATTTTTATGGCTGGGGAGATAGCTCAGTGGAATAAGTGCTTGCCATAAGATCCTGAGTTTGATCCCTAATACCACCCCCCCAAAAAAAAAATCCATTCAGAGCGTCAAGGCAGTAAGGACGGCTCACTAATGACCTCTGGGCAGGGACCCACAGAGCTGCTACAGAAAGGATGACGTGATCATGGTGCTCAAAGCAAGGGAGAGGTTGTAGAGGGGACTCATGGCAATGCGTATTTTCTTTTTTGAGACTATAAAAAATAGTAAAAGGAAAATCATAGCATGAGCAATGATAGAGAATTTCACTAAACAAAAGGATAGGAATTCAGCAATGGTTGGTATATTGCATATTGGTGTCTTCAAATTAGTTGTTCAGATTATAAAATGCAAGCTGTAAGGTTGGTCAAGAAATTATTAAAAGAAGTGAGAAAAAAATAAGCATTAACTGCTCCTTCATTTAATAAAAATTTTAAAATTGAAATATTTGCCATATTTTTCAATCATAGTGCGTACTGATGTCCTTATTAGCACTGACTCTAGAGAGTCTTTTTGGTTAATTGCTTGAAATCTTACAACAGAGGATCAATTGGAAGAGTTTTAGAGAAGTAATTTTAACTGTTCTTCTAGAAGGCTCTCTAAAGCAAAGGTCTGTGTGTCAAATAGTCTCCAAAATATTGCACACCATTTTACACTGATGATTAATTGAGCTCAGAATGGTTTTCAATATCACTTTTTTTTTGCTTGATAATTGTTCTAAAGTAGGAATACATCACCCACTTCCTTTTCGTCCCAAGTTGAGTATACTTTCACGGAACCAGATGGCTCTTGTTGGATATACACTGACTAGCAATTTCAATAAATTTCCAAAACATAACCTGGAAGGAGTAGAAACAATGTGGAGTTAGTTATGTGGGTGAGTGGACTGACTAGTTGTTTGACCAATTGACGGGCAGAACAGGCAATCACATCTGGGGCTTTCCAAAGGGCAGGGAAAACATTTTACTTTCCATTCTTGATTAGACCCTTCTTCTGGCTACAGCCCTAAATTAGGAAAAATCTTTTTTTTCCTTTTCCTTTTTTTTAAATTTATTTTGTGGTACCAGAGATTGAACTCAGGACCTTGAGCTTGCCAGGCAAGTGCTTATTCTACTGAGCTATCTTGCTATCTCCCTGGCCCTTTTGTCATTTTGCATCAGCTGCCCAGTCTCTAATCTGCAGAATACTAGGGGTCTCAGCCAGCCCCCAATAGGTGCTCAAACGGTACGGGAGAAAAAGTAGCAC
>NW_004524780.1:3428998-3429512 GCF_000260255.1 Octodon degus
TCCTTTCAGAGTTAAGTGCTGGGGAATCAAGAGAGCATCTTCAGTTTGTAGCTCTGGGTTTTATGAGTGATGCACCCGAATGGGGCGTAAGGGATGTCGATTTGCTTTGACACTGGAGAACTTAGCCTCCTGGCAAGCACAGCCAGGTTGTTTGGCTGAGTTGTTTTATATGACAGGCAAATAAATTATATTAAAATTATGAAGTGAAATTTGTAATTTTAATATAATCTGTGGACTTTGAAGTTTTTGGATATCTTTATTTCATATGAAAAAATTGCAAAACACTATAAAAGTGACAACTCCATTCACAGAACTATTGCTGCAAAGTACTACATTGTATTATTTTGAGGACAAAGCATATATCATTTTATTATACCCTATCAATCTATGATATATATTTGAGCAATGAATCATCTAAACTGCTTTGAGATTGTATACTATATTTGAACAAACTTTATTGCTATATATTATGTAACAAGTGTGTATTTGTTACTTGAAAAAAATTGCCATTAAC
>NW_004524780.1:3430191-3431190 GCF_000260255.1 Octodon degus
ATAATAATATGTATAAAATCCATGCTATCTGTAAAATAAAATATTCTCCAGAGTTAGAAGAAAATGAAAGAGAAGCTTGTCCTTTCATGTAAAATAACTGGATATGGGTTGGGGAGATGGTTTAGTAGAATAACTGCTTTCTTGGCAAGCTCAAGGGCCTGAGTTCAATCCCCAGTTCTGAAAAAAAGAAAAAAAAATAACTGTAGCAAAATATCTTCACTGTGTCTCCTAATCTGTAGAATAACTGGATATAACAACTACCATCAAATATGAAAAGAAGGACAAGAAAAGGTTTAAATTCAGAAACCTGCAAAAGCTATGTCTTCCTCATAAAGGAGCTTACAGTTAGAAAGCAAGTAAAAGTAATTACAAGATGAACCAATACTGGTGATCTAGGGCTGGTGAGATAGCTCCGCACACTAAGCACCTGCTTAGGCAAGGGCAGGTACTGGGCTTTGATCTCTGGCACCACATGCTAAACCAGTCCTGCCTCTGGGCTCACTCTGCTGGCCACTCAGACAGGGTGTGGGGGCACGTGCCTGTAATCCCAGCACTGTGGAGACTGAGACAGGAGGATCACTGTGAGTCCAAGCCACATAGGCAGACCCTCTACTAAAACCAGTAAAAAACAAATTGGTGATCTGATTAACTGAAGAGGTCTATATTTTGTCTACTCTATCTCAGTTTCCTGTGAAGGCAGGATTGTCCCTGCTCAAAATAAAATACTGCACCAGTCACATGGGACCCCACCACCTCCTGTGACAGGTGTGTTATCCTACCTTTCAAAAGAACATACTGACAATGCCAGGGTAACTTTTTCAAACTCTGGCTGGCTTGCAGTGTTGTCCAGGAGTGAGCAGTCATTAAGCAACTTCCTTCTACCTCTGCTCAATATTCTGGCTTCACCTTTGCTCTTAAGCTAAAAGCTAAAATCCCCTCTAGCTAAAAATGAATTTAAAAACTTGCAAGAATTGGGCCCAATGATCTTTATTTTATTTT
>NW_004524780.1:3436124-3462644 GCF_000260255.1 Octodon degus
AAACAAACAAAAAACCCAAAACAATAAAAAGAGAAAGGCATAGTGAATTTATTTAAAGAAAATTATATTTTTTTTATGGTTTCATGCAGATACATGATTGGAAGATGAAAAATGTGATCAAATGGGGTAAGCTTGAGGGGTGGGCTTGGCAAGGCCTGTTTGTTGGGATTCTTCTTGCCCTTCAAGTGACAGTCTTTCCCTCCAGGGTAGGATACTCATCACAGAAGGGCCCATGGGGGAGGAAGGGGTCAGAGAGCAACCCTTCTGTGTCTGAGCTTTCTTCAGTCTCTTCTGCTTAAAATATTCAGTGGTCAAGCAGTCCTACCTTGTGTTCTGATCCCTGACATAACCAATGGGGTTGAAGGTGGGGTTACAAGCTGCTCAAAGAACAAAAACAGCAGTGTGGAGGGAGAATCCAGGCCTGTACACTGGAGCCAGGACCATGGCATCCATTCCTTGGTCTGTTCCTTTTAGCAAGTGCATCTTCAGTGTCAAGGATATGAAGATAGGGAAATCCTTCCTAATTTCATCACACAAAGAATTTTTATCATCATGACTTTTTGTTTCGATTGGCTATCATTTGTAAATATTTATCACATGTTCATTTCCTCATTATTTGAATCTTGCAGTGGTTGGCTTACAACAAATCCAAGCACATTAAAAATAAACATCGACTACACTATATTTTCAAATGGCGAGTGACTTTTAAAATGAAAATCGATGAGAAATTTGAAGTGCAGTAGACAAAAGACTAAGTCATGTCCTACTACTTTCATTCTCTCTGATTCCATTTGGAGAATCATTTTGGATGGCAGTTAATTTTTTTTTTTTTTCTGACAAAGGACAAGCAAGTATTGTGATATTAGTTGCAAACTTCATGATATTGATGCCTATATGTTTGGTTTAATTAAAAAGTGTGGTTTCATGCTTATAATGTGGGTAAGGAATAATTAGTAACAGCCAATGTTGTGTTTTGAATCACTGTTTTATCAGTGTGGAACCAGTCAAAAATGTATGTGGAAATCAACTCTTGCCAAACCCTTCAAACCATGCATTTTTAATCTTGGGATGATTTCACTCCAATCTAGGTGCTCCTGCTCTGCATTTGTTCCTGTTTAAGTCAGACTGCAGTAAACACCATGGCCAAAACATTCTTCTGTCTCGAGAGCCAAAGGCTTTTCCCCGGTAAGAATTCGCCCGACCACGGGCTGGTGTTCTCCATAAAATCGCTGGCATTGAAATCCGAGACACAAACCTCTTTCTTCGGCGGCGCCTCCTCCCCTCCCCCTCCGCAGGCCTGGCGTATTTTCCTTTGCATTCGCAATGCTAATTGGAGTTCCATGTGTGGCTTGAGATCTGAACACACTTCCAGATGTGACTTCTGTGAGCAAGTCTTTTCAGGCTGAGCCCCTGCATATTTCAAACACAATTGCACTACACAAGATAGCTTCAATTAATTTTTTTTTTTTCTCCAAAGGACACAGCCATTACTATGATTAAACACAACATAAAAAAATACGAAATTACATCTATAGTCTGAATTAGCTCATCTGATTTTGATTTTTGCTTTTCTCTTATTTTCTACTTTAAAAATTGCAAAGACACTAGGGGTGCATTCTCAAGGAATAGATCTCTGCTGCTCACTGTAAAAATCATTTTATCTTGCCTGGCTTTGTAAAAAATGGAGAGACAGCACTAGAAATCCTTTAAGATAAACAACACATTCCAAATGATGCAAGTTCCCTGATAACTAATTTCATTTCTGCCTTTGCCTACCATTTCAGCTCTTTTGTAACGATAGCAGGTATAATGCAGAGGAGGTAAATAACTGCTTTTGTGTGTATTCTGGCTTAGAGCTGGGAGAGAAAACGTGGCTGAGACAGGAAGTAAGAGCAAAATGCAAAAAGAATACAGGTACAATTAATTTCCACTTTCTGCACAGTCCTGATTCTGTGGCTCTGGGGCTCTGCCTACTTTCATTGGGCAGGAATTGTATCTTTTAAGTCAATGACTCTTAAGTTGCTCAAGGAGAATTAAATCAAAGCTGAATCTCAGTAACAAAGGACGAGCTTGTCCTTTAAAGACATGCCTTGCTGTGCTGTATGGTTTAAAAACAATTAAATTTTGGCATGTTTGGTGAAAAAAAAAAAAAAGAATAGGAAATATTACAGAACAAATTCACTTCATACTTATGATCCAAACAGGGAACAACAAACATGGGTTCCACTCAAGGAAAACGGGATTTTTTTTTCATAAGTCATGAAGTACTCCGCCAGGAACAGCGGAAGCTCAGTTCACAACCATTTGTGAGAGATTCATTTATAACTGTGCTCCTGGTTCTACTCCACCGCAGAGGCAGGAACCAAAACAAGTAATTACCATAATTATTTTGGTCCAAGATGAAATCCTTTCACTTAATGTACATTTCTCCTGCGCATTGGAGTTTTATTAGCTTTATACATTGGATTAAAATTTTGATTGCTTATATTTATAAACAAGAAGATATTGAGTACTACCATTCTGAATAGAATGGGCTGCTGATTTAACAGATTCCGACTTCTTTTGGATTCTTTATTCTTTGTTTTTCTCTTTGCCTCCATCTTCATTTCCGTTCTGTAGGAGGTTCAGCAAATGACATACAGAATTTACTTTTGAGAATTTTAAAGAGAAGAAATAGATTTATTTTTTTTCTGGACAGTTTATTAAGAAAATACCCTAATGGCAAGAAAAATCCAATCTGAACTGCAAAAACTAGACAAGCCTGGGTGGTGGCCTACATAATCACTGGAGGCTTCTTTTGATCCACCTATCAGACTGAGACCTCCCCACAAAATCTTAAGGTCCATATTTCCATACAAATATTGGTGGGAGCGGTTTAATCCAAGTCTTCAATGTTTAATAAGGTGTCGCTTTCATTTTTATTAATCAAAATACCGTAAAAAGCTAAAGTGGTTAAGCTTAATAATTTTATTAGACCGTAATAGTTATTTTATTAACACTTTTCTCTAAGGATTTTTTTTTTTTTTTCTGTCTGGTTATGAGTACTTGGCAATTTTCAGACAGCATGATGGATGCTCGTTTTCTATGACAAGAATCTTAACAACCCTTCTTCAGCACTCAGTGCACACCCAATTATGTGTCTGAGCTGGTAACCTTGAATTTATGTTGCCATGGCGACAAACTGGTCATGCATTATGGATTATCATTGAAATTCTACACCCCTACCTAGCATAATGAGAGTTAGGAACTTAATCAAATCAGCCATTCTGTGTGACACAAAGTGAAGAACTAGCTCTTATTGTTCAGCGTCAAGAAAGGAAGAAGGCCCGATGGGGAGGCAGCTGCAGGGCCGAGGCCTGATAGATGGCCCTTATATACATTTGTGAATGTATAGACAGATGGTACTCAATGCCTGGAATTTACACCCTAGGAGCAGCTGTTCGGATAACCTCAGTGGTCTCACCTTGTTGTCATGGAACATTGAACAGAGACTGAGAATGCACAGGGGTACACTGACAATCTGACTGAATTTACACTGCATGGCATCCTTCTTTTATTGTAAGGCGACTGGCCAGGATGAATACAGGGTAGGCGAAGGAGCGGGAGGGAGGGCGGCCAGCCAGGAGTGCAAGCTCTTGAAATCCCAGAGCCTGAGACGGGAATATCGCCCAAGTCCATTTATAAGAAACAAGACAGACAACATTCAAGCGATAGTCTTTTGCCTTAGAGAAATCCAATTGTGCTTTTACAAAGGCTTAACCTATCCTCGCCTACAGTTGAAGTAAGCTTGTTCTTATCCCACAGGTAATGATTATGGTAGTTACTGCTCTGCTCGTTGCAAAGACAAAATACCAGCTACTCAAGGTCAAAGGCGCGGGCTGGATCCCAGAGCAGCATCTAGCCAGAGAGGGGACAGTTCTGATGACATGTGGGTCCTCTCCTCCCAGAACATGGTGAGTATGACTGGGGCAGAAACAACCAGGCAGGGCTAGCCCTCATTTACAGATTGGCTTGTGAAAGGACCTTTCTGTTAGAAATTAGTGAATGAAAGCAATGTTTTTGAAGGACAGCTGTTTGTGACCAGAACAACAAACTTTACAAATCTCAAGCTTCTCACAAGTAATTATGCTGCGCTAGCACCTCTTATCTAGCCCCATCTCACCACTTTCTGGCACAATAGACAGGGTTAGTGTCATTAATACCCAGCATAGTGGTGTGCCGACAAGCAAGCTGTCTACTCCTGTCTTTGGAGAGAAATGTTCTCCTTGTTTGTCCCACTGTCCTTTCCCATGGTTTTCCTCATATCTTTCCAAGTTCAAATTTTAAAATAGCTTGAGCCTCTTGAAGACTCCTTCCCATGTTCTTGGAGTAAGTCCTTTCTTGCATATTTCATGAGATGTTGGGTGTCTCTCCTGATGCCGTGGGCTCTCCAACTGCAGCGTAAGCTGAAATGTCTTATCTGTGAAACATACTTTGACCCCACAGATGGAAATGGCTCCAAAGAGCAATTGCCCTGTCTCAGGTTTATGCTCCACAGACGATGAAATGTTCCAGGGAGCTCTGGCCGACAGAAACACCCCAAGCCAGTGCTGTCCGTATCTGTGACCAATAAGGACCTGGCTTTTCTAAGCCTTAAAATCCGGTCAATATTACACATTTAAAAGCTTCCTGGGATCTATTATTAACATTCAGGGAATTGCATGCACAGAAAATTTTAAAAATTGATGGATACTTTTGTGTGATTTTCCAAGCACTATTACAGGTTCTGTATTCATAAGTATAAAGGCTTAATCTAAATTTTGATTTAGGGATGAATTGATGTTATTAGAGTGACATCTTTAAAATAAAGTAGAAGGCCATGAAAATTAAGTACATAAGTGAAAAATGCAAGCAGAAAGTCTATAACTACCAAAATATCTTTTTAAACCTTGTCTTTAAGTGAACTTGTCTGGTGTGGGGGGAAGATGTCTATTTTACATGAGTGAAAAGCTTCATTGATTGGAATTTTCTGCCTTTGCTTCCCTGCGCAAGTGACAGCTTTAACGTATTTTCATAAAAACTATGAATGAATCGTAGCTTTGGTATAAGATTCCCACTTATGGATCTCCCATTTTTGGTATGAATCTCCCATTTTGAGATTTTTGCTATGACACAGCACTTAGTAAATTTATTTTTTCTAAAAAGGTATAATAAATGAGCATAATAAAATCATCACTTCAAATACTACTAATGTAAGCTCCAACTCTATATTTAAAAATTTTGAAGATAATCAAGCAACCTCCCCATGTTTCTCTATAAATAGATCATAAATGCTCATAGTGAAAAGGAACATTGCATATTTTCTTGGAAAAATGTTTGCGCAATCTTAATATTAACTAACATAGGTTTTCTACATAAAGCTGCTATCCATGTTTTCTGAAAAAAATATTTTGAAGGCGAGTTTTTTCTTTTGCAAATTTTGGTATGTACATTAGATCTGACTAATTTATATGTAAAGAAATATTCTCCATAATGCACTTAGAGAAGAGTAAGTTAAATATGTACTAAGTAGAGAAATGAATCAGGGCAATTTCCAGTAAAGCCAAGATTCATTGGTTGCACCTTTTAAAAAATTTTACATGAGTCCATGCTCACCATCCATAAGGGTGACAGTCCCGTGGGGCGTGCGGGCTTGCACAGTGCAAGGTTTCTCCCTCCTTCCCTTCTCTTCATCCTCTTCCCACTTGGAAACGCCCTGTCTCCACAGGTCCTGTGGTCTGTCTTTTATTTTGCTCTTTGCTTTGGTTTTCTTATATGAGAGAAACCCTGCCACATAAGGCTTGTCTGTCTGATTTATGCCACTTAACATCATGATACCAAGGAGCATCCGTTTTCCCACAAATGACTGAAGCCTATCCTTCCTTACTGCAGAAGGCACCTTCTCAGTTGCATGGTTGAGATATGGAAATTTGGCCATCATTTAAGACCTATGGGACTTTACTTTTACTCATCAATTATTACCTTATCACTACCTAAGGAAATTACCTGTTTATATTCTTCCTTAATTTAATTAAAATAATTTTGATTAAAAATTTAAATTAAGTTTATTTTTTAATTGATGCATTATAATATCAAAGTGTGTATGTATGTGAGGTACCATGTGAGGTTTAAATCCAAGTGCACATTGTGTTGTATTGCAGCTGGGGCACACAAATCTACTTCCTCATATACTTATTAGTTCTGGATGGTGCAGCTATTCAAAATGCTTTCTTTAGAGTATCAAAAGACATGCTATGTTGTTGTCATTTACAGTCCCCCCACTGCACGCAGCACACCTGAGCTTCTGCTCCTGGTCCCATCCCTCCCCCCTGCCGGACCCCCTGCCTCTGGGAGCCAGCGTTCCCCTCCAACTTCTACGAGATGACTGTTTCAGATTTGACATTTGAGTGACATCATGCAGCGCTTGCCTCTCTGTGTCTGGCTTATTTCACTTAGCATAATGATCTTCAGTTCCAACCATGTTGTCGAAAATGACAGGATTTCATTTTTCTTTATGGCCCACTAGGATTCCCTTGCGTGCAGCCTCCACATTTTCTGTATCCATTCATTGGTTGATGGACACTGGGCCGTTTTCATCCCTTGCCTGCTGCAAATTGTATCTCCGTAAACATGGGGCTGCAAATGTCTCTTTCTCTTAGTGATTTCATTTCCTTTGGGCTGTATACCTAAATGAGCATCACTGGGGCATATAGTAGCTCTCTTTCTGATTTTTTTGAGGAGTCTCCATCCTACTTTCCATATTGGCTTCACTGACTTACATTTCCACCAACAGTGTTCAGGGGCTTCTTTTTTCTCTATTTCCTGTCTTGCACTTATATTTTATCTTTTGGATGACAAACATCCTTACTGAGTGAAGTGCTACCTCATTCTGTTTGAAATTATGTGATCCTAAAACAATTTAGGGGGCAAGTTTTCATTAGGAAATGTGACCATCGTACTTGCAGACAAAAATATTTTTGCAGACAGTGTAATTTCTATTTGTGTGTGTGTGTGTGTGTGTGTGTGTGTGAGAGAGAGAGAGAGAGAGAGAGAGAGAGGCAAAGACAGAGACAGAGACAGAGAGAGAGACAGAGATTTCACTACATCTTGCATATTGAACCACTTGGACCATTGCTCTTGTTAAAGAGGTTAACAGAACACAAACATTTGTGGTCGTAATTTTATACCTTATTTATGTATGTTTGTTAAACATATGTTGATATACATGCAAGTTGAGGCTACAATGGTAAAAATAAATTAAAACTGAATATATGAAATTTTGTTTTCTTGTACTTAGAGGACCTAAAATTTGGAACTATAAAAATTAAAAAAAAAAAAGAATATTCCAGAGTTGTATTCAGTGTCTTGTTACATGGGGGTAGAGCTTGGCAAACAAATTATGCTCAAAGAAACTAGGGTGCATCTCTAGTGCTCCAAGACTCCCCAAGATTATTTACCAAAGTGATTCTGCAATGGAGGCATACAACATCCAGCTGCCCATTTCTAACCATCTCCGTATTGGAGATTGATAATTTGCCATTTCTCTTATTGCAAACTATGGTACAGTGAGTCACGGCCCTGCATCCTAAGAGCCGGGACAAGGAGCACTCAGCAGGGCTTGGCTTATGCATGCGTCCTTCTAGCCACGCATGCACAAGTTGGAAAGTTCACCAGATATTCAGGGATTATGTTTTCTGCCTCTTTTAAATGACACCAAGTGATCTCATAACAGACTTGGCTGAAGGTGGCTTTGTACTGTTTACTCATGAAAAGCCAGAGGGAGGAACTTTGGCCTTCACTGTGGGCATACTTGGCCAGTGCTGAGGCTGTGCCTCCCTTACTAAAAGCAAAGGTCAAGCTCAAATGTCACACTCTATCTGGGCTTCTGCCTTCTTCAAAATTCCTAAAGTATCAGTTGCAGCTTAAAGACAGATGGATCTGCTTCCAGTATCTTACCCTGGAGAAGTCAACATCCTTCCCCAAAATCAGAATTTGACTGGTTCAGAAACCACAGAGTGACTAGAGGTTAAAAGTGACCATGGGTAAGATGTTCCCAAGAGGCTCTTGGGCAGTTAGACCAGCTTGGCCTCAAGTGTCTCCTCTTCCCCTGTTTCTCACAGCTCCTCTTGACCCAGGGATCTGTCTTGACCATGCAGTTCCTATTTCCTTGCTGTTATAAGTGGAAATCCACAATGCAGTGCACAACAGCCTCACTGCTATCTACCCAGACCCAAGCCCAGACTTAGGTGGTGACTGAGCATGGGAGGCTGCCATCTATCCCTCTACTGTCACCTGTCCTGCTTGCATCCTCACTCAGCACTTTGGTCAGCCTTTCTGTTGCTGGGACACAACACCAATACTCACAATTTTAGGAAGGAGAGGTGTAACTTGGCCCATGGTTCGGGAGATTCAACCCATGGTTAGCTAGCTCCAAGGCAGGAGCATCAGGGCAGAAGAACAGAGCACAGGAGACTACTCTCATCGCAGCAGCCAGGAGGCACACAGGGAAGACAGGATCCAGGGAGAGAGATGTGCCCTTTTAGCTCACAAGCCAGGGACCACCTCTAACCCAGACCTACCTCCTAGTAGCATATTCAGACATGAACTCATTCATGGGTGAGTCCATGCATGAACATAGTGCCCCACAATCCCATCACCTGCTGATACGCCCTGCCAACACATGAGACATTAGGGACAATCTAGATCTAAGCCATGACACTCAGTTCTTGTGATCCCCAAAGAAGCACACATGGGATTCCGGTGGCCCGGATGGCTGGGCACCTTAGGAAGGAAGAAAACATGGCTCATGTAGCATCATGGTGATTTCCATTACTCATCCTGCTCTTCCGTCTATGCAGTCAGTTGGGCCATTCTCCCTCTCTGCCCATCCTCCATCTCGCCAATGCCCACACATCCCAGCAGGGCATTAAGAATCTCTAAAACCCAAGCATGTAATATGAGAAGGCACTAATTCCATAGAAAAACTAGGGGGTTCAATGATGGTGTAGGAAAACAAATGCCCTTCCCCAAATCCTATGAGGTTTCTGCATGTTTCAGTTGCCCTGTTTATAACTTGAGGGAAAATAAAAGCCCTCTGCAAAGCATTCCAAGAGCAAAAGTAGCTCAACCCTTAGGAGGCCACACTTAGGAGATGGAAAAAGGGATTAAGTTTCCGCACGAACTTACTTGATTTCTAAAATGCTGCTTCAGAGAAATTCGTGTGAATTTATATTCTGGAGGATCACACAGAAGCAAATTATGGTAAATATTTGCAGACTAAAACAGATAAAAGGGCTGGCTTGATAACTCAGGGGACTAAAGCACCTGCTTAGGCAGAGCACAGTGGCTGGGCTCCATCCCCTGAGTGCCGGTGCCAGCCCTGCTCATGGGGTGTGCTGAGCTGGAGATTGAGACTGGACGTGGTGGTATGTGCCTGTAATCCCAGCGCTTGGGAGGCTGAAAACAGAGGATCACTCTGAGTCCTATCTACGTAGTGAGACCTTGTAGACCCTGCACCAAATACAGGGAAAAAAAAACCACCCTAAAACATAGATAACAAAAGCAATTTATGAAATAAACTCTTTGGAGTTTTCCTCCTACACCTCACACTCCAACTAAAATAGCTGAATATTTTATAAGAGATAAACTTGGAAATACTCTCAAGACACAGTTTGGGTCAAGCAAAAGTGAAGCAAAAGCTGTTTTCCTTCATTTCATTCTTTCTGAATCTTATGTGATTGGTGATATTCAGCATAACTGAAAGTGCCATCAAATAGACAAAATATAAAAAAGCTGAAATAAATTGGTTTATTAGATAATAATTTATTTTCATTTAACTTAACATTCTTCTGGGGTTCAGGTATTTGGAGAAGTGGGTTGTGGGCTTTTTCATTCCTTAGTTTTGAACTCACAGTGTTTCCATTTCCAAAGGAAGACATATTATTGGTCAGAAAAAATATTCATCCATATCCTTTTCCATATATTATCCCGTGTTGTCTATTTCTAGTGACTATGACTCTGGTCATTCTGATAAAATGCTATTTTTGCTTTTGAGAAATGCTGACAAAAAAGTGGCATCCAGAAAATTTCAACTCTAATAAATTTATAGGAGATACTATTGCGTTTTTAAAATTTTTTTACAAATGGCAACATGATATTAGCCTTTGCAGGGACAGTGAATGAAGACAACATTGACTCACCTACAGACAGGAGGAATGGATATTGTTTTAGTTAATTTTTACTCATTGCTGGGACAGAACACCAGACACCCAAAATGAAGGAAAGAAAAGTTTATTTAGCTCACAGTTTGTGGAAGTTTTAGTCCATACTCCTCTGGGTCCAATGCAAATGACAGCAGTTCATGGCGGCAGAAAACAATGCAGAGCCGAGAAGGAGCAGCAGCTGCGGCGTCCATCAAGACTCTCTCTTCCTTCTATGCTGACTGCAAAGACTAGCATGCTATGGAGAAGATTGGAGAAGTGGCACGGCTGCAAAGATCAACCTCCACCTCCTCCAAAGTCTGAGACTTCTTCAAGGAAGTGGGCAAGGCGGAGGCCTCCAGGAAGCGTTCCTCAATCCTTTTTTTTTTTCTTGCGGAACCAGGGATTGAACTCAGGCCCTTGTGCTTGCCAGGGAAGCGCTTATTCCACGGAGCCATCTTCCCAGCTCCTGCGTTCCTCAATCCTTTACATACACTTTTTGGGTTGAGTCACTCTAAGGCGGCCCTGTCTTGCCCTAGGCTGGAACCAGTCACACTTCAGGGTGGGTCCTCCATAGCAGGGGAACTAACTGCACCCAGCAGATTCAGCCAAGTTGACACACTGTATCAACCACTACAGTTACAAAATGCTGAGCTCAGTTGATACTGCTTCTACTTTGCACATAAATGTTTGTGCTTAGATCAATGTACTTATTACCTTAAACTCAAAAATCAAATGCATTGTTATGTACAGTAGTACATTACTTACATTTCTTGAGTCTGTGCTGCATGTCAAGCACTTGTTATCTCCTTCAATCACACTATAGACAAATTCTCCTCATCCGCTTTACAGATGAAGTAATGCAGACTCAGGAAAGAAGAGTAGCTCACTCAAATTCAAAAGCTATTTGAGGTGGACAGGATGAATGCTTGTTTAATTGTTCATTTGCGATTCCAGCTTGCTCCTTGTTGCAGGGTGGGGGGGAGACTGGATTTTCTGAGGACACTGGGCCACAGCTCTGTGGGAGGATTTCTTGCTATCTGGGGACATAGACTGAGTCACCACCATGGGTACAAGTGGCTGAATCACCTGCAAGGCCATTGGCAGTGCTCCAGCCGTGCAACTCCTGCTTTCAGAACAGCCTCCTTGCTGTGTCACCTGCCTACTCTTCACGACCTCTAGGAGGAGCTTAGCTCTCAGTCTCCATGGAGGGGAATTTTTGTGGTTCTCCACATGGCCAAGTCTGTCCAGAGCACTGAGAGCACAGTTCAGGAAGCCATGTTCTTCCAATAATCGTGTTCTTCAGGCAAATGTAGACATACGTTACCATTTTCCCACCCAAAGCCTGACTTGTTCACGTCTCTCCTTGTATAACTGCATAAATCATTTCCTTTCCCTCCCACATGATGCTGAATTGGATAATAAATAGTGCGGTCAACCTCTTCGTAAACATGATGGTACATTGCAATTAACTTCTATTGCTGTTCTGAGTCTAGACATGGTACAAGACAAAGCAAAATTCAAGTACCTACATCTAGAGGCATTGTATAAGAGCTTGATCATCTGAATTTATATTATTAATTATGTCACTATAGCAGTTCTAATACCCCTTATTAGGGCAGCATGGAAACAGCCTCTGCTTCCCAATACTCATGCAAAGGAGTAGAAGCAGCCCTCGACTTGTTGGACTCTTCCACCACCATAAGTCACGAGCCACTGGCCTCTGAGGTGCTGACCTCCATGCAGCTGTGAGTGGTGGTGAGAAATGTCACCATGCCCAGCTGGTTTCTGGCCATACTTGACATACGTGCTCTGAGGTCCTGACACCGAGTATGTTCCTATATATTCTCTCCTCAAAGACCTGGAACAGAAATGCTCAGTGGCGCCCCATCCACAAGAAGCGAAGGTGAGCTAGACGGGAGGGGGAGCACAGCTCCTGCCTGCTGTGCAGTTGGAAGGCATCGGTGCAGTCACTAGGCACAGTGCACTAGGGTTTCCTTATGATGAAAGTAAATACTTTTTCAGATAAAACAATGCCAGGCTGTTATTATGGCCTCATCTTGGGATATCAGGCACTTAGTTTGCTGAATTCATTAAGAAAAAACAGACAGGAGGGGGAGAGAGGGAGAAATACCATCAACCTTTCTCTTAAGTCAGTGTTTGCTAGTGTGGTAATAATCAAAGACAATTTAAATGGCTTATTATGTAATTAAGAGAAAGGCTAGATCACACCATAGTATCTTTTTTTTTTTTTTTTAATTTATTTTGATTCCTACCAAGGTCTATGCTACCATTATCAGTTCTGCTTTGGGAAGAAGCTAGGGCTCTCTGGTATTGTTCTTGTGTAATTAGGACAGAAAACAAAGGGCAAGGACAACTGCCAAGGGGTGACTGCTGAGCAGCATCAGTGGGAAAAGTCAGGAGGTCCCAGATTCGCCAGAGAAACACTCATTTGCAACATACTAGAGGAAAGAATATGTGAGGATGTAAAATTCATCATCCAGTGTGGGTAAGATAAGTAATGGGTACTCTGTGCTGGTCAGATTATTCCCACAACCTTGGGTGGTTACGGCCTTAGCAACTTAAGAAGCAATCCTGTTAGGAGGCCGAGGCAGGAGGATTACAAGTTCAAGTCAAGCCTGAACAAGTTAGTGACTTGGCGAGACCCTGTCTTAAAGTAAAAAAAAACAAAACAAAAAAACCCACATGAATCAGTAAAAATGGGCTGGGGTTATGGTTCAGTGCCAAGGACCCAGGTTCAACCCCCAATGTGGCAAAATAAGGAAGTAAATAAATAGTGACCCAGAGGACCAGGAAGGCTAGAGGTGGGCCAGGAAGGAAAGAATTGCTGCCACACAAGACTCCAGAGCCAGAACCAGGCACATTAGATTGCTTTCTTATTCTTTATTGGAGATGGAACAAGGCGGAGGTCATAGTGGACCACGTGCAAGCAGCCACTGATTTTCTCAGTGGAGAAACTGGCTCAACTGAGGAATGAAAAGGAAACAATCAGGTTGAACTATGCATGAGAATTTTTATTTAAGCCAAGTGATGGATTTGTTTCCCCTCTCCCCAGATATGTGTGAGAGGTCAGGACAGGGCTGAGGCTATCTGGTACTTTCTTCCTCAAAGGCCCTGGGGTGGAGGAAGGAGGCCCTTTCCTCTTCTGCCCAGGGGTGTCCTCTCCAGACAGGGGACATCCCCCAGCATACATCTGTGCTGCCTCTGCCTGCAGGTTGATCAGTAGGCTCATTCACAGCCTGACACCTTTTCCCACCCTCTGCGCCACCTGATTGCATCTCTTGGAAGCCCACACTTGACTTCTTCAAGCTACTGAGAAATTGCAGGGTTTTCTCTGTTTTAGTGCTTACACTTACGTTTCAAGGGACTGCAGCATCTCTGTGCTGTTTTACTACAGTCAAAATACATATCCTTCACCTCAGCAGGAGAAAATGATGTTAGAACACATGCACATTGCTTTTGCGGCCTTTGCAGACTTCAAAGGGCCTGTGAGGCCTGATATCAAAGAGAAGATGCACCGTCTAGGTGTGGCTTTGAACTCTGAGCAAGCCTGGTTTGCCCCTAGCTGGCTTCCTCAGGTCTAAGTGAACTCTCTCTCTTTAAGGAAATTCTTTACCGTGACAGTGTTTCAAGTATTTGATGAGAAATACAAGTTATCACCCACAACTTCAGTGGCTACTTTTTAAACATTTTTCTTCAGTGATATAGTTTCCCAATAGCTTTTAGATGCTTTATTTCAATTGACTTCTTAACAAGTTTCTAAGGTAACCAGAGAGTATATTATCATCTGGTAGCAAAGATAAAATGAGTGTGACCTCTAGATTAGCTCTCTGGGGATTGTGAAGAGTCTGAAAGAAAGGACAATGACCAAGATATCTGAGTGTGGGATAGCAGCATGGGACAGCCTCACTGGGCCCTTGCCCAGAGAATGTGGTGGGTATCAAAATCAGTGTGGTCCACTCTGTGACACAGCAACTTTAAACACTCAAGCAATTTTGTCTTTAATTATAAGACAGGTATGAGATAGGTTCTATAAGTATAAAATAAGTGGGTCTTCCCCAGAGTACTTGGTTTGGCTCCTAGCAGTTCCATTTAGAAGGATCGTATGCAAGGCAAGACAGATAAAGATGAGCAAAGTGTTGGAATTCAGAAAGCAGAGCAGTTAGGTACTTCAGGCTCCAAGGTTCTGCTATAGAGATAAAAAAAAATGTTAGGGAAGATTTGATAACTGCCTTAAGTATTTGCAAGACCCCAGTGTCTCAGAGGGCTTAAATTCATTTTATATAACCTCACCAAGAAGATAGACGCCCCATGGATGGAAGATGTAGGAAATTAGATTTGACACAGTATCAGATAGAATTTCTAATGATCAAAAATTTCCATGAGATTAGTGGCTTCCTTGCATTGAATATTCATGAAGGCTGATCCCTTTTGGCTTATGGGACATGCTGTGCAACCATGTCATCCCATTACCTAGGAACTGGGCTGGTCAGGGCACACTCACTGATGGAGCAAACAGGACCAGGAGTGAGTTTTATGGGTCTGTTCTCCTGGCCTCCCAGATCCAATGCCCGCTCTGCCCTTAGGCCCCATAGAGTTTCAGTAGTTAGTGCCCAATGGCTTCCCATTTCCCAGAGAAGAAGCCCTGCACTGCATCAAAGGGCAAAGGAGAGAGACAGGAACAAAGAATCCCACTGGCTTCCTCCCTGGAGGACACTGTGGGCTGACTCTGTCCTTGGCAGAGCACTGCTTCTGCTTAAGAGGAGTCTCTGTCCCCTTCTCTTTGGTTTCTGGTGGCCTTTCCTCCCCTGAGCTCTCTGGGCAATGATGATGCAAGGGCACAAGGCTGTCCCAGGTGAGTCCCCTGTATTGGGCCCTTACTGCAGCAATTAGTTTCCTTTGAAAGACACCCTTCACATATTCTGTGTTTTCTTTGCAATTCCTACTGCGACACAGGCTGATAGGCTGACAGTGAGGAAGCAAAGTAGAAGTTCACACTATGTGTGATTGAAAAACAAAGCAAGTATTTACATTGTAGACAGTCATTATAGTGAAGAACATTGCCATGAATCCCCCTCAAAATAGTCCCCCTTGCTCCAGTCACTCATCCCATTGTCCTTGCCACTTTCTGCAGCAGCTCTGGAGTCCTCTTTCCTGTGGGTCTTGGGTTGCATTGTCCTGGATGCCTCAGTATCTTGAATGGAGCATGGTTGAGAGCTCTGTGTCATGATTTATGAGCTGCCTTCCTGGTGGATGGCACTAGGCACTAGCTGTCACTGTATTTTTATCACACCTCATGAAGACACTCAGGAAAGAGAACTCTAGAGCTGCTGCAGAACATGGCAAGGATGGTGGGACGATGCGCTCAAAGGGGAGTAGGTGGAAATCCATTGTTGTGTGTCTTTCGCTGCCATACACTATTAATTTAAACATTCAGTGTATACTGCGATCACATTATGTGTCACATCAGAGCTCCAGGATGCCACCTAACCCAACTGTGCCCTTGGTGTTCCCATTGTGATCAGCTACAAGCAACAACTGAGGGTTCCAACATGCATGCTGTGTCTCCTGCGATCTGGGCCTGGGAAGACCACCCTGGGCTCACACTTTCTTGCCTGAATCTCAGCCACATGGCCTTGCATAGTGATAGAGGCACAAGCAGAGGCTGTAGGCACTCAGAAAAGAGGGGAAGTCAGTGCCCAGAAGCAAAAGAACTCCAGTGGTACCTGGATTGGGTCTGATATGTGCCTCTTCCTGCACCTGTAACCTGGGGCTGAATCAGGAATCTCCTGTGGTTGTACCAGGAGTCATTGGTGATTTCCTCCCCAGAAGACAAACACCTGTACTGAGCTTCTTTCTCTGTTCTCTTACTTTTCTCTTGAGCATGTTTCCAAGAAGTCATTGCAACTGAAATCCCTATGCCAACCTCTGCAGTCACGACTCTGTCTACAAGAGCTGGAACCAAGAAGCGCATTGCAGGGAGTTAAGGAACCGGTCGGGGTGGCTCCCTCCTCCAGCCTTGTCTTTAAGTCTACTTCAGGTGCTTCTACAGGAAGTGAAAGATGGAGCCCCAAACGCTTCAAAATCTGGAGTATTTCATGATGTTTTACATACAAGTCCAATGCGCAATCTGTAGTGCTAGCCCTCAGTACAGCGAGCCAGGTGTTGAAGGGTGAAGTTCCTGGTTAGCAGTAGCAAAGGCTGGGGGTTGATCTAGTACTCTGGAAACTGTGCATGGGAGGATATCTTTGGCAGCCCAGTTAGGATGCATTGAGTGACAGTTACTAAAGGATGATCTGTTGGCCTCAGTGCTTAGACTGGGGCTAGCAGAGAAGTGGGAGTACAGCCACCATCAGCTCTGGGGGTCCAGGAATCAGCAGACCATAGGAAGATGAGGCTTCTCCTCAAGACAGAAGAAATTCTGCTTGCAGTAAAGTGTCCAGTTACACTGGGCTCACTCAGAGGCCCTGAACTCTCCAGGCTTGGGGCAAGGCTTGGGCATGCGACAAGACAGAGGAGGGCATCCAGAAATCGAGCTGTTTCTGAAAACAAGTCATATCCATCTCTGTAAGGTCTTGGAGGGTGAAGGAAGTGAGAAGTCTAGTGCCTTCTGAGAGGTTCCAGAAGCCCAAGGCTGGAACTGGAGGTGGGGTCATCTCTGTGACTCCCCCAGAGCAACTCTTGGCCAAATTCCAAGGGAGGGGAGAGGTCAGACTGATACAGCTGGGATTTAAGTAGCTGGTGGCACAACCCCAGACTGGATTCAAGGACAGTTGTTTGGGCCATCTTGGTAACGGGGACTAGCGGCATTCTCTGCTCATATTTTACTGCCATAGTTTGCTGAAATATGAAATTTTGGGCTCATTGACTTCATGACAGTGATAGAAATTGGAAAGGGACAGATACAAAATGTAAAAGGAAAGTGTGTACGTATTTAGGATGGAAATAAATTTATATCCCTTTCTGTTTGAGGAAGAACTTTATAGGTTTAGAAGCAAAAGCAAGGTGAGATAAAAGTAGCAAATAATTTATGAGTGAATGCAAAACATGATTTCCACTTAGGTTACATGTTTTGTTACATACATCATGCCCAGCTTTAGGGGTACAGAAATTCTAAAGTGTAAAAATTCATCTAACAGCCTCTAAAGCAGGATGGGATAAGTCTATTCAGAGGTTTCATGTCTGATTAAAGCCAAAATATTGCATAGTTTTTCTTGTGTAAGAAACCCCAAATATAAATAAAGGAGAAAATGAAAGCCAGATAAAAGGAAAAATTCATGGCTTATTTTGTCAAGATTGTGACATACTGTATTCAAGTTGGGAACTTTAAAGGCAGCTTCAGATGTTTAAATGCATCCCATAATGAGCCCAGCTGGGGTTCTACACACAGCTCTGCTTCTCTTCCTCATGGTCTTGTGGTCCTTTCAGCTTCATCAGAGAAATTGCCTGACCACACCTGCTTATCTTATCTTATCTTATCTTATCTTATCTTATCTTATCTTATCTTATCTTATTTTATTTTATTTTATTTTATTTTATTTTTTGTTCCATTCAGTCCACCCTGAGGCCGGGGCTGATGTGGCATGTGGTGCTAGATACTGAACCGCAGTCCTCCATGCCTGACTCAGCTTGCCTGAGCAGGAGCTCTAGAGCACTGAGCTATCCCACCACCCCGCTGACCACACCTATTTAAACATGCCTTGCCTAATTCTACGTTCTGCACTTCTACGGAGTGTGTAACTCTTTAGTGTGTGTTTCTCTTCATTCACTTGTAACCTTCCAGAGAGCAAGCGATGAAGCCACTCATTTTCCTTTTTTTAAAAAAATTAATTTTATTGAGAAAGAAATAGCAATGAGACAGTTTCAAAACAGGTTAGTAGGACAGTTGCAATAATTAGTACATTGCATATTATTGTCTTTGTAATAATTATTCATAGTACAAGATGCAGACATGATATTCTGTCCAAACACTATTAGTATAAATCTTTTTTTCTCATTGAACTATCCTATTTTGTATATACATATTTTTTTCACTACAAAATGGTCCTTCACTTATACCCTCCATTTTTGTTTAGTTTTTGTCAGAGATGGGCATTCTGTTGCCGTTCAAATATTGTAGGTGTGTGAATTCAGCAAAATAATCCAGCATAATCCAGGAGTCCTTAATAGTAGTGGGTTATCCACAGAACTGGCAATGTCAGCAGTTGTTGACTTGAGCCTTTTACAGCTCAGCATATTAATATCAAGGCCATTCATTTCTGATCATACAAATTTTGTGAAATGTCCAGAACATGAGCCATGTTCCAGAGTAAAGCAGACTCATGAAACAATAAATTGAATAAAAGAATGAGAGAAAAAAATGCAGATATAGAATAAATTCAGTCTCTTTGGGGAGGTATAGCTGAAGGCAAATGCGTGTAAGCACAGAAAGTACAATTTTCACACTGAAAACTTTAACAGTTTTATTTCATTATTTGGTTGGCTTGGCATGTGGTGCCAGGGGTTGAACCACAGTCCCTACACTTGCTTAAGCTTGCCTAAGCAGGTGCTTTAGACAGCTGAGCTAGCTCGCCAGCCCAACCATTTGATTTAAAAAAGACAATAATGTTTAAGGCTGACTTCTCTGCACACATGCGTAAGTTTTGGTATTGAATTAGATTTTTTATATACTGTACTTGTTTGTTTTGCCAAGTAGGGCAAATCTTGCCTCTGGAAAGTGACGATACATGCGTGGATTGTTGAATATTAATATATATTTAATGAAAATAAATAAGGGCTGCTTTGTTTTAAAAAGAGCTCCACAAAACCCGTAGAATAGCTAGATAAAAAAATTCAGGAGGAAAACTTCCATCTTTGATGAATGAACGACCGAAGAATGAAATTATAAGAAATAAATATGTGATTATGCGCAAAGGGAAAGAGAAAGAGTCGATGACCTCTTGAGGCTAATCGTAGGAACCACCAAAGTTGGGGAGACCCAGCTGGGAAGGAGAAGGAGCAGGATGGGTGTTCGAAGCCATGGCTGAATGACCTCCTGGGTGGTGTCCCAACTTTAGCCTTACATGCTTTCCATGGTGTCTCAGAGTGAATGAAAGTGGTTTTCTTCCACAATACGTGGCATTACCTCACTGCTCTCTTCCTCCCCCCGTTTCCACGTCCCTGAAAGCACAGGAGCTAACCTGCTCTGCGTGGCCCCTCCAGTACTGGCGCTAGCCCTAGCACAGCAGCCGTGAGCATGCAACTCTAACCTCACGTCCTCCTTTCTATCCTAGTTCAGTGCGCCTGAACCGGAGAGATGAACTGTACCCAGGGGTAATTCACTCACCGTAACTGCTGGCTGCAAATGGGCTGAGGAGGTGGAGGAAGGCTTGGGCTTCTTTCTTGAAGTCCTGCCTAAGATGTTAAAGTTGTCATTTGCACATCTAAGTCCAAACCACACTTCCCATGAGCCCTAGAGGAAGGATGCCTCATTCTCCCCTACATGCCACACTTCCCATGAGTCCTAGAGGAAGGAATCCTAGTTCTCCAGGACCTGCCTCAGGCATTGGCCAGGAGAGGGCCTGGTCTCCACACTACCGTGGAAGGAATGAGACGTAGGCTGTTTTCATTACCAGAACCACAAGAACTTCTTGCTTCCCTTCTCTACCTCTCTCTGGATTTTTCTGCTTTTTACAAGAAGTTCAACATAAATCAAGAAAGGGAAAGGATGGAGAAGAGGACTGTGATCCAGGCCAAAGCCTCAGAAAAACTTCCCAAGTGTTCACTCCATAGCTGACGGTGGGAAAATGGTAGGTTTTCTCCATGAACCTCCCAGAGCCTGGGTCACTGCACAGTGCTTTGCTAAGAAGGAGGCAAGAGAGAGACAGCGCTCTGTTATTTTGTTTCTCTCATTACCAATGTTACTTAATTGAATTCATGCTTTCTCTGAAATGGAGTTTAAGGAAAACATATTCAGCTCTCTGAAGATTATTGAGTATGATAATCCATTTTGTAACTACGGTACAATCGTTGATTTGGCTTTTTCTTGGAAGTTTCCATCCTCCTCGGGCTGCATGGAGCCCTGCTTCCCCGTCAGCCCAGCTATGTTTGAGCCTCTTGGACAGTGATGTTCACTGCCTACTTATTTGCATCCAGCAGGGTGACCAAGGAAGTCCTGGCAGTCATCTCTGTAGTCCCGTAGGGAAGGGAAAGCGTCTTACGGGGGCTCCGCTGCAGTAAGTATCTGTGCTGAAGGAGAAGAAGAACGTGCCGGGGTGAGCACACCAGAATCAACAAGAATGCCATCTCCTGATGCGCAAGAGCATCCTGCTAGCTGGCTCTCAGCGACAACGCCGCTCCTGTCCCCCGAGCTGGAGACCTTGGCCACTCACTGGGCATTGTCTTCTCTCCTCAAGGGCACTGACAGCAAAACAGCGGGCTTAGAGGGCCAACTGCTGAACACGGAGAGCTCCTAGGATGAAGGTCTGTTATTCTGACTTGTGACCCCTTTTATAAAGCAATCACTTGCAGTTGTGTAAGCTCTGTGGCTGAGCCAGTGGCCTGTCTTCGCATTCTCCAGCAGCAAACACAGAGTGCCATCCCAGCATCCTTTACAGTTCTCCTCTGAGGACGCAGTCTACAGGCAGCAGCACAGTTCCAGCTGGATACATGCCTGTTTAACAAAATTATTTTTAATACTTTTTTTAAAAAAAAATCTGCTTCTAAAACTCTGTACAGTTGGATGGAGTTTTTATTCATTTTCCAGTTTTCCAGTTTTTTATTCATTATTCAGCTATTCCTTCAGGATATAGTGTGTATTCACAAGGTCTT
Organism: Octodon degus; assembly: GCF_000260255.1. Lineage (NCBI taxonomy): Eukaryota > Metazoa > Chordata > Mammalia > Rodentia > Octodontidae > Octodon > Octodon degus. Next base: position 3,457,172 of record NW_004524780.1, read on the forward strand.
TTGAGAACACATGGACATTGGGGTTCCCAAGAGCATAATGGTCAGCATGAGTATTTTTGCACCGAGATTGTTAAAATGGTGTCTTGCCGTGTAGTGAAGGCTGGCTTTATGCTCCCTGTGTAGCCCAGGCTGGCCTTCAGCTTGATATGATCCTCTTATCTCAGGCTTGAGTTTTCAGCTTACAAATGTGTGTCATCATACCTGGCTCTAAGCACTGACTTTTGACCTGATACACTTATTTGAAGAACCAGCCAGGGGCAGAAGTGAGAGCAGCAGTTGTCCTTTTACTGAAAGGCGTCCTGACTGTGTTCCCAGATGTGGGGTTGACTTGGAAGAAGGCCCATCTCGATGTTACCATTTTGGGGAATGATAACTCATTAGAGAAACCTGGCTCCCACCCACATCGCAGAGATTTCTAAGCAGCTTCAAGCAGAAGCTGAGCTCTTTCCCCACAAACATCCAATGGCATCAGACACACTGAGCAAGAGATGAAGTCAGCCCCAGTGACTTACTGAAACTCATCCTCTCCATGATGGTGAAAATTTCCACAGGCTGGAATTCACCAAGGAGATATTTTGGATCCACAGTGCAATAAAAGGTGTATTCTAGGCACTTGTAGTATAAAGTTTAAAATTTTTTCAACACCTCTGTTGGAGGAAAGTTTAAATTCAACAAAGAGAAACAAGGAACAAAATCATGTGGACAAGCGGGGTAGTTTCCTAAAAGTAAACCACAGACTGGAGATTATTTCCTGAAAGTAAACCACAGACTATGTCGGGGTAAGGATAGCATTGGTGTATGGAGTAAATGTCTTAGATACCACATGTGCAGTGCCCTTGAAGCGTACAGTAAATGTTTAAATAAAAAATGCATTACAGGCTGGGGTCTAAGTGCCTTCTTGGGAAGTGCAAGGACCTGGGTTCAATCCCTAGTACTGCACACCACTGCACCCTGGAACCCTGGGTGTGTCATGCCCTCTTTCCTGAGGGTCTGTAGCTGTAGTGTGCTGGCTGCCTCAATGTTCTGAGTAGATCTGAAATGTTTCCCTGACACGGACAGGTCATTTTGACCTTGGGGAAGAGCCAGAAACCACAGTGTCCGGTCTGGTGACTGAGGTGGATGAGGACAGTTTCATGTTTTTATAGCCTGTGTTTCCCTTAGATGGTACTGAGCAGAGGCAGTCACCATCTTTTTGATCACATCTCATGAAGACCCTTAGGAAAGAGGACTCCAGAGCTGCTCCAGAGTGTAGCAGGATCAGTGGACAAGCATGTCTGAAGGGAGAGGGAGATGTGAGTTTGACCTGGAAAAGTCAACATCTGGGAACATGTTGCTCCATACACCAATGCTGTCCCTACCCCAACATAGTGAATCTCCATTCTGTGGTTTACTTTCAGGAAACTACCCTGCTTGTCCACATGATTTTGTTGCTTGTTTCTCTTTTTTGAATTTAAACTTTCCTGCAACAGAGGTGTTGAAAAAATTTAAACTTTATACTACAAGTGCATAGAATACACCTGTTTTTGCACTGTGGATCCAAAATATCTCCTTGGTGAATATATATATATATATATATATATATATATATATATAACTTATATATACATATTTAATTTACATATATATATTTAACTTAAATATTCTTAGTATTTTTTAAAAATATATTTTGTACAGGGTCTCAGTGTGCAGCTCGGACTCATAGTGATCCACCTATCTCAGCCTCTGCAGGGTTGGATTACAGATGTGTGTCTCCATACCCGGTCTCAGTGGCTGGCACTGCAAGCCCAGAGGCAGGACCAGCACAGCATGTGGTGCTGGGAATCGAACCCAGTCCCTGCACTTGCCTAAGCAGGTACTTAGTTCACTGAACTAGCTCACTGCCCCTCATTCTCAGTATTATTCAATCATCTCTTGTGTAAACCAAAATTTTATGGGTTTTTTTTCCCCCCAGGGATCTAACTCAGGACATTATGCCTGTCAGGCAAATGTTTATGTTGCTGAGCTATCACTCCAGTTTATGGTTGATTTTGAACATTTACTTTTAATAAATTTTCAAATATGATGGTAGAATATTTATTGTGTTCTGATTTTGTTTTGATTCTTGTGAAATGTTTTCTGTTCTGGTAAGCACAGTGCTGCCTCTCCTCAGCCTGACCCAGGACCATAAACGAGCGAGCTGAGGGGTGGGAGAGTGAAGTGCTAGGCTGTTCAGGGAGTGTGGCCACGCTGGGGTGCAGCTTGTTCAGCCTCGTGGGGTTGGTCACACATGCTGCAGGTTGAAGGCAGAAGCTGCTGCCACCTACAAGGTAGAAGCTGGAGCACACGAGGGTGGCAGCCAGAGGCAGAAGGGGACTGTCTGTGGGTGCCAAGGTAGGGAGTGAGTCTTGCTTTTAAAGTCTGTAGTGATTAAAGGCGAAGAGAACACAGAAAAGGCCACTGCATGTGATGCAATAGGGTGCCAGCTCTGAAAGCACCAGGTGTACAGGGTGAACCTCGGGCAGGAGGGCATGTGCAGGGGAGGTGGGCAAACCACCCATCCCCAAGGGCATAAAAAGAAGGAAAAGAAAAGCATTAACTTTTCCTTTCAGTAGACCAGTAGAAATCAGCTCTATAATTATCCAAGCTATCGTGTGTGTGTGTGTGTGTGTGTGTGTGTGTGTGTGTGTGTGTGTGTATTGTTTCTCCCCCTTCTAAGACAGGGTCTGGCTAAGTTTCTAAATTTCCCAGGCTGGGCTTGAACTTGTGTTTCTCTTGCCTCAGCCTTGTAGATTGTTCAGATCACAGGACTGCCCCCTAAGCCCAACCAAAAATAAATAAATAAATAAATAAATAAATAACATTTGAAGTACAACATAATGAGAAACTGCACTTGGTTCAGAAACTATGACCATCACATGGAGAGAAAACATTCTCTCAGGCTTTCACAGAGAGCAAATTGGTCGAGCAATGGCCATGACTTATCCACATGGCTGACACTGACAAAGGATCTACAAACTGCAGTACAGGGTTTCAGGATTAATCCTGAGGGGACTTGACTGACCTTGGCAGATACAAATGTTACACTTCTTGTTATATAGGATTTGCTTTATCTTGGTCTTAACCATCCAACAGAAAAGTATATAAACAAAGTATAAAAAGTAAAGCCATGGTGTTATGTTGAACTTAAGGGACTCAGGTCAACAATTTCTGACATTGCCAGTGAAGCGGAAGACCCCATACTATTATGGACTACTGGACTCTTTCAGAATATTTTGCTGAGTTTACACACCTATAATATTTAAATGATGGATCTTAACAAAAAAAGGGGATACAGATTAGTGTCCATTTTGTATCTGTATATTCAAAGTGGTTAGGATAGATATATAGTTACTTTCTCTTAATGAATAGAGGGATTTGTTCTAATGGTGTTTGTAAATAGGCTATCAAGTCTGCATCTTGTACAGCAATTAACCACTAAGAAGAATGTATGCAATGTGTTAATTATTGAAACTGTCCTACCAATTTGGTTTGAAACTGTCTCACTGTTATTTGTTTCTCAATAAATTTATGGAAAAAATATAAGAAAGAAAAGTAAAGCCATATTAATATGCTGAGCTGTAGGAGGCTCAACCAACAACTTCTGACATTGCCAGTTCTACGAATGACCCATTACTATTATGGAATACTGGACTATATTACATTATTTTGCTGAATTCATGCACCCACAATATTTAAATGGCAATGGAATACCCATCTCTGACAAAACTAAACCAAAAAGGGATACAAATGAAGGACCGTTTTGTATCTGTATATACAAAATAGGATAGATATACAGCTACTTTCTCTTAATTCAATGAGAAGAACGATTTATACTAATAGTGTTTGGACTTGATATCTATCATGTCTACATTTTGTACTATGAATAATCACTATGAAGACAGCAATATGCAATATATTAATTATCAAAACTGTCCTATTAATTGGTTTTAAAACTGTCTCATTGCTCTTTGTTTCTCAATAAAATTAATAATAGAATTAAAAAAATAGAAGCCATGACTGTGATCCTGTGCATACTTAGAAAACCATCCCTGGCATTAGGCCCAGATCTCCTAACTTATACATCAAAATTTCTCTGGAGGCTTAGTTTGATCATCAGCAAAAATAAGATATTAGCCTGTATTCTACACTCAGAACTAGTACCAGCCCAGTGAGACAGAAGTCTGACCTTCCCGAGCCATAAAGTAGGATGCTATACAAAATATGTGAGCTGTTTGTTTCTCTCTGCACTAGGAATGAGCTCAATGATTTTCTGTTTGCTTCTTCATCTTAATGATAAAAAAATTTTATTGTACCAACAATTCATGGTAGAGAAAAAATAATGTGGCTCTAACATCAGTTTCCCTATCTTTCAGTCTATTCAGTTGTTATTTCTCATGCAAGGATATTTGGGAATTGGATGTTTGCTTCAAATTTCTCTTGACCACAAGTGAACTTCCAGTTTCCTAGTGGACGGAATCCATCGCTGTCCTTCTAATCGTCCTCTTAGTTAAGGTCGCCACGACCCACGGTCTTCCCACCTATTGGACATTGTCACTTCTCTACAAGGCTTTCTCTCCATCAGAACTGAGGTACGGCCGGCTCGCTGTTCCTGAGCACTTTTTCTAGCGTGAATTCTCAGCCTACACTCTGCTTCCTGCCTTCCTCCTTGCTGCACTCACTCTGCATTCCAACTTGAACTCGACCTCAATTGCTCCCGTCTATCCACCTCCCATTTGGGTTTAGCTGCTCTTTTCTCCACTACACTCTGATACTTCACCTACCTTACTCATTTTCTCTGCTCATTGCACAATTACTGGTTTACATATTTATCCTTCCTGCTTAGTGACAGCTTTCAGTATTCAAGAATGGGGCTAGGGAGATAGCTCAGTGGCCTAAGCACCTGACTGGCAAGTGCAAAGTCCCGAGTTCAATCCCCAGTACTGCAAAACAAAAACAAAACAACAACAACAACAACAACAACAACAACAACAACAACAAAATTCTATGTTCAAGAACCTATAGCCCTGTCACTAATCATGTTCCCACAATTAGTACACATGACTGATAGGACCTTTATCAGTCCTCTTCCAGTTCTCTGTGTCTGTGAGACAAAGATGCTGGAGAAGAGAACTACTACTACCGCTTCCCACACTAATATCTGTATGTGTAGTCTTTCCCACTTGGCCAAACCCTCCACCCATTTCACTACAGTTCATGATGGATTCTGAGAAAGGAACTTGCAGGGAATGCTTGTTGTCTAAAAAGTTACAGCATCATTTGAGATTAGGCTAGATGAGCTAGATAGTAACAATTTTCATACAAATGTAATCACCATCTGTGAATTTTCTGAGATCAGGTTTCTCTTATGAGGATTAGTGAAAAACTCATTCACATGTTTCCTATACATGGGCCTAACTCAAAGACTGGACTTGTATGGACACAGGCTAAGAAAAAA
>NW_004524780.1:3462754-3464088 GCF_000260255.1 Octodon degus
TGTATATAAAAAGGCTTGATTTACTGCCTGAAAATTTTACTTTCCTCTTTCCTCCTAAGGAGGCATCTCTAAGATGGGGGCATCCTGTCCTGTGCACGAGGCAGGTGCCAGTCCTGGTGTTCTGCCCTGGGCACAGTCTTGTCAGGGTACCTCCATGTGGCAGCTTCTCCATGGGCACTTGGCAGCTTCTTTTTACAGGAAAGGTTGATGCGGGATCAAAACTCCGTGAGCGAGAGTTTCCACCCCGTGCACTGCCCCCACCATTGTGATGCTGCAGGGTGCTAAGCGCATTACCTCATCCCGTCTGCGAAGCCGCATCATTAGGTCAGGATGAGATCATGCTTAGAAGAAGATTTCAAAGCAACCAGGTTCTGGGAAGGAACTGTGAAGAGGGAGACCCTGACTGATGACACTTAACACTACCTCCAGCCTTCTGATGGGAAGAGAGGTGTGAGCTCCTGGTGACAGGATCTGCATGACAACTGAGCCACAGTCATTCTCAGTTCAGAAGGAAGGGGCCACCTGCGTGGGCACCGCAGGTGGTGAGAAGCCCTTTGATGGGCAGATTTGGGAGGGGAGGAGGGAAGCAACAGCCTGGGTAACAAATTTCATAGACTGCAGCACCCACACTGGAAAAAACTTCTTCCGTGACATCATAAGAGAAGACCTCCAGCATTGCTGAATCATAAAATTTTTAATTTATGTATTTGACATCCAACAGATCTTGAAAGATCAATTTACCATGAATGTATCTCAGATACTCCCTAGAAAACCTGCATTAGATAATTTCTCCACATTAATCAATATTTATCAGATTTTCATGATCCCATGCCTGCTGGCTTGACTTCTTTTTAACTTTTTTTTTCTCTTCTTTCACTGCCAGAAAAAGCATCTTTCTTCCCGTACTGTGTAATTGTGTCATCCTGTTAGTAGACTATCAGTTGTAGGATAAATGGAGATTTCTGGGGGCTGGAGAGAAATCAGACCGGAAGTGGTTATTTCCAGTGTTCTCCAACCAGAACCTGAGACGTTAATGTTGCTATCTAGTAGGATTTCAAGGTACTTATTGGATCTACAGTTTTTTGGCTATGCAGTGTGCAATTTGTCTAGATTCCTTCCCAATCTCTCTTTCTCTGTGTGAATCAAAGCAAGGTTGAGAACTATCTCTTCTCTTAAACAAGATTAGCATGCTTTTAAGGGGCTCCCCTGTTTCCCCTTCACCAATGCCTTCGAAGTGGCTATAGACATAGGGTCATCAGGTATCATTACTAGTTTAAGCACCAGCTTAAGCACTTGGTTGGCAAGCACAAGGTCCTGAGTTCGATCCCTGGTAC
>NW_004524780.1:3464188-3476260 GCF_000260255.1 Octodon degus
AAAAAAAAAAAAAAAAGATATACAAGCCTAATTCTGTACTGCATGTGCCTGTAATCCCAGCATTGGGGAGGTTGAGACAGGAAGATCACTAGGAGTCTGAGCTGCTTAGTGAGACCCTGTTCCAAATAGATAAATAAATACAAGATTTAAAAAAAAAATTAAAAACTAGTAGGTGAAAGGTAGGCTGATATATCTCTTCCTTCCCCCCAGCTCAGGTGTAATTTAATAGGGATTTTATTCATGACCTTTGGCATGGCAGGCAACTTCAGGTCCTTTACTTTCAAATCTGAAGGGTGGCTGTGATCTGGAACTGCCATGTGAGCAGCCTTCCTACACTTCTGCTCCAGCCTTAGGAAGCCTACTTTGTTTGGGGACAGAACATATCAGGAACATGTTCCTTCCTAGTTCAAATTCAAGTTCAAACTTTTGAGTCCTTGACCACCACATGTAAGGATCACCTGTGTGCGCCACCCACCCTACTTTGCACGGGTCTTTATGTATCTTGAGCTTCTTTGATCTTGAAGTAACTTAGTGGGAAAAAAACTGGTCAAAACACTAATTTAGCAATTTCCTTCCTTCTTCTCCTTCTTCCTAGTCTTATTTTGTGGCAATACTAAACACTGAACCAATGCTTTTACACTGAGTTACACCCCAACTTTTGTGTTTTTTTTCCAAATTTTATTTGAAGACAAGGTCTCCCTGAGGCACTACATTACGCAGGCTGGTCTCAAACTTGCAGTCCACCCTCCTTGGTCTTCCAGAGTTCTGGTATCCCTGGCGTGCACCACCTTGCCTGACTGCTTTTCCAAGCCTTCTCCCTGTTCACAGGGAGTCACGAGAACACCTAGAGCAAGGACGATGACTTTGGTACTCTCTGATAACATTTCCCTGTCACTGCTGCTGGCCGAGACAACACAGCTGGTCAAGAGGTGTCTCGCGGTGCCGTCTTAGCTGGAAGTCATGGCTCTTTCATCTTCCTAGCTTCTGTTTTCCGTCCTCCAAAAGTGATGATAAGATCTGCACTGGTTGCCCTAGAAGGTTGTCAGAAGAATCAAGGGAATCAAGGAATGCAAACATGTCTTAGAAACTGAAGCATTTAGTGAACATGTCAAATGTAACAACAAAAGTTCTTTTATCTAACATTATAGTTGAAACACTGCAACAGCAAAGAGGACTCTAAGCTAAGAACATTCCAAGAAGCCAAATGGTAAAAAGAACACATTTGTTCACAATTCAAGGCCACAGACTAAAGGTTCTCTGCTGCCTTCAACCCTGTCTTTTGAGCATTTCACATCTTGTGGATTTTTGAGACAAATCTATAAAGGGTCCCTTGAACATCCTGAATATATGCAGAAAATTGAGAGGCTGTTTCAGATCTTTTTTGGTGGAGAATCACATGAAAGAGCATGTTTACTTCTCTTGTGGCTTTGCAGCTGGAAAGGCAAGAAAATTAAAAGAACTCTCAGGATATATACGTTGGCTACAAATAAACTTGTTTCCAGACAGCCAAGTGGTAGGTTTTTATTAAAAGGGACCAGATGTTTCTAGGCAGTGGATAAATTTATTCTGTTTCATTTTTCATCCAAATAATACAGAACCTTGAATATATAATGTTACCAGATGGTCCTAACCCAATCTTTATGCTGGAAATCTTTAAAGGAAGCTCAAGGCCCTGTCTCAGAAATACACTCTGAAGAAAACAGGACATGGCTTACCCAGGGGAGCCCAGGGACCTGAGGCTCTGCAGGCTGTGCAGGGTACACAGGTTCTACTTCTTAGAAATAATAAAAAGGGTTCAGAGAAAGTACACAGGTGGAGCCCTTGACGTAGAGGCTGTGCTCCTGTTCAAATGATGGCAAGGAAGGCAAGAGCGCTGGAAGTTTCAGACAAGAGGGACACAGTGATAGGTTGGGGACTGCCGCAAGTAGAGAGGGACAGGAGTCTTGGGGTAGGTTGCTGGGAGGAGCACAGTGAGATCATATGCACAAAAGGTGCCTGGTTCCAGTCCATGATGTCCAGGAGCAGAAGCCAAGGCTGGACAACTGCTGTGTGTTTGAGGGGCAGGAACCTTGAAACCCAGGAGTAACAGAGTGACATAGAGTGTGCGAAAGCAGGATAAGTGGGTGAAAGCATTTGGCATGTGTGGGAGCAAATGCCTGCCAGGTCCTGGGCAGCACTGGCCTTGTGCTATTTCAGTTCACAGTGACTTGTTCAATACACATAATGATCTTGTCAAGAAGAGGAAGCTTGACTGCCAGGGCTAACTGTGTATTCACACAGTTTGGAGTGCTACCTAAACGGTGTTGGATAACTGGCAATATGCCACACTCATACCCTCTAAAAATCTTGATTTGTGATCTTGCAGTCCACACAGGTTGCTGAGCACAAGGAGAGGAACTCTAGTGGAGACCCCTCTCTCCTCCTTTCATTGTGCTGGATAATTGCTTTGTGTCACCCTAAACACATCTCACCCCCCTTTTCTTACCAACATTGAGGAGCTGCTACCACACATGTCGCTTTTTCTCAAATTTCTAGTAGTCTTATTCTCAAATTTTTTAAGTTACTTCATGTAATAGTTTCACGAACTTTTTTTTTTTTTAATATTTGATGCATTTGTAACGTATAAGATCAAGGGGGCACTAGCCTCCTGGACAAGCTAATCCATTCCTGAGTTTAAAGCTGACTGGGCTGTTTGGAGGCTGGAGCTGGATGGAGGGGCAGGTCACTTGGGTGGGGCCTGGAAGGATGGTCCAACTCCTCTCTCTGCTTTGATTCTGCTTCTCTCCTCCCAGCGAAGCCCTCTTGAACCGCACCCCTTCACCACAGATAGAGCCCTTGAAAACACAAACCAATAGGAACCCTTCCTCTTTCAAGTTACACAAGTGAGACATTTTGTCCCAGTTGTCAAAAGAACAGCAACACAACAGCTCTACCCAGGTTGATCTCTTCTCCACCATTACTGATACTTTTAACAAGCCAGTTATTGATAGTTCAAGGTTATTTTTAATTATCCCCTCGACAAACAACCAACATGGACGAAGAAATGCCTCATGATTCCCTGTGGGCTCTGCAAGGTGAGGTGACCCTTCTCAGTGGAGTTCACCTGTGTTGCCCATATATAGTATGGTACGGGATTTTGTGTGCCTATGTGTTACTTTCACATGTAGTATATGTGTATACTTTCAATGTATACATACACAGTGCCTTACTCACTTTTCTGTCAGGCAGATGGTTTTTTTTTGGCTCACATTTCAGTCCATAGTTGACTGGATCTAAGGAAAGATGGGCGGCCAGAGGAAGAAAAGTGTACAACGCATGGTGAACCGGAAGCAGGGGAGGTGGGAGGAGCTGGGGAGGAGATAAATCCTTACAGGCCACGCCCCTAGCGTCAGGCCCCGCCTCCTGAAAGCTAGCCGGCTGCAAATCCAATGACACAATCACCTTTCCAAAGCCCTGTCCCTGAGTGCGAGAAGCTGCGGGGGTGACAGCTAGACTTAAGCCATAACACACAGACACACCCACAAAAGTACACGCACGTTGTCTGACATTTTTAACTGTACTCATTGGTACTTTAACTCCTTATTCTAATGCTCTGCCTTATGATGCTTGCAAGTTGCACGAAGGAGCCTGAGGGACATCGTTCATTTCCAAGTGCATTGGGAGGGTTGAAGCTGATCTCAGGGTCCCCTGGTAAAACAAAGTCAGAGTAAAAATAGAAAGTCGTTTCCTGCTTGAATCAGAATTCCAAAGGGGCCTCAATGAGGGGAAGGAAGGGCCTGGGGTTTGGTTCGCGGAGGTTACGAATGGATGCATATGTACGTGCGTGTGCACAAGCCCAGCAAGGCTAAACAATGCAGGAGGAAAGAACCAGGAGAGCCTGCAGATATTCAGTGAGAAGCCCGAAGAAGGGGAAACAACACCACGGTGGATAAGGATGTTTTTTTTCCCATTGCAATGGAAGTTGTTTGAGGGAGTGTTTTCTTCAAGGCAGTGTGTCTTTTCCAGGAGACTCGGGCTGCAGGAGGGGGCATGGTCACAGGAAAGGCTCTGCTGGCCTCTTATGGAGGCTTTGAGAAACTGGGTCCCTTCCTTATCAACTTGACTGCAAGAACCAGACATTTTTTGAACTCAGGATCTTCCTGACTCAGCCTCCCCACTCAGAATACAGGCACAGGCTGCTGTGTCTGGTCCTCACTCTTATTTATTTACGTTGCCATCTGCATCCCTGATTGTTTTCTGAAGACTTGTTCTTGACAGTGATAGCCATCAACTCAAAGGAGAGAGGCAACTTTAAGTCTGTTTGGAAAATGTTACAGATCTGTGTCCTACAAAGTTCCGGTGGACACAACCCTTCCATGTCAGCACGTGTGAGCTTGTTTCCTGCATTCATTTTAAAGACCTCACCAGCTTGTGCAGGGCAGGAGTGTTGGGGGTCATCCCCTCTAAAAACCAAGCCGTGTATGTGTTCCACTTGCTCATCTCTGGCTTGCTGATTCTGTGCACTTGAAACAGCAGAGTAGAGGCAAAATTTCCTGGCTATGCATATACTTTGTCCTTTACTAAGTTTTAAAGACACAGGTTTACTGTTCTTCTTGTTGGTTTTCAAGAGCTCTTTACATATTCATGGTAAGGACTCTATAAACTATACACATAGAAGAGGGCTGTGTGTGTGTGTGTGTGTGTGTGTGTGTGTGTGTGTGGTGTCCAGACTGCTGCCCATGCCACCTCTATAACACACAGGGGGAAGGGTGCACAGGCCTGATGGGGCCAGGGTGGGTGGGATGGGTCCCACAGGAGCCCTGTGAGCACATGTCAGCACCCTGGTACTAGGTCCCTGGCCACAGCTCTGTCTTCTACTGCAGGCTCAGCCCTAGAGTCTGGGCCTCTGGTGAACATCGCAAGGCAGGTGAGACTCAGCGTTTTCCCCAAGCCCGGTTCCTCTGAACTCCCCACCTGCAGACACCGGCCTCCCTGCCCCCCACTTGCCTGAAAGCCCATTGCCTTCTGCACTTTCTCACCATCTTAGAGAAGAATAAGTGCCAACAAGAGCAGAGAAGTTGTCCCTTCAGGCCTTTCCCTTTATTCCTGTGAGCTGGGTTATCTAGATGAAAATCTGACTCCTTAACTGGCACAGAGGCCCAGGTCAGCAGTGAGGTTTCCTGTGCTGGCCCCTGAACTCTGTCCCAAGTGCCTCTAACCCTGGCTAAACACAGTAGGCACTTTGCACATGTTTGGCAGTAAGCCCAGCTTGCCCTTTGCAGGTAGTGCAGAGGCCCAGGACTGCCATCCAGCCTGGAAGTAATTGCACAAGGGATACTGTCTAGGCTGGGACCCTGCCTACAAGTGGGAGGCTTCTCCGTCCAGGCACCAGGCGAGAGTCCTTAGATCCACCTTTCCTCATGGGAAGAAAGAAGGGGAGACACACGGGGAAGCCACAGTCCTGGACAGCCCAGCACCAGGCCAGCCAGGACTGCATCTTCTGGGCCTCAGACCTTGGGTCATGACCACACTCTCTGAAGGCACTGCTCTAAGCACTGTGATTTCCCCATAAAACTAAGGCACAGAGAATTGCAGGAAATTCCTAGGATTCAGTCAGGCAGAGGCCATCACCCCCAGCTGGCCCTGGCACCAATCAATTGAACAGTACATCTGGGCGCTGCTGGATGGAGCAGCAGGTACGTAGGAGGTCCAGGAGGAACAAGGCGTCCAGGCCATAGGGCAGGCAGGTGCCCGAGGTTTCCTTGTGGTGCAACCTGCAGTGGGATCACCCTTTGTCTCCCCACCCTACCCTGGGATTATTCTAGCCCTGCTTTCTACATTCCCAGAAGCACCTGTCACCTGTGACCACCAGGCCTGGGGTCATCTGTTCATCCTGCACAGACACAAATGGGGCAAGCATAGAAGGGGAGGGACAGAGATGACATCTAACCCAGCTGGGTCCCACTGAGGGATCCGGGAAGGCTACTTCTCCTCTTGGTCCAGTGAATACTCCCTTCACCCAAGGAAAGTTTGAGCAGATGGGCCCAGAGAACGGCTCTCTGCCAGGACAGAGAGCAGGTCTGAGGCTCCTGTGAGCTAAAGGATGAGCAATTGGGGAAAAGGAGGAGAAGGGGGAGGAGGAAGAGGAGGAAGAGGAGGAGGAGGAAGAGGGAGGGGGGAGGCGGAGGAGGAGGAAGAAGAAGAGAAGTAAATGGAGAAGGAGAAGAAAGAAAAGGAGGAAAAAGAACAGGAGGAGAAAAGAGGAGTGCTGGACTTAGTGAGGAGAAAGAAGAGGAGGAGGAAGAGGAAGGCGAAAGGAAAGAAGGGATAGAAAGGAAAAGAGAAGAGGCAGGAGGGCTTTAGCAGAGAGCTTTCAGTTCAGCCTCAACTCAGTAATTTGAAAATATATTTTTCTTTTCTTGTCTTTTTTTTTGAGACAGAGTTTTGCAATGCAGTTCAGGCTGACCTTGAGCTCACTTTGCAGCCCAGGCTGGTCTTAAACTTGCATGATCCTCCTGCCTCAGCCTCCCAAGAGCTGGGATTATAGGCATGAGCTACCACTACACCCAACTCCAATCTGGTACATATTTTTTTTTTCATATTTTCAGACTTTATTGTGGAAAATTCCCAGTGTATATGAAATGAATATTAAAGTATAATGAACCCTTCCTTATATGTCCAACACCCAGCTTTAATAATTATTGATATTTTGTTAGATCTTGTCTGATTGATGTCTACACACACACACACACACACACACACACACACACACCAAGAAGTTACAGTTTTTAGGTAAAAGGTCTACCCATTAATATGCACCCATCTTAACCACACAATCCTGACAAATGAATGCTCCCGGGTCACTCATTCCTCATCACAATGGTGAACATTTCCATCTTGTGAGATCATTCCCTTATTTCTCCTACTCACCCCTCACTCAGAGGCCACCGCTGTTTTTAATTTTTCTTTGTTATTTTTGACTGTTTTAGAATTTCTCATAAATTGAGCCAGCTTTCATAGTCCTCTGAGTTGCCTTCTTGTGCTCAGAATGTGAAGCTCCTCCTTGCTGTCGAGTAGTTCTCCCTTTGGCATTGCTGAACAGTGCTCCATTGTGAGACTTACTCACTGGTCAGTATACGGGGGGGAAAGGCTACGAGTCTCCCATGGATGCTAACCCCCCAGATGCTTCAGTCCCTTCTATATAATGGCATAATATTTGCATAACACATGGAGCACCCATGTACCTTGAATTATCCCGATATTACTTATAATACTAATAGTGTAAATACTATGTTGTTTAGAAAACAATGTCAAGGGAAAAAGTCCGTACTTTTTTGGTTTGGAGGCATCTTTTGGCATATTTGACTGGCAATGGGAAATGTATTCATAGAACCCAGAGGTGTGGACCCCACTTGGAATCCTTCTGTGTGGCTGCAGAGAAAGGGGTTGGTCTGTACTTATTTTCCTGTGAGCTGTGACATCCGAGTTACGCAGCCCAGGATCCAGCAACTGCGATGTATTCTACCTCAACTTCCATGAGGGCTTCAGTGCTTCTTGATTAGAGAGTAGGAAAACCTTTGAACCACTTTGTAAACACATCCTTCTTCGTGCTGCTTTTTCATTCTGAAAGAAGTAGAAAAATGTGTCTTCCCACACAACGCATGAGCAGGTAAGGGCCTGCCAAGGGCTGAAGGGAAAGAATGCAGGGGGAATTCCTTGCAGCCCCAGTTTGCAGCTCCCCTGGAGAAAGGGGAGCCTCAGAAGTGGGGCGGGTACCACCGCTGCTCACTCTGGAGTCTCTCCCAAAGGCCACGCGCTGTCCCGCGTGGAGCTGTTGCCTGTTGGTCCTCTTCCCACCCGCTTCTCACATCCTCTGTCCTGGGGTGCACAGGGTTTCTTCATGGCCTTCCTTTCTCCTTCCTCTTCTTCTTCCTCTTCTCCCCTTTCTTCTTTCTTCTCCTCTTCCTCTTCCTTTTCTCCTCCTTTTTTACAGCACTGGAGACTGAACCCAGGCCTCTGTTCTGAGCTACATCCCCAGTCCCTTTTAATTTTTTTTTTTAATTGGAAACACAGTCTCACTAGGTCACCTAACTGGCCCTTGTACCTGGAACCCTTGCACCACCTGCCTCATCCTCCCCAAGGGCAGCGACCCCAGGAGTGCACCAGCATACCAGCTAGCCTTTTCTCTGGGCCAACGTGCCGGCATGCTCACACACTGACACATGCAAACACCACACAATTCTTAACGCTCCTACTTTCCTTTGGGTCAGTTTCCCCACCTTTGTTGTCTTCCTCTATGACATGTTAATAAATATTACTTTAAAATAATCAGTGTCTTCACTGTGCTCAAAAATACTTCTCCAGTAGTGCATCCTACTCTCTCTTGAGACTTTCAGAAGCTCTTCTGGACTGTCTAGTTCTCAAACAGGGCTACATGAGCAAATAAGATTCTTTCTTACACTTTCTCAAAGGGTGTAATAAAATTACAGATTTTTAAAATTCTCCAGCATCTTTCTCCTTGTAGTTCTGCATGCTGTAAAGTCCCTTTTTAAATATCTGTGTTGTTGTATTTGCATATGTACATTTTTTGTTTGACAACAATGAATAGCCTCTAAAAGTAGTATATGTGGTTTTCCTGCACACTAACTTCTTTTTCTCCAACTCCCCTCTGCTTTTCTTCTTAGAGTAAAATAAACCCTGCTGCAAATGTAGCACAAGCAAAGCAAACTAGCTTGAAAACACATTTCATGCTAAGTGCAGACGGGGCCTTGGCCTCTCTCAAATCCTAGCCTCCGGGTTTCTTAGAATTCAGGGGATTGTTTCTCCAGGAGGAGGAGGAGCCCTTCACATTCCTGCCCAGGCTTTGGGGCTCTCCCTTTTAATCCTTTCTCAAATGGCACCAGGCACCCAGACTCCCCATTTGCCTGAGAACAAGCCTTTTCTTGTCGCAGCGAAACGCCTCCCCAGAACGGGGACGGTGGCTGGTGTCTTTACACGCCAGGGTTGAAGTGACCTTTGCATTTCACAGCCAACTGCGGATTCCAAGGGCAGCTTTGCGGACCCCTAGGCCAGGGTGTGCTCCTTGTCATCCATCCCTAGCCAGATGGTGCGGTGACAACGTGAAATTGTGTGGGTTTCACTTCGGGGAGCAGCGCCTTCAGGTTTTGGAAGTGGCACATAATGTGTTACTGCAGTGATAGGTGTAACCGTGCAGGCTGGGTAAAGCCGTCTACCACGCCCAGGGACCGCGCTGGCCCTGCACACTAGCAGGGCCCGAGGCGGCTGCTTTCCTGCGGCCGCCAGGGGGTGCTCACCCCTACTGAAAGAACCCGAGTCTGTTGATGTGCGCAGTCCAGGGAACACGCTGCGCAACGGAGTTGTTACGTCCTTCTACAAGGCCATTGCGTTGGGTATGCCAAGAAAACCAACCTTACTAAAAAGTCTACATACAACATTTTAACCCAGAAATTGCTTCCCGCAAATCACCGTTTTCATAGCTTTAATAACAGCGATAGAGACGACACCATCTAATATTATGCTAATGTGTTCATGTAAAGTTTTATGAATTCAAAATAACAGAAATGAAACAATCTTGAGATTCATTTTCAGCTCTTTTCTCGGAGAGGACCCCAAAACTGAACACAATAGCGTGGATAGCACATAGTGAGCCCGGCTTCTAAAATCCGGAGAATATTTGATCTTGGCTGTGGAAGCGACCACAGTTAATTTTTAAAGCTCAACACTTAAATTTTTAATTAATACGTAACACAGTCTACTTGTATGCAGCACAGTATGATATTTTAATCTTTGTATACATTGTATGCTAATGAAATATGTTCCTGGTGCTCTGTGATATGACATATCTGTACATACTAAATAAAGATCAAGTTATGATAATTAGGGTCTCCATCCCCGTACCACTTATGTTCGGAGTTTTTGAGCTCCTCCCTCTAATTTTTCATAAAATAAATACTTGGTTATCATGAAATGTGGTCATCCTACTGTGCTGCAGAAAAATATAATTTATTTCTCTTACCAATAGGGTTTTGGTACCATGCCCAACCTCCCCCTACCTTCTCTTCCTAGTTTCTGGAAATTGCTTTTTCCTTTATTTCTACTTTGAGGTTGAAATAGGATTTTTAAGTTTCCACATAGGAGAGAAAATGTGTGTATTTTCCTTTCTGTGGCTGATGTATTTCATTTAACACAAGATCTTCTAGTTCCATCCATTTCTCTAGGTACCATATTTTCTTTAACTATTCACCTGTCTGTGGGCACCTAGGTCTTAAATATTGGGAAGAGTTTGCATTAAATGTGGCCACACAGTAATCTCTTTTGTATGCTGGCTTCTTTTGAATATGGAAAACTGGATCATGTAGTAGACATACGTCCAGCTTCTTAAGGAGCTGTTGTCCTGTGTCCCATTGTGACTGCTCTAATTCACATCCCTTCTGCACTAGGAGAAGAACTCCCTTGTCTCTACATCCCAACACAGGGAAGACAGGAACATGTAATGTTGTTGTTGAACCCACAGATTCTCAACTGTGAATCATCATAAACTGTGATTCCCCATTATTTTCATTTATGATGAAATATGTCCATGATTCAAGGGAAAAATTGTACAGTGTACAGGGCTTGGGGATTGAGACCATGGGCACACGTCCATGTAAGATGATGAAAGCAGACCACAGTCAAAAAGGTGCCGATGAATACTCTGCTCCTTGATCTCAAAATTGTTCTAACCTTAAGAAGAAATAGGGAGAAGAGAGGGAAAGGGGAAGAAATATGAAAGGTACAGTGGGTACTGTGCATGGGAAAGAAACTGCAAAGGGTAGGAACATCTGGAAAGAGGGAAAAGGGAAAGGAGAGAAAGAAGGAAGAGGAAAAGAAATATTTATGTGTACATGCAGGATAGCTTGTGTAATTGTACTGCTGGTGTCTGCCGGTCTATTGAAAGGAACAGTTAATGCTTGAATTTTTTTTTCTCTTTTCCTTTTAACTGTTTGGCCAAATTTGCATGATTATATGTGGTAATCTGAACAATGGATTTGAAGACAACAATATGTGATATAAAAACCACTGGTGAATTCCTATGATTTTGTTTAGTGAAATTCTGCATCATTTTTTATATTAATTTTATTGAGAAAGAAATAGCATTGAGACAATTTCAAAACAGGTTAGTAGGACTCTGCATCACTTTGAAAGTTTGCTTATTGTTTACTATTTTTATTTCCTTTAAAAAATAAAAATATATGGAGTTGTTAAAAAGAATTAAACCATGTTACACACGGGTACTGATTCCACACAAGGAATATAAACATTGTGGACTGCAGTGGTGTGTGGACTTCTAACAAAATAAAAATTTAAAGGTAGGATTTCTCTTTGGCTGACAATTTTGAAGAGTGCTATTTTCTTTAGTGAGGAATTTTCCTCTTATCCTTTCTTTCTCATAAATAAGCAGAGTTCATGTTTAAGTTAAAATAATTTAATAGAAATGCAAACTTCCGTTTATCTAAACTATGACTTCCTGATCAGAACTTTAGAAAATTTGGGTACGTGGAAGTTTATTTTTAATTTTAGTGTCCAGGTCGGCCAAATAGCTCAGCAGATTAAAGCACCTGCAAACAGGCTCAGAGGACTGGGGGTTCAATCCCCCAGCCTGCCTTGCCAGTCCTGCCCCAGGTCCCGCTGAAGCAGCAATTGAGACTGGGCATGGTGGTGCGCGCCTGTAATCCCAGTTCTTGGGAGGCTGGAAACAGGTGGATCACTATGAGTCTAATCCAGTAGTGAGACCCTGAACATCCTGCAGACTCTTCCCTAAAATACAAATACAAATAATAATAATAATAATAATTTTAGTGTCCCACAAGGCATTTTTTATTGCAATAAAAATAAGCATGAGCATCTCAGATGGATTTTTTAATCTTTCTTCTGTTGCCTAATTTAAGTTCAGACAATTTGGTACACAATATGTTTCCAGAGATACTTTTTGTCCTTTCTTTCCTGAAAGACATGTCTTGGAGAGAGAGGAAGAAAGAGAGAGAGAGAGAGAGAGAGAGAGAGAGAGAGAGAGAGAGAGAGAGAGAGAGAGAG
>NW_004524780.1:3476364-3489637 GCF_000260255.1 Octodon degus
TTTAAATACTAGAATCTTTATTTCTTCTAATAAGAGGGGCTTGGACCAGATGTTCTGAAATATTCCTTGTAAATCCCAAACTCATCAAATGTGAAAATCAATGCTGTATACTACACAACCTCTCTTCTGCTCCCTAGAGATACTGTCACCTGATCTCATCACTGGTGGGCATCCAGAGATGCCACATGGTGGTCGCCTAGGACACCTCTGCGTGCGGAAAGATTGTGTGCACCACTGCTATTGGGCCGGCAAGCTCTAGGTCTATGACTACCTGAAGTTAATCAGTGTCTATCTAATGAGTCCCTCTGACCTCTCCCCTGCTTCTTCCCTGCATGGCTAGAGCTGGAACCCAGGCCGGGCATACCCTAGAAGAGTACCTACCACTGAGTTACACCCCCAGGCCAGTCTGCAGTCTTCAATCCTGCTTCCCCCTTGGTTCTTCTGTTGTACAAGGGCCTCTTACCTGTTGATCATTCTCACTCAGCACCACTATAATTTCTCCCAAATATCACCTATTATGTTCAAACCAATGTATGAATCTGATAGGCCATTGAAGAGAGGGGTCTCTGGAAAGGATGGATGGGGCTTTCTCTGGAATTTCATTTCTTATGCGTCACCTGCTTGTGGCTGGTGCCCCTGCTCCAGAGCACTGTTACCGAGGAGACACACTTCCTGTCCCCAGAGCTGGGCACTGAAAAAGAAACCATTACATGGTGGCGTGTCTTCCTGGATGTTTTTCTTATTCCTTTATGCTGTACCTTTACAAAGTAGGCCAGAATGTGCATGAATTTCTTGGACTGAGGAGATCCATACAGGGTGTTCTCTGTGACTAAAATGGCTCAGAACTTCAGGTACTAAATGTTAATCTATTTATTTTGTCATTTCTGGGGACAGGATTTTTAGGGACTTCGAGTTACAAAATGTAGATCAGACCTAAATAATGCCTCCAACCTCATCCAGCATCATCCTGTGCCCCTCCCAGTGACAAAGAAAAGCAAGCTTCGTGTATCCATAAGAGGGTTCATTGCTAATCTGACACTGTAGTCAGATTCACAGGGACCCACAGAGGACAGGCCTCAGAACTTGTATTCTCTGCTCTGTCCTATATCCCTACAGTCTGTTAAAAAAAGCAAGAAAACAAACAAAAGAGACAACACATTGTTCCAGTTTCTCTGGAACTGAGTGACTACAGTAAGTCAGAGAATTACTCCTCTGGCATTAAATCTCAGGTCAAGTGTCTGAAACAATGGTCCCAAGGTGGGCGACCCTGCAGCATGGTCAGGAGATTGGACCCATCCCAGGATAATAACTGAGGCCAGTTCAGCCTGTTCCTTTCTTCCCCTGAGTCTCACCCCATCTTTTCCTTCTTCCTTGCCTCTCCCCCACCCCTTCACACCCCATTTCACCAGCAAGCTGTCTAGGAATCTCATTTCCTCAGAGCAAATCGCAGGAATACTTTAAGTCACTCTTGTGGAAATTCCGAAGTCCCGAGACCTTAGGGAAATTTAGAGGGCTTGGGAGAGAGGCAGCTATGACAGAGAAAGGGCTTTGCAGGTAGAGGAGGATATATATTTTAATCTACATTCTAAATCCTTTTCTTATATTGGAGAGATTCAAGTGTATAATTTTAAGAAGAGGCACAGAGCATTTCCTGTCATGAATGAATACAGGGCCACAAATCACTCCTAAAGCTATGTGGTCTGCGAGGGTCAGGTTTAAGCCCTCTCAGGCTCCTACCTGGAGCTCATGACCCAGAGCAAGTGACACACAGAGGACAACCGGGAAGGGTTCTGTCTGAAGGGAGGAGAGCTTGGCCCCCAGACCATCAGTGACTGACTATGATAGCAGTAGCAGCCTCTGCCCCTCCCCAGGAGGCATGTTTCGCTTCCAGGAGGATGTCCTCTGTCCCTTAGGTCACACGCACAGGTCTCCAAACTCTAGGTCTCGTCCCGAGGTCTGTTCAACCCAATTCCTTTTAGAATGAAATGAGCTAACATTAATTTGTGAGTTGCAAGTAAAAAGTGGTGCTTCTGGGCATTTGTGGGTGGGCGCTATTAGAGAAAGCACTGTGTTCATGCCCCTCCCACCGCTGACTCATGGAGCACCCTGGAAACGGCACCCTGGCCCTGCTGTGCCCAGTTTCTATTCTTGATTGATAACCTAGATGGAACCCATGGTGCCAGCTGTCTACACTGTCTACAGACACTGCCACCCTCCATCCTTCCAATCAGAGTCCTGGCCGCCTTTCAATATTTTAAGGAAGCGAAGAGTGCCCATGTGGGTAGTATCTACTGAAATTTACTGTATTAGGAAGGAACCAAAAACTGAGAACTTTTATACTGTCCAAGAAGTGAGTGTTTACAAACAATGATGAAACACATTCCAGGCCCACTGAACACGTGGCTATGAATTGCTGCTGGGAGAAGCAGCGTGGACATTTCTTCTGCACATCAAGGTGAATGAAAGACAGCCTCAGCCTCAGGAGACTTCTGCATCCATCTGTTGCACGTGTTGTCAGGCAGAGGTCATTTCAGAGACAAGGTACAATGGGACCACATTTTCAGACCCTTGTGTGCATTCTACACAATTGTATCTGAACATGGCAGGTATGTGCTTCTAAGGGTCTTGGCGGTGGGGAATCTGGGCTCACCCTAGTGCATCTGGAGTCTCCTCATGCACCGATTTACTGTGAATTTTGGGTGGCTCTTTACTCACTGTGATTTCTTGATAGCTGAATTGATCTTGTAGAAGATGATGCTTCACTGTGGGTCACCTGGATTTCCCACAGTCCACAAATAGTTTGATCATAGTGAGAACATTGTATCACTGTACTTACTGCCATCTTGACAGAGATGGCGCTAGGGATACAGAAGGCATCAGAGTACTGATGCACTTTTTCCACTTTTATAATTTGCACTTGAAAACTCAAATATTAACACTTGACATAAATATGTGTAGTAGCTTTTCTGGATGTGACTGTCTGACTTTATTCATACTGAAGAAAGTTTCTGCCAAATACCTCATTGGTAGAGCCTAGTGCTTTGCTAGGCTTTCCTTCAAGTAAGTGTGGGGATTCACAGAAAGAGTTGCTCAGTTAACATTAACCCTGCGTTTTTTGAATTCTTTCCTTTGATACAAGCAGGATATTTAACTTACTTTGTTGTTCAGTAGAAGTATTTTGTGTATACCGTGCAATGATCTCACAGAGGAAGAAGATACATAGGTGAGAGTTGAAATTAAACAGTGTTAGTATTTACAGCTTGATTAAGAGGATTGAGTGGAGCTGACATATGTCTCTGTGTATGGATGTGTATGTATGTGTGCATGCATGTGTGTGTATGCACGTGTGTGCATGTATGTAAGTGTGTGTGTGTGTGTTGAACTGCAAGGATAGGGCACAAAGAACACAATTACTATTAGACTATCAGGACATTTAAGTGTTATGTCCTTCATGTCTGCTTGGCTGGTTATTTTATTCAGCACTGCTTTACTCCCTTAGCTCAAATTTAAATGTTATGAACAAGAGCAAATAATGTCTTGATTTTATTAGGAAAATATGTTTTGACTTCACAGAAACCTGTAGCTATATTAGAGAGCTCAAAGGTCTTCAGACCATCAAGAACTATAGCTTTGTCCTGGCAGTAGACCTATTCCAATTCCCCTTTCTCCTCCTCCTCTTCCTCTTCCTCCTCTTCCTCCTCCTCCTCTTCCTTGTTCTCTTCTTCCTCCTCCTCCACATCCTCCTCCTTTTCCTCCTGCTCCTTACCTGGTATGTTGGTTTGGATCCTTGAGAGGAACAGAGTCAATAGCCAATGGACACATAATTACACATGGGTATTTATTAGGCTGCTCACATGACCAGAGACAGCAGAGTCCACAGTGAGCACCTGCTTGGTGAGATCCAGAGGGTCCAGGAGTTCTCAGCTCAAGAAGCTGGAACATAGAACAAGGACAATCAAGAATGCAGTACAAGTCCAACGTCAAAGGTTTGGGAACTCTCTGGAGAGTCAGTGGTGAGCGTCTGTGTTGGAAGTTGAAGAAACTGTAGACTCATGTTCAGAGGAGACAAGAGCAAAAGATCCAACTGCTCAAGGAGAGTGGAGTTTCCAAAAATGCAATGAACTCCACCTCTTGTTTTAATTCCTTCCAAGCAGCAAGCCCATGGGATGATGCCACTTTCAGGTGTAGGTGTTCTGCCCTTGGTTGGCTGGCTTACTTGTCAATCATTCACAAACACATTCAAGGTGTTCTTTACCTATCCCATAAGCAGTCAAATCGACCTGTTACAGCCACTTCTGGTGAACCAAGTCCACTGTGTATTTAGAGGCAATCTGGAGAGACAGCTTTCCTCTGCTCACATGCATTTCAAGTTCTAACCCATCTGGACTGTCTGCTGTGTGCGGGGTTTTCTTCATCAGAGAAATTGTTAGTGGAATCCTGTGGAAACCCAGGCCCTCCTGGTGGGTGCCATTCTTTCTTTCTTTTTCTTTTTCTTTTTTTTCCCCTGTATTTTAGGGAAGGGTCTATAGGGTGTTCAGGGTCTCACTACTAGCTTGGACTCGTAGTGATTCTCCTGTTTACAGCCTCCCAAGAGCTGGGATTATAGGCGTGAGCCACCATGCCCAGTCTAAAAAGAATTTCCATTTCCACAAGTTAATTCTTTTTTTTTTTCTTTTTCTTTCTTCTTTTTCTTTTTCCTGTATTTTAGGGAAGCCTCTACAGGGTGTTCAGGGTCTTACTACTAGATTGGACTCGCAGTGATCTGCCTGTTTAAAACCTTCCAAGAGCTAGGATTACAGGCGTGTGTCAGGACGCCCAGTCTCAATTGCTGTCTCAGCACGCCCTGGGGGCAGGGCTGACAGGCAGGCCTGGGGATCAAAACTCAGACCCCTGTGCCTGCTTGCAGAAGCCTTAACATGCTGAGCTATTTGGACGGCCCTCAGAGCGCCCTTCTTTACCCGAATGTACACCTGGATCCATTGTGCCCTCTTTGCTCTGCTCCATGTTCCCTCCTCTACTGAACAGTTCTTCTTAGGAGAGACCAGTCACCCTTGAAGTAATCACCTTCCTTTATCTCTTTATCTCACACGCACCTCTAGATGCTGCTTCTTTTTATCCCTTCACATTGAAACTCTGTTTTATTTATTTATGTTTTTAGAGTGATACAAGGAAATGCTTAACCTTTGAACATAAATGGACTTTGAAAAGGGTAACAGACTAGTAAATAAGTACACATGTATCCCATTCTTTAAAACTTGCATAATAAATACATTGAAATTAGGCTCCTTGACAATACTTAGAAGTGTAGTGCTAAGGAACACTCAGAGAGTGGGAACTTCAGGTGTGCTGGGTGGAGAAGGCTGATGCTTGCTGGCAGGCCTTCCTCTGAGCTCTCACCCGTAACACCCTGTTATTCCAGCAAAAACAACAGAAAACTATTCCTCCCAAGAGGAAATGTTCAATAAAATGTGCTTCCTCTGTTACTAGTTTAACAAAAATATTACTTACTATTAATCAATTATTACTGTTTAAAATCTATAAGAAGAAACTTACAGAACACAAGAAGGCAGTCCTTTTTGGGAGCGTGGGCTAAGTAAGGCACGTGATGACGGAGACACTCAACAGAGGGTTGCAGGTGACTAACCCTGGCTGCGCAGTGCCTCTGAATGTTTCTGTGGACTAGCAGGGTCAGCCACTCTGCCCGCAGCACCGGCCAGTAGACGCATCCTGTGCTTGTCTGACTGAGTGGGCGGACTCAGGACAGAGCCGCTGTCCACGGGCTCCGGGAAAGCCTGCTCCCTTTCCCCATGCCACACTAGTAACTGTGAGGAGTTGTGCAATCACAGTCTACTCACTGGAGACTGCAAGTCGGAGCTGAATTATTCAAGGGGAAGGTCACAGTGAGAGAATAAGGATCCTTCTTATTCTTGTGAGCTGTGATTTTCACTCTTAAGGATTCACCTGCTTTTACTGAAAATGGCTTTTCCAGTAGAGATACTATTTGTTTCCAGTGTGCTTTGGCCCTCTGGGGTCCCTTAGGGAACACGACCCTCTGGCAGCAGTTCTTCTCAAAGCATATATCAAAGTATCTAGCAGTTGCTGGGGACATGGATGTCTTCATGGTTTTCAGGGAAAGATATAAAGAAAACTGCCAATCTGAGGTAGAAGTTCTATGGAAATCTGTGTGCTTAATACTACTAGGGCCTAAAGTAAGAGACTTTGGACCTAAAACGTCCACAGCTGCTTCTGGGATCACTGCCTTCCTCACACAGCACATGCTGAAGCCACAGCCCTTGTCCCAGAGAGCAATTCTATCAACCTGTGTCTTCACGCCACTCACTGCAAGCAGGCTCACTGAGCCAACATCAGGTAGACCGAGCATCCTTTGGCCAAGTGTTTGCCCTTTGCATAAATCACAGGAACTAACATAGACTCAAAAAGGAGAACACACCCCTTCCCTTCAGATATAACAATATTCACTTTTTCTACAGGAAGATGAACTTCTTCAATCTTTTGTATTTTATTTTATGTATATATTTATTTTTTTCCTGTATTTTAGGGAAGGGTCTACTAGATCGGACTTGTAGTGATCCACCTGTTTACAGCCTCCCAAGACCTGGGATTACACGCCCAGTCTCAATTGCCATCTCAGCGCGCCCTGGGTGTGGGGCTGGCTTGGCAGGCTTGGGATGAAAACCTCAGCCCCTGCTCGTGCTTGCAGGTGCTTTAATCTGGGGAACTATTTGGCCTGCCCACTATTTTTCATTTTAAAGACAAGAAAATAAACAAAAACCAATAGCATAAATTTCAAAACAAGGTTGTAGGAGAGTAATAATGTTCAGTGCATTGTGTATTGTTATCTTCAAAGTAGTTGCTCATCGTACAAGACATAGGCATAAAAAACTGATCAAACACTGTAGGCATATATCTATCTTTTTAATGAGCTAAGAGCAATTGGTAGTTTATCTTAACTGATACATAGGTTTTCCTTTACACTCCCTTCTTTTCTCTCCCCCCATTTCAGTTTTCCTTTCCTATTGAGTGTTATCTTCCCATTTTCCAATATCTATTGTACATTTTGGGCCTTATATACTCTTCCAGCTTCTTATATGAGGAAGACAATCGATGTACGCACATATGTGACTGGTTTATTACACTTGTAAGTATGGGCTCAAGTTACATTACTTTCCCTATAAACACCTCAAATTTGTCCTTGTTTCAATCTTTCTTTTAATTAGTACAATAGTGTCTTCAAGTTTACTTAGTCTTAGGAGATCCATCACCTGGTAAAGCATTTCAGATTGATCAATGCCAAGAACCTTCCCCATCCCACCTTTAGCAGCAAACACAGACAGAATCCCAGTTCCACACCTAGCACCCCGGACTACCTTGTCTTTGAAGAGATGTGGATGTTGGTATGTGAAATCCCTGTAGCTTTCTGCTTGTACTGCGTCCTTTACCATTTTTTTTTTTTTGTGTGTGTGTATTCTATAATGCCCATATGAGCTGAAATAAACAGCATCCTTCTCCTCCAGGAGGGACAGCATGGGTTCTGAGATCTGTGTTCATTGCAAAATCTTGACCAAATTATTTCATTCTCTGGAGAGCTCCCCGTGCTCTGGCTAACACAACTTCAGCAGACAGCACCCTGCCTTCCGCATGCTTCTGTTCTCCACGGTGGGAGTATTTTCAGTGAGCCCGTGGGGGTATGAGAATGGGACTGGCATTGATTCGTAAGGATCTTCTACATGAAATTAAAGTAAAAGGTCATCTTCTAACACTGATCTCAAATACTCTTCTTTCTCCCAAAGCACTGGGCCTTATTATGGAATTCATACTCAACAGGAGGATTCTGAAGTCTACTAAAATTCATTAGTTTCATTTACCCATAAAATTCAAGTTGGTGCTTATAAACCATGATATCAGTATTAAATTGATGCTCTGACTCACAATGTGGAAATGCCTCCTCAGCAGATACGAGTGAACTGTCACAGGACAGGTGGAGCCTGCCACTCAATGTTGGGCAGGTCGGCCTCCTTGTCTTCCCACATGGCCTTTTCCCTCCTGTTCAACAGCTTTGGTAGGTCATCTTCCTCCTCCATGGAGACCTGGCCACCAACTGCACCCTGAGCTCAGGAGCCTGGGAGCCAGATCCTCTAAATTTGAAGGTCTCCTCCACACTTCCATCCAATGGTTCTCCCATAGAACATCTTTGGTTTTGTTTTAGGAGACCCTACCAGGAAGATGATACAGGTAAGCGCTTCTTCACTTTGCAGCTAGTTTGCTTGTCTGATTGGAGGACGCAGGTTGCTTTCTAGCCAGATCACTGAGGGGCGTTTCACAGTCTTTTGCTTTGGCTACATCTCTATCTGGAAAGCCCCAGAGCAGGCCGTGGGCTTCTTAACTTACTCAGATTCTAGGTGGCCACATCTAATTTGGTGCATTTAATGCTAAGCATTAAAGAGCCTCTTCCAATGCCCTTATTTCCTCCACAATTCCCAGGTTTTACTTTCCACTAGGTGTCTTCCTGGGTATTTAGGCAAAAACAATAAAGAAGGAAGTAATTATCCTGTGGAACACAGAAATCTGTGAGGAGCACAGAACAGAGAGATTGGCTTTGAATTCTCCCTGAAAGGAACAGGCCACTAATATTATTTCACAAAGTCAGCAAAGAGGCTAGGAACCTGGATAAGGTTTATGCAGGGAACTGAGGCCCAAATCCTGGTCATGTGAAGCTGTGCCCCATGCGCATTCTGCCTAGGTGGGGGGTGGGTAAAGAAACAAGCAATGTCTTCTGGGAGGCCAGTCAGTTCCCTTTCTCCCCTGCATGGGTTCCTGAGGATCTTTACCAATGCTGTCTCTCTTGCTATTTGTCCTGGTGCATAGATAGAAGGGGTGGTGGGGTGACTTAGGGTTACAATTTGAGGAATTCCCTGATCAGCAACTCACAATCTTGGACTTCTTACTGAAGGTCCAGGTGAGGGTGGTAATAATGTAAATGTCTCTCATTTATAAATTACACAATTTCCATGGTATGTTATTCTACCAACAATGAACTAAGTTGGGCTTCAAATCTAAAGGTTTATACCACTTTAGGTTTCCATACTTAAAATGTATTGTCACTTCTTTCTTGCTAGTGAGTATGCTAAGCTTTGAGAGGTTGTGTGGAACCTTTTTAATAGTTTCCCAAAGGAGAAATTTCAGCAGCTTGTGGCTGTTCTCTGTCCACAGCTCCGGTGAATAGGAGAATCCTTGACTAAGCTCAGTCCTCATGAACAACACTCTTCTTTTTCCTACTGCCTGCTCATGTTGCTGAGTCCCCCTTCCAACCATGCTTCTGAGCTGGCCTGACAGAGTTGAGACCCCAATTGACCAGTATGACCCAGATGTTTTGCCTGTCTCATCTGAAGGCCTCACCCCTGATCCTACTTCTTCTTTTATGCTGTCAGGAAGCCCAGACAGTCCAATTTTACTCCACTACTCTACTTACACTGTCTCCCTGAAGGCTACTGCTCACTGTCCCATTGCCAAACCCAAAGGTATATCCCATACATTCTCCACATAGCTGTTCTAATGTACGTGTTGCTCACCTTCTAAGGGTTTCTGAGTGTTGGGGAACAGACAAAGTCATGCAGTTTTCATGATCCCAATCATTCATGATGTTGGCTGTAAGAACTAGTTTAAGGTACAGAGGATGAAAGGAACAAGAGAGATGAGCTTGCTGGGGCCACCAGGAAAGGGACGAGATGAAACTTTCTCTATACCGGAAGTACCTCTGAAGTCCCACAGAGGACATGTCCCCACAGCTGCAGTGCATAGTTCATGCACATATACTCACATCACTATGACAAAGCTTGATTTATAAGTTAGGCACACTAGAAATCAGAAATAATAACTAATGATAGAGTAGAACAATAACAAAATGTGTCATAATAGAAGTTATTTAAAGCTTATGAACTGCTTAGTTCTGACGTTTCATTTGTAGCATTTTCAGACCGCAGTTGACCATAGGTCATGGAAACCAGGCAGAGAGACACTTCAGAGTCACAGACCGTAGCGTGTCAGTTTCCCAGAGGGACAAACAGGCAGAGATGTTTTGGGAAGACAGTCTAAAGGCCAAAAGGAGGCTGCGGGAGAACAAGAGGGGGCTGGAGGTCAGGAGAGCCCGTGTGGTCACAGAGTTAGTGGACGCAGAGACTGGGGCTGGAACTTGAAGATTCCATTAGGGTTTGCTGAGTATTGATTTCATTAAGAAAAAACAATTTGAAGGAAGGGAGTGGCCATCACCTTTTCAAGCTTGTTATATTTAAAAATAAAGCTCATGAATGTCAACTGGCTTGCAGTGTACTTTTAAATAACCCCAGTTATGTTTATTATGGAATTCGAAGGCATACCAGAAATTATTCAAGAAATGAAGCATGAGGTATCCAATTTCCATAGAGCCTCAGACCTCAGTCTCCCCACAGCTTGTTTACATTTGTTTGGGGAGCAATTTCTGGAAGGTAGGTTAAGCTATCTTGGCTACTTCACCAGCTATTCTTGCAGTGCTTGGTGCCTGAGACATATGAAAGATATATGGAAGGGAAGAGCATTTTGGTCTGGCCAGAGTTCGTGCTCCTTAGAACACAGTCTGTTTTGATAACACTGCGAGATGGATCTGATAATCCACAGTGATACAAACGAGTCTCCCATTCATTTTTCAAGGGGATCGTAACCTCTTGGCGCATGTGCCATCCAGCTGCAGAGAGAAGGCCACATCTATCAGAATGACACATCCCACCGAGCAGCATATTGCTTGGCACTGGAAGCATAAAGATGAGCTCTGGTTTGGCTATGGAGAACACAAAAAATGTACAAATCATGGCTCCACACAACAAATTTGGAGCCTGGGTTCTGTCACTGCTGAGTATTGTGTGCTCATTGCTTCTGGAGTGAGACATTAACTTCTGTTCTCTGAAAAGTTTTGCTTGTTCTGTTCCAGCTTCTAGCAACTTGGGTCATTGGTGGGTACATTGCTCTATGCTGCTGGTTGCTTTCAGTTAAATTCACAGAGTAGAAGAACAGTAATGTACCTTGGCCTGGAATGAGAACTCTCTCACCCTAGAAGGTGCGTATTTTCTTGGGTTCTGTTACTTCCTTCATACATCCTCTTTATTGACTGACTGACAGATGTTTACTGAGAAAGTAGGATTTGCCATGCTTGCTGCTAGGCTGCAAAGATAAAATGTGAATAAGACACAGCTTTGTCAACTTTGTTGAAGCTATGGTCAATGAAAGATAACAAGTACCTTGTTGTGGTGCAGAGGGCCTGCTGCCATGACCTGGCATTTGAGAGAATAGTGCATGTATGGGTAACATCCAGGGCTCTGTGTCCCTGTGCTGCATGTGTGGATAATTGCCTTTATCAGTTCCCACAATATAAGGGAGACTGATTCTCATAAAATGACCGGAGTTCTTCAAACTGTTTTTCTAAACTCTCTGCACACCCTTGCAAGCGCTCCACCTCCATGCCTGGAGGTGAAGGTTGTAAGGCAGTAGCTCCTGCACCAGGGAATTCAGCCCCCTTTTCCTATCATGAGAGACATCTGGCCATCTCTGCAGATGTTTGCTGCCTGTCATGTTGGTCAAGGGTAGGGTACTGCTGGCACCCAGTGCCTGGAGGCTAGGGCTACTGTCAAACATCTTATAGTGCACAGACAGACCTAACTTCAACAGCAACTGTATGAGCTTGTGAAGCAGCGTGGAAGATGTTTGCACAAACCCAGAACACTGATAAATGGTGCTAAACTATGTGGTGACATCCACAAGAATCTCTCCTTTGAGTTGTAATTTTCCCCTATATCTTATCACTGCTAGGGGTCAGACAAAGGGCTCTCTATATCCAGGCTGATCTGGATGTGGGTAGCTGCTTGAATTTTCCCCAAGGTTCTTCCTGTCGTGGTGACAACCCAGCCCTTGGGTGACTAGGTCAGTGAGGTTCTTAGATTTTCCCTTCCAGTCCCTCCTGCTGTCTAGCAACTTG
Source organism: Octodon degus (assembly GCF_000260255.1). Classification (NCBI taxonomy): domain Eukaryota; kingdom Metazoa; phylum Chordata; class Mammalia; order Rodentia; family Octodontidae; genus Octodon; species Octodon degus. The sequence continues at coordinate 3,488,387 of NW_004524780.1, forward strand.
AGACTCAGAGTCCACCCACCCACCCCAGCAGCTGCTGTCTGCTCGCTCTCAGCAGCTGCTGCCCTCCACTGCTGTTCTGAGTCTCTGTCCCCCATCCCTGCTTCTGTCCAAGTTGGAAACTCCCCACCCTGTGCTCATGGTTATAATTCCTAAAGACAACCTCAGATAGTCTGGCTGCTGGTGACTGCGGCCCTTAGAGGGACTCCAGAGACAAGCACCGTCGCCAGTCTGAGACCTTGGGCCTACCTGAGTCATTGTACCCAGTGTGGCAGCGGTGCTGCGCTCACTGCCATGTGCTGTTTCCGGGTGAGCTTGAGCAGGAATCTGCAGTCTTCTCTTTCCAGAATACTCCATATCCCTGGCCAGGTAACCAGAACCTTCATTATAATTCATGATGATCCTAAGATCTCAGTTGTCTTGAATAGGCATGATACAACTGAAATAATATTAATAATTTGACTGCACAAATAGCAGAGCGCTCTGGACCCTTTAGAATCACAGTGTTCTCATTTAGAGACTGAGACTTTGATGCGGCTTTTGTGATCCCTTGTAATGTGTGTTTTGTGCTTTCTAATTACCTTACACATAATTGTTTGATGTGGTATAATAATAACTAGTGCCGGTGTCTAATATTTATTAGTCCATGGCTACATCCTGGTCATTGAACTAACTACTTACATGGTATTTCTTTCTATTCTCACAAAGTACTGTGGGATCAGGACCTTTATTTAGTTCATTTGGCCAATAAGAGCACTATATCTTAGAAAAATTATTAAATGTTTTCCACGGCCAGACAATGAGTAGAAGAGCTGCAATTCATCCTATCTGCCTTCCCTGAAATGCAACAGAAGACGTTTCATGAATGAAAACCATCTTTCTTCTTGTGCTTTCCTATTATCAATCACAATCTCAAATGTTATAAAAAGCATCAAATGTTCCTGTGATTATTATAGAAAATAGTATAGAGGAATACTAGCAGTGTAGACTGTCATTTAATACTATTGTGAAATGAAATGTTACATATCGGGAGCCAGAGAGCTCAGCACACTAAAGCCACCTGCTTAGGCAAATGTAGCAGCCGGGGTTCGATCCCCAGCCTGCAGTGCTGGCCCTGCCCCTGGGGTGCACTAAGATAGCGATTGAGACTGGGCGTGGTGGCATGTGCCTCTATCCCAGCTCTTGGGAGGCCGCAAACAGGAGGATTCCTATGAGTCTGATCTACATAGTGAGACCCTGCAGTCCTTGTAGACC
>NW_004524780.1:3489982-3508418 GCF_000260255.1 Octodon degus
CCTCCTCTCTGCCTCCATCCCTTGGTCACCTTTCCACGTGCAGACAATTTGTCTCTGTGTTTCCCATTTATTTATATATATTTATATATATATATATATTTCATGGTCTATCTATTTATTAATTTATTTATTGCAGGGTCTACAGGGTCTCACTACACAGATTGGACTCTTAGTGATCCTCATTTTCAGCCTCCCAAGCGCTGGGATCACAGGTGCACACCACCACACCAGGCTCAGTCACCATCTCAGAGAGCCCTGGGGGCAGGGCTGGCCCAGCATGCCAGGGATCGAACACTTAGGCAGGCACTTTAGACTGCTGGGCTGTCTAGCTGGCCCTCCCATGATACTTCTTTTATCTTCTCTTTATTTAGACTTCAGGATGCTTATATAAAAGAATAAAAGACAACAACATAATTAGAAATGATAAAAGCAAAACTATAACAGACACCACCACAATCCAGATCGGTAGTAACCTCTATAGAAAGCTGTGCTCCAGTGAACTGGAGACACTTGCAGGCGCAGACAGATTCCTGGACACAAAGTGAATCACTAACCAGAACCAAGAAGACAAAAACTCTGAACAATTCAGCAATAGCTAATGAAAGACAGCTCACCTTATCTGCTTCCAAAATGCACATGCTTCTGTATAAAATACTTACTGGGAAAGTGCTTATCACATTTTGAGAGGTTGTGCACATTAATTCGTCTTTGTTTATAGAAATATCATAGACATGTTTTAAAATTCAGCAAGATCGATCTTTGTAAAACAATAAATTGACTACGATTAACTTCTGACCCAAGTGCACTTGCCTTACCTAGAATGCAAGCAGCACTACATTAGCAAGAGTTTCTGTCTTATTGTTTCATGACACCTGTATCTCCGTGTGGACAGGGCCCGGCTGTTCTTTTTGCTGGCTTTTTCAGAATTGTGTTTAGACGTTAGGGAAGATTTTCCAATAGCTCAGGGCCTGTCCTGCCCCCGCGTCAGGGCCTGTCTTGTCCTCTTTGCCATTTCACAAGGGGAAGGCCTTCCTTAGCCAAGCCTGGCTCTGTACTTAGATGTCCTGACCTCGCCAGCCATTGACTGCAGAAGGAGATCACGTTCCGAGCAACATTCAGATCGTCACAACTAGAAACCTGCTGATGTAATGGGAAATCAGGCTTTTAATTTTCTGACATTTCCTTCTTGCAAGCCCATCTGTCACCGAAGAGCAAGGGCAGCTGCCCCTCCACACCTAGCTTGGCCTCTGCCCCTCTCATTCTTACCCAGGCCACGTCCTTGGGTGGCAGGTACAATTCCCCATGCCAGGGGAAGAAGTTCTGCACAGGCTCCTGTACTGCTTGAGGTGTCCCGGGCCTCTACCATGGGGGATGTGGAGAAAGCTCTGTGTCCCTGGGTGTGGCCATGAAGGTAGGAAGCTGCTCCAGCATCCTTGCTCCAACCTTCAGCATCAGGACATGGAGGGAGCAGGGGAAGACCACAAGCAATCCGTGCTGCTTCTATCCAATTCCAGAACAGAGTGTCACCCTGCAGTGGGCTGTTCTGGGGAGACATCTCCTTGCCAGGAGCTTTCTGAACTCTATCTCTCAGGGCTGAGAAAGTTTTTATCAATAGTTGCACAAGACAATTTCAGGTCAAGCTCTTTTAGACTCCAAGCTGGAGCCAGCTGGACAGAGAAGTGCTCCTGCCATTTCTGCACCCCAGGAGGGCCACAGAGGTTTCAGTCCCTGTCCCCCCATGCCTCTTCTGAAGCAGCACTGGGTGCTGGGAACTCACTTGTCATCTCCTCAACCCAGACATTGCTCCCCTCCATCCAATCTACTGAGCTCTTACTGCCCATTCAAGGACAGTCTTCAGCTTCTCTGGTGTAGGCACAGGAGTGCTGGACTTTCTTCTTGGTCCTCTGTCCATCGGAAAGGGACACATTTCGACTCCTTAACATCCATCCTGGCTGTGCACCTGCTGCCCATAATGAGGCTTCACCAGGAGCCATGGGACCATCCTGTAGTCTCAGTCTGAATGCTCCTGTTCCCCGGTGGCTCCCTCTCTTGCCTTTAGGCTATTGATCTGAAGGTAGCAGCAGGTGTGGAAGGACCAGGGACAGGGCCCCTCATCCCCCACCCCTCCCTTCCTTCCCATCCTCCATGACTCAAGCCAGACATCCTAGTGCTCAAGGGAGGTTCTCAGCCAAGCTCCGACTCTGGCAAATGAATGCTCATGCAGATTCTGCCCAATACCTCCACTTTTTGTTTATAGAAACTTCCTTTTTATTACACCATCATTTTCCTTTGATTCTTCAAACTTAATGTGAAGCAAAGAAACTCTACAGATTTAGACGATCTTTTCCTTTTTAACAATTAGATGCATCGGCACATTTTAGGTGCATGTAATAATCACATCTATCATGCAAAACCTGTCCATGACGTCTGTTGAATCTTTTTCCCCATTCCCCTCCCCCTTCTATTTCCTTTCCCCACCTTATTTACAAAGGTGTTGTTTCCATTTTTCCTTTTTTTCTCTTCTGCTTTTCTTTTCTCTTTCTTCATTCCTTCTTACTACCCCCCACCTCCCCTTCCCACTTGAACACGTTTTCCTACTCCACAGTATCTTTTACATGTTTCGAGCTTCCTGTATACTTCTGATTTCTCATACCAGAGACACAATGTAGTATTTGCAACTGTGTCTGATTTATGTCATTTAAAATATGGTCTCAGGGTCCATCCACAGCTAAAAATGCTGAAGTTGATCCTTATGTATGACAGAATAGTGCCCCACCATATTTAAAACAACACATGTGCTCTATCCATTCATTAGTGCTGAACATTTGGACTATTTCCAAGATTTACCTATTAGGAACTGTGCCCCTGTGAACATGGGTGTATATGCATCACTTTGCCTGAGGCTTTAATTCTCTTGGGAAGATACCTACAAAGAAAACAGCTCAGTAAAATGATACTTCTAGTTCTAGCTTTCTGAGGAATCTGCATCCTGATGTCAACAATGGTTGTGCCAGCCTACACTCCCACCAACAGTGGAGAAGTATTCATTTTTCCCTGTAGCCCCTCCAGCATTAGTTACTCATTGATTTCTTGTTAATAGCCATTGTTTTTGACTAAGAAGCAATCTCAATGGTGTTTTAATTTGCAACTCTTGAATGCCCAGTGATGTTGAACATGTTTTCATATATATTTGCCATTTCTACTTCTTCGATTGGGAATTCTCCATTTCAGATGCCCATTTTTAGAGGGTCTTTAAACTTGCAAGGTTGAATTTTTTTTGAGTTCTTTATATATTATAGATATAAATAGCAGTGCTTTGTCTGGTGAGCAGATGAAAAAAATTCCCACAGTGAGTGTTGTCTCTTCAATATACTGGTAGCTTTTCTTGGGGTGCAAAAGCCCATTTATTACAACCATCAGCCAATAACAATGTAAATGGACAAAAACTAGAAGCTTTCACTCTAAAATCAAGAGAAAGACAAGATTGTCCACTGTTACCACTCTTAGTTAATATAGTTCTGGAAGCATTAGCCAGAGCAATTAGACAAGAAAAATAAATTCAAGTAATAAGAGTAAGAAAGGAAGAAATTAAATTATCATTTTTGGTGGATGACATGATACTCTACATAGAGGGCCCCCAAAACTTCACCAGAATTCTACCAAATTCAGTAACATGGCTGGTTATGAAATCGCATTCAAAGAGCAATAGCATTCTTGTGCATAAATAACAAACTCATAGTGAGAAAAGTTAGGAAAACAACACTTTTCACAATAGTATGGTTGAAGAAGAAGGAGAAGGAGCAGATGAAGAAGAGAAGGAGGAAGAAGATGACAAAACATGTCTAGGAATTAATCTAAGGAAGGAAGTAGAAGACCTCTACATTGAAAACTACAATACTCTGAAAAAAAGAAGACTGAAGATATCAGAAAAGGGGTAGATATCCTTTGTTTTGGGTATGAAGCGCCAATATACTGAAAGTGTTATACAGATTTAATGCAATCCTGATCAAAATTCTGACAGTGTATTTCACAGAATCAGGGTAAATAATCCCAAAATTCATTTATAACCAGAAGATAGCTAGAATAGCAAAGTCAATTCTGGGTGAGAAAAGCAAGAGAGGAGACTTTACAATGCCTGACTTGAAATTATACTCTCTTTTTAAATATTTGTCCTTTCTACTGATCACTGTAGACTTAAAACATGACATTTAATATACAAAGTTGCATGATAACTTCTTGTTCTAGAATGTTTATATCATTTTACTATTTATAAAATCCCCTTGACTTATGTGGTGGGAAAACTATAGGCAGCATGATTCAGAATAAAAGCATATTATGTAGAACCCTTATCTATTTTACAGTCATAGTTGTGATACAATATTAATCATAAAATACATGTCATGAAATAAGCCACATTTTTGTCATGACACTGAATCACAAATGTTGAGAGAATAAAAGAGAGGACCCTACCATAGATGGTTCCCTGATAGAACTATAAAAAAATCTTTTGTTAGGCTTATAGGATCCAGCTTTTATCCTATATCAAGTAAATAACAGCTTTAGCTTCAGTATTTGGAAAGTAGTTGATGGTTCCACGATCTGTCAAGTGTTATGCAATTTACATATAATGAATTCATCCTTTAAATTCACCTTCCAGAAATAGTCAATTAACAGGTTCTGTTACCTTTATGTCCCTTTAAGTTTTTTTCTTTATTCTGTGAAAGCTGGTCATCATCCACAGCCACCCCCTGCTTCCTGTAGGGTTATCCAGTGGATCCAAGCACAATTATAGGTTCAGTTCTGTTTTAGTTAGGGCTTTAAAGAGGAAAACAATACAGGATACATAAATTAGAGGATCATCTTACAGTAGTCACCCAAAGACTCATATACAAAGAAAGAGCAGGAAGCCTGTCCATACACTAAAGACAAAGAGAACCCAGATAAGGACTGGATCCCATGGTAACATCCTGCATGCATCCAGCTGAAGATTTATAGCCCATAGCAATGCCTCCCCCAAGTCCACCTGCAGGCCAAGAGCCTACAACAGGGTTTCATGCAGACTTGTTTCAAGGATTTGCACTGCTAAGCCCCAAAGGTCAGTGGTGGAAGCTAGAAAGTCTGTGCCAGAAGTCTAGAGGATCTATGCCAGCAGGCTGAGAGATCTGCACTGGTAACAGAAAGTGGCACTCCAAGTAAAGATCAGAGCTCCTTTACAAAGGAACACAGCCATCCTTAGCAACAGTGAAGTCCCGAGCTCCTCCAATGATGAGAGCAGCCCAATGTACATCAGGAAAGCCAGCACACCAAGCTTCTCTGGAAGACTGAACAGGGCACCATCTTCCTTCCGGAGCCAGGGAGTAACACTCAAAGTAAGGACTAGAGCTCCCCCAAAGGGAACCACGGCCATTGTCACCAGCAATATGGCCCCAAGCTTCTCTGACAATTTGAACAGCAACATTCATATCAGGAAAACCAGGATGACAAGGTCCACCAAGAGAATGAGCAGCTCTCTAACAGCTTTCCAATAGCTTCAGTGCTTCCCCTAGTTCTTCTTTTTATGTTGTTGGCAGCAGTTCTCTGGTGGACCTTCCATACCCAGCACAATGCCAGTTCAGTTCAGCTGGATGTTACAAGTTGATCATCAGTAGTCGATCCACCACAAACTCCATTATTTCTTGGTTCCAGGGAACTGGAAGAAAGAACCTCTATTCATGAAAGACCATGAAGTCTGTCATCCTGTACAGTCTTCCAGTCAATGCTACCTTTCAGCCTGGATTTTTGAGCAGCATACCTATTTTGCTTTGTACTATTATTTCCCAGAATTCACTGGCACAGTAGGTTTCTAGATTTTTCCTAAAATTAGACATTGGTGTACTTAGATGTGATTGGATCTTGTTAGAAGACAATAGTGCCTCTGCCAGGACAGCCCACCATCTGACTCCCTGTGTACACTCCTCTGTGTCCAGCACAGCATGATGTTGACCTAAGATGTGTTGCCATTCCTATCCCCTCCCTTTCTTTTTCCTTTGTCAGCAGCTCTTCAGCCCTTTCCATTTTCTAACTTGAACAACAGAGGCTTCAGCAAATTTCACACCAGAAAGGCAAATCAACAGCTCACTAAAATTTTGGAGTATGTGGTGGGCTTCTAGAGTTTTTGATCAATTTATGGTTTAGTGCTAGGATTATGGGTATGAGTGCTACACTACTCTGGAATGGGAAGCTTGCATACACTATAAGGGAAGGAAAGAGGCTTGTTCTTGCAGTCCTCCTATTTGCTATATTCCACCACCATGAACTGTTGCCCTCTGCCTTGTGGTACTCTGCTTTGGAGCCAGATGAGTGTGAACTGAAACCTCTATGAACTGTGAGCTAAATAAACCTTTCCTTTCTGAACTTTGGGTGTCAACTATTTTGTCTCAGCAATGAAAGAAAAGGAAGCAAGACAAGCCCTCCACCCATGAGCAGGCTGACGAAAATAACAGGCTGCTTCATCTTGATCCAAGAATGGAACTGGTAAGAGCAGAAATATTTGTCAGGAACAAGAGGAGTTGACAGGTGAGAGAATCCTGCGTACTGTGGAAATCCATAGAAACTGGCAGATCAGGGGCACCACACAGAGGGGAGAAGCTCTTCTTGCACCTAGAGGTCCTGGGATGCATTGCTCCTCCTTCTGGAGTGTTTCACCCAGTTTCTACTCACTTGCTTCCATAGTTCAAATATGATTCTCCAATGCTCACCTGTTGGACACTTAATCCCCCAGTTCACATCATAATAATATTTGGATTTGCAGCTTGCAGAAGCTAATTAAAAGTAGGCATCTTGTATTAGTATTTATATCAGCACAACTCTTAATAGCTACAACTTGGGAGCAACTTCGATGTCCACCAACAGATGAATGGATACAGAATGTATGGTGTCTACTTACAGTGAAGCAATACCCTGCCTCAGACTACTACTATTACTCTGATATAAAGAAGGGTAAACTCAAGTCATTGTCAGGAAAACAGATGCGCCTTCAGACCATGATGTTAAGTGAAATAAGTCAGACACATAACTTCAATATCGCACGGTTTCTCTTATCTATGTAAGCCACAATACAGGGTCTATGAAACCATATCAAATTCTTACCTCTATTCCACTATCTTGGTGGAAGACCCCCAAATGACACAGGGAAAAGAAACTCTTCCTTAGAAAACTTGGACTGGCAATCACATTTAAACCAGCTATTCCTCTACTGGGAATTTTCCCAGAGGATCTGAAAACATCATATCATAGTGATATATGTGTGACTATGTTTATAGCAGCACAATTTGTGATAGCCAAATCTTGGAAACAACCAAGATGCCCATCACCTGAGGAATGGTTGAAAAAGATGTGGTATTTTTACACAATGGAGTATTATTCAGCTATTAAGAATGATAAACTTGAAGCCTTTATATTGAAGTGGATGCCACTTGAACATATAGTGAAATCAACCAGACACACATGTGTAAATATCATATAGTTTCCTTAGTATAAGAACTCAAAAGAAGAAATACAAATAGAAAGGTATAATACTAGTAAAAGGAAGTCAGGCTCTCAAGGACTAACTAAGCAAGAGAGGGAAAGGAGAACAGCTAGGAAACATGACAATGTCAAGCCATACAGTTATATGTAGAAGATGAGCAAGGCAATGATCCTGAGAATCTCCAGAAGATTTTTGAATCTAGCAGTTAATTGGAAAGATTCTCACCCTGACTAACTATATATACTGATACCTGTGAACTAAGCAACTGCACTGCAGAAGGTAATCTGTAATAGTAGTTTCATGTTTGGAGTGCCTGTCATTCTGGTCTTCTGAATATGGGTTGCTTGTCATGACATGCCAGTTGCTGCTGTGCTGTCCCTTAGGTAGATGATTGTTTAAAAAGAAGGGGGTGGTGAATGAAGGCAGGAGACAGGAAAAGGAATCTTGAGGGACTGTCCTGCTACAAGGTTGTATATGGTTAGATTTCTGGACTTATGTGTAAACATATATAATTCCTTATTCCTATTTTTAAATATATTTTAATTTTTAAAATTTATTTGTCATATTCTGTAGGGACTTAAAGTTTAACATATTAATACTTGATGAAAAATACCTATTCCATGTTATGCCTAAGATGTTTCATATTCAGACAGATAGTGATGTTAAGCTTAACAGCCTAGGTTGTATGGTAATAACAATAAGCTTGTCTTCTGGAGGGTTAACAACCTAAGTTTGCAGATCAAAATTAGACAAAAAGGAGAGCCACAAGAAAAGCCAACATTTTATCCCTAGCCTTCCAAGGTCAATTAAGACTCAGGACATAGGAGAACTTGTACTGTAACATCACGTAACTCAGTAGTGTCCCAAATTTTCTGATCAAGGAGATTATGGAGCCAAAGAGGAAAGTGGTTGATGATGTAGACTGTGCCTAAGGAGAGTCACATGGAGAGAAAACATTCTCTCAGGCTTTCACAGAGAGCATGTTGGCCAAGCAGTAGCCGTGCCTCATCCACATTCCTGACACTGACAAAGGATGTACAATCTGAGATACAGGATCTCAGGAAAAATCCTGAGAGGATTTGACTGAACTTATCAGATTCAAAAGCTACAACTCTTGTTGCATAGGTCTTGCTTTATCTTGGTCTTAACCAACTAGCGGAAAAGTAGAAAAATGAAGTATAAAAAGTAAAGCCATGATGTTATGTTGAGCTGTAGGGGACTCAGGTCAACAATTTCTGACACTGCCAGCCAAGCAGAAGACCCAATACTCCTATGGACTACTGGACTCCTTTAGAATATTTTGCTGAGTTAACACACCTATAATATTCAAATGATGGAACTAAACAAAAAAGGGGATACAGATGAATGTCCATTTTGTATCTGTGTATTCAAAATGGTTAGGATAGATATATAATTATGTTCTATTAATGAATAGAGGGATTAGTTCTAATAGTGTTTTAGATAGGATATCATGTCTGCATCTTGTACAGCAAATAACCACTAGGAAGAGAGTATGCAATGTGTCAATTATTGGAACTGTACTACCAATTTGATTTGAAACTGCCTCATTGCTATTTGTTTCTCAATAAAATTATGGGAAAAAAATAAAAAATTAAAAAAAAAAAACCCTCCCAACCTGCTAGATGTCTTAAAGGCAGAGCCTGTGTTCTCAAAAATCAAGGAATGAATTCTAGGAGCCATGGAAGTTGAGAGTAGGAAGAACTTATGGAGAAAAAAGAATGTTTCTGTCTGAGAGGGACTGCCCCATGATTTCTCTTCTATGAGAGACCCAAAGTATATAGAAATTAAAGAGCAAAATAAAGTGCAGCTGATAAGACACAGGAGAGAGAGTGGCTAAATGGATGGGAGGCCATGAGGTTTGGGAGGGGCAGTGAGGCAGTGGAGGGGCAAGTGAGGCTGGGGAGGAGTAGATGAGGTGGGGAAGGGCTTGAATCACAATGAAGCTGTGTGCTCTCCATTTGCCCACTCCACAGGAAGAATACAATCATTATATGCTGTATGTGAGGATTAATTTTTCTTTTTCTTTTTCTAAATAAATTTTATTGAGAAATAAATAGCAATGAGAGTTTCAACAGCTACAATAATTAATACATTGCATATTGTCTTCATAGTAGTTATTCATAGTACAAGATGCAGGTATGATATCCTGTTCAAATACTATTAGTACAAATCTTTCTTCTCATTGCATTAAAAGAAAGTAGCTGTATATCTATCCTAACTATTTTGTATATACAGATCCAAAATGGTCTTTCATTTATATCCCCCTTTTTTTGTTTAGTTTTGACAGAGATGGGTATTTCATTGCCATTTAAATATTGTAGGTGCATGAATTCAGGAAAATAATTCAATATAGTTCACAATAGTTTATTTTTCATTGTTTTGTAGTTTCTTTCCTTGAGGCAGTGTCTCCCTTTTTAATTCAGGCTGGCCTTGAATTGGCATTATAGCCCAGGTTGGCCTCCAACTCAAGACCCCCTGTCTCAGCCTTCGGAGTGCTGAGGTTACAGAGACAAGGGACAACATGCCAGGCTGCAATCATGCACTGATTTAAAAAAAAGAAAAGAAAAGAAAAGAAAACAAGGGTTGTAGCGTGTGTGCTCTCATCAAGACATTGGTCACTCTAAGGAGAGGAAGAGAGCCCAGAGGTAGCTGTGCAAGAGCCTGCTCCATTCTGCAGTGCAGCCAGGTGGACTCCAGCTGCTGAGCACATGTTCCTTCTCCTGGACTTCTTTGCTCCCAGAGCTGGGAGTCAGAGACATTTCCGTTCTTTACAAATTACAGTCTCTGTTCTTAAAATTGGAACAGAAACAAGACCTTTGGAAAGTATCTCTCCATTCTTCCCAACACAGTTTATCTGAATAGTTTGTGTCATGGTTTATATCAAGAACATCGCCCAAAGTGTCCCAGGGATCAGCGATGGGGTACTGGAAAGTGACGGAATCATGGCACACTGTGCTCATCAGCAGATCTATCATGCTTAGGTTCATGCTGACTGCTGTAGGAGGCGGGGCCTGGCTAAAGCAGACCCCTGGGATGGGACATGGAAGGGCGTGTTCTTGTTCCCAGCTCCTCCCTGCTCTCTCTGCTTCCTGGCTGCTGTGCTATGAGCAGCTCTCTTCCACCAATCCATTTGCCATGATATTTATGCCCAGGAGCCAGCTGACCATGAGCTAAAAACAGGCAACATCTAAATCCATGCACCTGTGAGTTATGGCATCAGGTTTAGCATCCCAGGGACATGACAGTGGTTAAGACAGCTGGGTATCAAAACCCACTGCTCACCCATCACCTCTTCACTCCTAAGGAGACGTGTGCATGGGTACAATCTTACCCTACTTGCTTTTCTTCCTTACTCAGTATCCCCCTTTGAGGACAGAGGTTTCTTTGATTTGTACATTTCAACACTGCACAAGGAGGGGGCCTGCACAGTGAAAAGGTTCAGCTCGGTGAAGGAATGAAAAGCCACCTCGTTCTTGGGCTCTTTTATATTTTTCATGTTGTTATAGCCGCTCTCCTGGATTGTCAATGTGGCTTCCACACACCACATCATGTGTCTATGAGGATTTGAGTTACTTGCACTAAAATAAAATTTAGAATTCATCGTATGTGAATGCTCCAGTTACCTTTGAAGGCCTGGATAATCAAATGTGTTTGCTGATGGCCATATAGATGACACAGATAGAAAACATCTGTCATGACTGCAGGCTATAGGGGACAGCTCAGAAAAGTCCCTGCTACTTTCTTGAGGATGGCAAGGCCTTGAATTGTCTCCTCCTCATCATAATAGAATACAATAATTCCTTTCCTCAAGCAGCTTGGTTCCAAATTCCATTATAGCTGTGGCTGATAAAATTCACTCTGACTGTTGCTGCGTGGCTCCAAACTTTCTTGACACATTTTTATGGAAAGTAGCCTGCTTTGACTGCTTTCATGTTGAGGCTTTCAAAGATAAAGGCTGTAGTTGGTTGGTTTAAATCCCATTCACAGGATCTCAATTGCAAACGCCCTTATCCGTGGTCATCCCCAATGTAATAATGCACAGCTTCATAGCTGATTTCTCCCAATATGAGGCTGCTCTTGGTTAAAAAGGCTTCACAAAATATAGCTCTTCGCGATGGTACAGGAAGACTGGGGTAACTGATCAAGCGGTGTCTATGAAGCATTCAGCTTTCTAAGGAGTTTTCACTGTGCAGTTTTCCATTCGTATCACTCAGCACTGTCCTTCTGTCCCATATCTGAAGCCACCAGTCTGAAGAAACACAGTAGCAATGATGCCTTCATCTGTGTGGGGCTCTGCAGTCTTAGGAAGTGACCAGAAAAGGCAGCTCCTCCTTCTCAGCAGCAGTTGCAGCATTTCACACTTCTGATCAGCTGGCAAAGGGACACAGCAAGCACTTTGCCATTCTTTGAGCTGAAATCACAGATTGTCTTTTTTTTTTTTTTTTTTTTTTTTGTGCTGGGACTTGAACCCAGAGCCTTGAGCATGCTACAAAAACACTCTACCACTGAGATACATCCCCAGCCTTATACCGTCTTTTCGTTCTGCTTATCTTGTTGATATTGAATAAGGAAAATCATATTTGTTTCCTTGTATCAAATTTGGTGCTGATTTAGGATTGTGCCTTAGAGAGCAATAGCTCCCCATATTAAATTTTTGCTGTTGTTTTTTCTGTCTTCTATTTCATGTACAACTTTGTGAGCCACTATTTGAAAGCCATGGGTAGACTAGGTGTTCTCAGGAGCCTCTTGTCATCAGTGCGGGCTGATGAGCCAACACAGCGCATTTCGGTTGGCGCGCTCACGTCGCAGCCTCTGATCACTTTCGCTGTGCGTCTCCCATCTCCCTTCCTTATCTCCAACCCTCACCTCTCAGTTTCTCTCCCCCTTTTCTCCCATCTCTGCCTCAGATCACAGATGTGTAAGATTCATGACAAATTGTATTGGAAAAATATTAATGTATTTTATTTTTTCTTTCTATTTATTTGTATTAGCGCATAAGTGCAGCGCACACTGCTCGCAGTACCTGTGTGACCCAGTGCACGGACACAACACATCCTCACTCGGGCTTTCGTCTCCTTTCTCTCTTCTGCCTCTCTTCTCACCCCATCTCTTCATCCGTTTCCCTTTTGTGAAAGGTCCAACCATCTATCTTTCTTAGCCCCTATCTTTTATTTCCCTTTTTATTTATAGTTAAGCTTTTACACCTGATTTATTTCACTTAACATTGTAGCCTCAGAATGCATCCATTTTCCTACAAATGTCTCACGTTTATTCTTCTTCATGTCAGAGTCCTATTTTTCTTCAGTCGTTCATGTGCCTATGGGCATGTAGCCTGCTTCCAAAATTTAGCAATTTTTAAATTAATTTTTTTAGATTCCTATCAGAGAAAACATGGGACACATCTTTTCCTTTCTTGCTTTCTTCTTTTCTTTTTTCTTTCTTTCAATCTTTTATTTCTTCCTTCCATGTCTCTTCCACCTCCTCCTCTTCCTCCTTCTTATTATCTCCCTCCTTACCCCTGCCTGTCCTGGTCACCAGTCCCCTGCCCTTCTCCCCCTTTTAATGAGGTACAAAGGATAGAGACCAGGGCCTTTATCCCCAGTATTTTTCATTTTGTATTTTGAGGCAGGGTCCTGCTAAGTCACTAACTGCCCAGGTAAGGCTGGAGCTCTGGCTTCTCCCCTCAGCCTCAGATCACAGATGTGCACCCACCACACATCTCCAGCCAACATCTTACCCACTGTGTCTTGTCTATTTCCCTTACCAGGATGGTCTCCTGTTCTGTCCACTGCAAGAGGGACAGTTTTTCCACTGGGCTGGGGGTGAGGCTCAGTGCAAAGCTGCTGGGCTCCATCCTCACTGCTGCAGGAAAAAAGCATTAACTGTTATCTCTTCAAAATTTCTGAAGTGCATATTAAAAGACTCAAGGATATTTTGGAATCAAGCTAATGACCAGGGGGTGTCCCCCAAAGATGATTATGAAAGCTGAGTCCTGAATAGCAAAAGACTGCAGGGAGAACTCTGGAAAAATCTTTTCTGTGGACAGAGATGAATCTGTTCTCTGGCTTGAGCTTTTTTTCCCCACGTGTTCCTGCCCTGTCTCCTCTCCAGACTTCTGTGATTGCAAATCTTCCTCCAGTGCCACCTCTGGACCACAGAGTTACGCCAGAGGAGGAATGCACAACTAGTCATGCACAGTTTTTGTAAGTATAGCTAGAATAAACTGAACACACGTTTCTACCACAGTTTCAAATAATGGAAGTGATAAAAATGATATGTACTTTATTCTATTTATTTAAATTATTATTGATTTATTTATTTTGGTAATTTTAAATTACTTATTTATTTGGTACAAAGTCTTGCTATGCAGCTTGAACTCGTAGTGATCCTCTTGTTTTCAGTCTCCACTGTGCTGGGATTACAGATGTGCACCATCACGCCTGGACTCAATTACCAGATCAATGTGCCCTGGGGGCAGGGCTGGTATAGTGGCGTATGGTACCGAGGATCGAACCCTGGTCCCTGCACTTGCCAAAGCAGGTGCTTAGTCCGCTAAGCTATCTCGCCAACCCTCTATTTCATTTTGATGAGTTAACTTGAGTTAAAAAAAGTTAGTAAACCTAGAAATAAAAAAAATAGATTAAGAAAAAAAGTAATGCAAACATGCACACTGATAGTAATGCTGGGTGTTTAACAGCACTTGTAGGAATTTCATCTCTCCTGTGTTTAGTGTTGGGGTTTTTGGAAGATGACCAGATCATGGGTGCTGTGCTCATTAGCGGATCCAGCATGGGTGAGATCAGGGCTCAATTGCTGTAGGAGGTGGATCCTGGCAGGAGGAGGTCACTGGGTGTGACATGGAAGAGTGGACTCGTCTTTGTCTCCTCCTTCTCTCTCTGCTTCCTGGTAGCCACAACACGAGCAGCTTTCCTCCTTGTGTCTAGATGCCCCCCAAAGCCTCATGCAGTATTAGGCTTTTTCAGAGGTGGCTGAATGCAGAGTATGTGATGTTGGGATTAAGGGTAGGATTGCTAAGCCAATCAACCCTGATCCTAGCAGTCTATACACAATATAAAGGGACAGAAGGATGCTGCTAAGGCCTCTGCAGCTTGCACGACCTCCCCTACCATGAACCGTTGCTCCTCCGCCGTCCGCCCTGCTTGGAGCCAGGCAACTATGGATTGAAACCTCTACAAACTGGGGTTTATCTGAACCTTTTCTCCTCTTAATTCTGGCTCTGTTGGGTGTTGGTTATTTTGCCTCAGCAGTGAGAAAAATAAGCAAGACACTCCTCCCAGCCTTTCTGCCATGCTTTTCCTGGATTGGAGCCAGCTCAGCATGAGCTGAACATTTCAAGAGTGTGAGTCAGAAAAAATCTTTTTTTTTTTGAGTTCAGAAAGTGACTAAAACAGGATCATTATTTCAGAATTATTGCCATAACTTTGTTATCCACTTTCATAGAAAGGCATTTGTTATATTATTATATGGACTCATCTTTGAAGGATTTGTTTTCCTTTTACTTTGTATTATGTATTCGTTCTTTATCTTTGAGAGCACTGGCATTTATTTCAACTATACAGAATGTACTTAAATATACAATTATTTAAGGGGCAAATCTCACACCTATGAAATTGAAAGGAAAGAGAATAAAAGGCATTTTCTAACCTGTCGTAAAAACCAGATTCATTCTGAGATGTACTCCTCATCCTGTACTGCTTTATTGAATCTAATAACTTTACAGGTAATATCACTAGAAATAGAATAGGGATCACTCTCTTGTTTAAAAGGGAAATTATTTTTGCTAAGAGAAATGAACTTTCTGCTACTTTTCAATTTTTTAAAAATCTGTATTTATTTATTTCTTTGGTACAGGGTCTCACTATTCAGCTAGGACTCATAGTGATCCTCTTGTCCCAGTCTTCCCAGCACTAGAGTTCCTGGCCTAGTTTTGGTGGCCCGTACAACATGTGGTTCCAGGGATTGAACCTGGATCCTTCTGCTTGCCAAGCAAGTGCTTAGACCACTGAACTATCTCCTCAGCCTACTGCTACCTCTTTTTAATAGTCAGTTTTCATGAGTTATTACTACTGCATCACACACACACACACACACACACACACACACACACACACACACACAGTCCAAAGCACTGGACAGTTCTGACTACTTTAGGCCATTTTTGAGTGAGGACAATGGGATGTCTGAGGCAGACACAGCAAGACTGTCTGGCAAGGGAGATAAACCCTTCCAGGTCCTGCTCACAGAAGATACCTCTTCCCAGCTGTTCCCAAAGCTTAACTCCAAGCCAGCGACAGTACCCTACAATCCAGTCACCTTCCACAAGCCCCCACCTCGGATGCATCAGGCTTTGGCGATCTCCAGATAGAAACCACCAACTTCTCTTGAGTGTGTGGTCACCTCTGAAGCAGCTGTGAAGCCTGTGCACAAACATGCACAGCCCTGCTCAGCAGATAGAGAGCCTGGGAGTTGACATCCTGCTGAGATCCTGCTGTGCCTTGTTGGTGTCTCCTGTTGGCCACGATTAGGAGAAACCACAGCATCAAGCAGGCATGGGTGTGTCTTCAGAGGTCAACCTCTGAGGGTGGCAGAGATTGCACAGAAAGAAGAGGGATCTGGAGGTGGGCGTGGAAGTTCTCCGGACCAGTCTGCCATTAGTCTAGAGGACATGGATGTCCTGGAAGGAGGAAGCTTAACTGGATGCTTGTTTTCACCAGATGCAGTCTGCCTGTTGGTCATGAGCCTCTGCCCTTCAGAGGCCACTATGTGAGCTGCACAGAGCTTCCAGCTCATGGCTTTTGCAGGAGGGCTCCACCTTCATGTCTTACTTCTGCAGCTCCCAATATAGCCTGGCTGGAAGATAGATCAGTAGAGGGTGACATAAAACACTTTCAAGATTAGGATAATTCTATCTTGTTTTGCCTTCCTCATAATATTTTGACAGGGTGGTGTTTATGTGGCTATGCTCATTGGTTCTAGTACTGGTGCCCCCAATAAGTAGCCTACCATCTATAAAAAGATTGAGTGTCCCCAATGACAGCTTCCAGAGGAGACCTAGCTGCCACCTCCAAGTTGAGTTGGGTGATCTTCTCCCTTTGGTCAAATAATAAACAGAATTGAGATTTCTTCTGCAGAAAGGGGCACTATAGCCTAATTTCCATGCATTTGATTTGCAGCACATTACTTACTAGCTTATCTAAGAAAGGGAAGAGAACGCTAAAAGTGACCCAGTGAGACATGACACTACTGTGACTGAAACTAGAAAGACCTGAGAAGTCATTTTAACCTGCTTTAGTTTACCTAACCTCAACAAATATTGTTATTCTGTAACCACATATGCACATTCTTACTTAGACTATTCAGACAGGAAAAGGTAAGCGAGGGTTGCATAAGCTGTGTTCTAAAATTCACTAACCTGGAAAGATGTGGAAGGACAGAGATCTTTTGAGTCCATGTAAATGTACATAAGACCAGTATACACGATTACCTTCCTCTTGGAGATTTGCAGTAAGCCTCAGCATGAGCAGCCTTCACAGATATGCAGGCACAGAGTCTCATTTCAGTGTCTTACTGACCCAATAATTGAAAGCAAATTCCTTTGATGACAATTATCACTTTGCAGAACATATCTTAACAGTGGCTGGAAAGATGAAAATTATTCATCTGATATCACTGGTATCATTTCTTTATCCTTCCAGAAATGCAAAGCCAAAAGAGATTTTGCAGTTAGCCTTTGTTCTTAAACTTTTCCACGTGGACAAAAGCATTGATCCACAGCAGCACACCTTCACAATGGGCTTCCTTCCTTTTATCTTTTTTAGCCAAAATGATGGGATTAGAGAACACATTTCTTTACCCCGACGTGCACCTTCTTTGCCTCCTGTGTGTATCATGACCATCATTTTCTGTAGTTTTTCCTCCTCACCTCTTCCATTCTCTCTTCCTTGCCAATCCAAATCCATTCTGTTTCCCTGGACTAGGACAAATCTCATCTCACTTCAAGGCCTTCTTAAAGATTGGTTTCTATGCAGTTTCTTTCAGTAAACTTTTCCTAAATGACTGATTCATGTCTGACTCTGAACTGTGAGCCAGAGATAGAAATGAAGATGTGTTTTCAAGTAGAGGAACACGGCAGTGTGACAGGTGGGACAGTAACCCAATGATAAACATGAGCACTTTCTGTGTGACCATGAGGAGTTACTCATGGGTAAAGGACATAGAAGAGGTTGTTATGGGAGATTCAGGACCACTCTTGTGTTTGTGTGTGCCTCAGGTCTGCAAAAAACTTTTAATTAAAATTCACCACAAGAAGCTTAAATGCTTTTTCTAGGAATGCACACCCATACCACCAATACACACACCCATGTATAAATGCACAAAAGGATTTTGAAGTGAACAAATTATACTACTTTGGAATAAAAATATATTGCATTAAAATATTGTTATATATATGACATTCTTTATAAATGCATGAAATAATTAATAAGGTTCATCAGTAATTTTGATAAATATAAAAATTTTGAAATAAAAACAATATTTTAGATGTTCACAACAATTATTATATGATTTGAAAATACCTATTATCTATGTTTTGTACCAAGTCCTGTTTTTCTGTTGGCTGTATTCACTGCTAAATTTTAGCTGGAGGTTAGTAAATATCAGAAAATCTTTTCCATATGAATTTATAGATTTTATCTATGAACCACTTAGGGTTCAAATACTTACATTGAAGTCAATAAATGAGAAAGATTTTAGCCAGGGCTAAGAGGTAGTTTATGAGAGATAGGCAATTGTTTTTCTGGTGGACAGAGAAATTTAGGACATTTGTGCCTAATGAGAAAAAATAATCTTATTTATAATACCGTTTCAGGGGCCGGGGAGATAGCTCAG
>NW_004524780.1:3508518-3515434 GCF_000260255.1 Octodon degus
GTGGCCGTTGACACACATCAGCTGTGTCAGATGGCTCATGTCCAGTTCAGGGATCTGGGCCAACCTGAATCTTTTCTTCCCTTTACAAGGGAAAAAAAAAAAAAAAAAAAAAAAAAAAGACCCAAGTATCAGTCAATAGGGCAATGCAAGGGGAAAGAAAGCATCATTTCTATCAAGTGTTCTTTACCTATTTCCTCCTAATCTTTACTTTCTACTTTGTAAGGCAGAGATTGTGTTTATTTATTACAGACATCAAACACATTTAGGATGAATATCCAATCTAAAAGACATTTCACACCCTAGCTTTGTTCTGGATGAACTTATAATCCAGTTTTCTCATTAGGGGGCCATTGCAGTCAAGGGATTAGCATTTGAGATGCTCAACTCTTTTCTTTCTTGAATTTTTTTTCTGGCTGAAATTTGTCAGATGGGGCTAAATCAAGAAAGGGCTGTTTCTGTACTGAGGGTCAGATCTCATAGAAAACCACCCTGAAGAAGCTAGCCAGTGAGCATCAGAAAGGAACCACTGGGCCGGTGAGATAGCTCCGTAGACTAAGCACCTACTTAGGCAAGCACAAGGACCAGGGCTCAATCCTGGGTACTGCATGCTGTGCTGGCCCCACCCTTGGGCGCGCGAGTTGGTGACTGAATCCAGGTACGGGGATGCCCTCCTGTCATCCCAGCGCTGGGGAGGCTGAAAACAGGAGGATCACAAGTCTGAGCTGCATAGTGAGACCCTGCACAAAATACATTAAAAAAGGGAAAAGAAAAAAAGGAACCACTGCAGGGATGGGAGTTGAAGAGGTGAGGCCCCTGTTGCTGGGCTGTGTCTGCATGTCCCTCCTCAGCTGTAATCATGACACGTGACCCAGGATGGAATCCCAGACAATTACACTTGCCTAGAAGTGCAAATCTCAGAAGGATTGCGTTTGTTCATCTGTACATAAGGACAGCTTTTCCTCTGTTGGTTAATAATAAGAATTACTCATCATTATTAATAAGGGCAATGCCACAGCTACATAATCCATTTTAATAAGTAGTTCTTTATTCATTGATAGTAAGTCATTCAATTAGATAAGCATTTATCCCCTGATTGTTTTTTAAAAACCCTATTATAATGCAGACATTTCTCTAGACAAACACTGCAAAATGACAAAATTATAGTCTCATCCTCCAAAATAACAGTTGATAGGTGGATCATTTTTTTTCTCTTCTTGTTTTTTTTGAGTCAGAGTTTTGCTACATAGATCAGAATGGCCTTACAATCACTGTCCTAGGTTACGATTCAACTCCTGGCAGTCCTCCTGCCTCAGCCTTCTGGGTGCTGGGAGTAGAGGCATATTCTACCACACTTGGATAGATGGACACTTTTAACATCATGGATAAACAACAACAACAACAACAACAACAACAACAACAACAACAAAAATCACAGCAAAGCCCTGAAATCTATTTGTGCTCACTCTGAACTTCTACTCCCTATTATGGCATCACTGAAACTACGTTTCTGAAAGATCCTCCTACTGCCATTTTAACATAGAAATTTCACAGTTACTTTATAAGTAGATTTGCTTAGAGAAGGTGTGAGAGTAGTTTCAAATGCCATGTTTTGTCCAGTGTGGGGACTCAGCGAATACTTATGGTTCTGTGTATGAAAGTCATGTCAGGACCATCAGTGCTGCATAACTGTGGCGTATAACAAACACTACTACACTTCTGTTCTTCCTGTGGACACAATCAACGTCAATGTGTGGCGGAGCCAGAGAGCAGATGAAGACATTCAGTGCATCTTATCCAAGTTGGGCCTAAATTAAAGGCTCATCAGGGTTCTTCCTGCTGAATGCACTCTTTGCTGTGCTCCTACCCTCATATGTAACTATTTATTTTATTTTTCAAAGAGAGTACAAATTAGAATTGAAACAGAAAAAATGACAAGTGATACAGAATTTCACCTGACAAAGTAATGTGAATTTCACAGTTTGTTGTAATGCATAGTGTTGTCTTCCAACCAGTTATTCATATTGCCAGATATATGCATGTAAAATGGGAAGAAGAAAGAAAAAAGGAAGAAATGGATAAGAAATTAAGAACAGGAAAAGTACAAACAATTGGAAAAAAAGCAGGTGAGACAAATTAAAGTATTAGCTGATCCTTTCTGTAGACCAGAACAAATGCACAGTACAGTTGTCCGACCCATCCTGCTTACATACATACATAAATCTCTTTCCCCCACTCCCTCTCCTGTCCTTCTTCTCAACTCAGTAACTCTTTCCTTTTGAATAATTTCATTCCCTTTTCCCAGTACCTATTGTGCATACTTTTAAGTGAGATAAATCAGACCCAGATGTGCAAACATATTTTCTCCTTAGTATGAGAATCCTACATTTCATATTAAATTTGACCCCTGGAAAGCCAAGAGCAAATGTACCTTTTGTTTACTAATCTACCACAAAGGATGGAATTCTTTGATGTCTTAGAAGAAAGATAAAGTAAAGGTATGTTGTGATCTGTTTTTCAGGGAAAACTTAACTCAGTGTAAGAGTTTCCCTGGAGAATCAAGCCTTCATCAAAAGCTTAGAGCTTCTGTTAGCTTTTTTTATTTTTTTAATTTTTTTTTTTGGTGGAACCAGGGATTGAACTCAGGCCCTTGCACTTGCCAGGCAAGGACTTATTCTACTGAGCCATTTCCCCGGCCCCTTCTGTAAGCTTTTTACAAACACCCATTGTCCGGGCATCTGCTCTCTCCATTATGTTGGTCATCCTCCAACTGCTCCACACCTATCCGCACTTGGAAAGGTCAGGCCCACCTGAAAGGGTACAAACCTCCAGGGAACATGGCATCCTTCCCATGGGAGAAGGTCATGCTGCATCACAGAAACAGGTGGGGGAGGCGGCGGGGAAAGCCACAAGGGAGACGGTCTGAGTACCAATGTGCCCCACTCAGAGATGAAGAGGTCACATGGTACTGTGGAGCAGAGCCCAGGAGAAGCAGTGAGGGCATCTCACAGATCCCAAGAATCTCAGAAAGAGTGAATATGTCCTTCTTTGACTTTGCCCTAGGCTACTACTTTGCATAAGAATTTATAGGATCATCTTAAAAGTACCAATGCCTGTAGAGAAAAGAAAGTGTCTACTCTCTTAGTCAGAGAAGTGCAGGGATCTGTAGTGTGCATGGTGCTGGGTGGCAGACACTGCTTCCTGTGTGTCACAGAAGCCATAGAAGTGACACTACCTCTGGCACACAGGTTCCCCTTCAGCGGAAAAGGCAGTTACAGTTCTGTCCTGTTGTGGATAAGCAGATGCTCCTGTGGAAGTGCTTTTAAAACGAATGACAAGCTGCATATTTAATGTTTGCAAGGTCATGAGCTTGAGGGTGTAAGTGTGCATATGTGAGCCATTACCAGCATCAGGCTCAAAGTAGGCACTTTCCTGGAGTGAGGGTACCACACCAACAGCCACAATTCAAAGGAGGACAGCTTTATTTTGGTTCCTGGCTTCAGCGCACGGTCAGCAGTAACAAGACAGCAGAGTGGCCTGGCCCGGGCAAAGGAGCTCAATCCATAGCAGCCTGGAAGTGGAGAGAGAAGGGAGGAGAGGGGGAGAAGGCCATGTCATTCCAGGGCACATCCCCAGTGACCGCCTCCAACCCCTCCCCACCCCCCACAGCAAACTTGCTACAGGGCACCCACAATCCTACCGCCTTCCATATGCTGGAGGATTTCCTTTCTTTCTTTCTTTCTTTCTTTCTTTCTTTCTTTCTTTCTTTCTTTCTTTCTTTCTTTCTTTCTTTCTTTCTTTCTTTCTTTCTTTTCTGCAAAGCTTTATTCCAGAGGGGTTCAGTCCTTCTTGGCAGCTGCCTTCCTTATGGCGACCAGCACGCTGCTCAGCTCCTCACACTTCCTCTTGGCACAGATGTGCGTCCCCACCCTTTCCTTGATGAACTTGAGTGCGCACTTGTCCTTGGAGACCTTGAGTAGCTCCATGGCACGCCATTCGTAGGGGGCGAAGCCGCACACCTCCTGGATCATGTCCCGCACAAACTTGGTGTATTTGGTGAGGTGTCCACTATGGTGGCTGTGCATCAGTCTGCTCACATTCTTAGTCACTTGTGGCCCTTGTTGAAGCTCACAGCCATGGGATAGCAGAGGGCCAGGGCTCCTCTTCTTCGATGGTTGCTGTGGCGGAAGCATCCTGGAGGATTTCAAAGTGTTCCAGATCCAAGTTACAAAGAAACATATCCTTCATTTTCCCAAGGTTCCTCTTATTACTGCTACAGGAACTGCATATTACTTAGCCTGCCTTCTTAGGAAAATTTAAGTTGACAGTACAGTGCTGGGAAAAAGAGGACTCTGTCCATTGCCAGTCCCTTCAGGGAAGGACTAGTTGGAGACACTTTGTCCAACGCCAGGTCCTCCATGATTGACTTAGTAAAGGAAGCATGACCCATTTTGGGGCAATGAAGGATGGTGCAGCTATCAGAAGTATCGATTAGAAGAAGAACCCTTGGAGAAATGGTCTTGTGATTGTGTGGAGCGGCTCTCAGGGCTGGCGATATCCAGGTCATATGTCAGAGGATGGGACCTAATGTGGGGGAGTCCTGTATGTGGGCAGCACAGGGAAGAAATGACTCTGTTACAGTGTGATGTTTCCTCATTGAAAAAAGTATGAAACACACTTAAAAGAAAAAAATTGCCAAGAAACAGAGATAAAGCTGAGAAAGCAAAACTGTTTTGACAATGCTGTAACCCACAATTTTTCCACCATATTGTCCTACCACTGTTTTTCAAATTAACAAATACTGAATACTATCTTAGAATAATGCACCAAGAATTCCAAGTCATCCCTTAACACTGGGAGACCTCGGAGGTGTGGTATCAGACTCTGCAAGATAATTTTTCATGGAGGCATAAACTTCAGAGGAGGAATTTCTAGTAAAGAGTTTGAGGTGAATTTTTAGAGTTGCAGTTCTGATAAGAAACATATTTTAAGGCCAACATTTTATAAATGATGAATGTTTTGGCTGCATCCCAGTAAATATCACTCACTACTTTCATATGGAAATAAATTAGATAAGGCAAGTTCTGAGAAAACGTCCAGAATCCGTATTCCTAATGGCCATTCATTTTCTTACTATTAAGATAGATTTTACTCAGTGTCGTAACTGTAAAGCTACATATTTTGAAAAGATCCAGGACCATTTGTCATCTGCTGTGCCTTCCAATTTTATTCATAATATTTTAGAGACTTAACTCAGGACCTGATTGCTTCCTGATGTTGTACCAAGCTTCAGATTTTAATGTACAGTTACAAAGCACTCTTAACTGTTCCACCGAAGATTCTTGCTTTCCTAATCAAATGGAATGAAGGATGTAATGATCCAATAATATATTTCTTTTCTGTATAAAACAATTTTAGAAATTATTTTATCTCAAAAGTGGTTGCTATTATACATCCCATGGCACACTGTACGTCCTTCCACCTCAACTCAAAAGCTGTGATGTTGGGAAAAGGGAGAACATTCTACATTCTGAGGCAGATCTCAAGGGTCACACACAACCGGTACCACACAAAGTATTTAGACACTGATATTGAACTAACAATGATTGACGGCCAAAGGAACTGGAGAATATGACATCTAACAAGGGAAGGAATGAATCAGAATCCAAAACTGACAGAGAGATTAAGATTAGGACACACAGACACTGTAGAGTCAAGGGAATTGTGTCTCATGCATTCATAAAGTGAGGCAGACACTCAGAAGCTATAGACGAGAACCGAGCTGAGAGCAAGAGGAGAGCTACAGATTTTGAGATGACAAATACATCAGTGGGGATTGCTAGTAGGTGAGGCTCTTCAGATGGGAAGATTTGTGACTGTGGAGAGGTAAAAAATATTGGAGAGGGATTTTTCTCAAATATGAAGGGGATGGAGAAATAGATAGAGAGGAAAGGAAATGAAAGGAAAAGGGATGAGAAAAGGAATGAAGATGGACAATATCCATGCAACAACTCTACACAGGGAATATGACACATCTTGTCCTGTAAACATGACCTGCCATTTTTTAAAAAAGAGAATAAAAATTGAAAAAGAACATTAAAAATGATACAGAATTTCACTAAACAAATAATAGGAATTCAACAATGCTTGTTATATTGCATACTATAGTCTTTCAGTTGATTGTACAGATTACTAGATATAAGCATGAAAAATTGGTCAAAAAGTTATAAAATATAAGAAAGGAGAAAAAGAAAATAAATTAAACATTAACTGCCCCTTTCCACAGACCAGCAGAAATCAGAAGTACAATTATCCATCTTTTACTGTATATACATAAATAAACCTTCTTCTCCTTCCTTGCTTCCTTCCTTCCTTCTTTCCTTCCTTCCTTCCTTCCTTCCTTCCTTCCTTCCTTCCTTCCTTCCTTCTTACCTTCCTTCCTACCTTTCTGTCTTTCTTTCTTTCTCTTATCCTTTTCCTCATCTCAGTTCTTCCTCTCCTTTGAACAGATTCTTTCCCTTTCACAGTATTTATTGTATCTTTCAGATTTTATCTACTCTTTCTTTCAGGTTCTTACCCTAGGGAGACAATACAGGTCTAATTTATTTCACTTATGAGTATGGTCTCTAGTTGTATCCATTTACCTATAAAAACCCCAAGTTTGTCTTTTTAAATTTTTTTCCCTATAATTTTATTGAGAAACAAATAGCAATGAAACAATTTCAAACCAAATTGATAGGACAGTTTCAATAATTAACACATTGTATACTCCCTTCCTAGAGGTTAATTACTGTACAAGATGTGGACATGATATCCTATTTACAAACACCATTAGAACAAATCCCTCTATTTGTTAAGATAATGTAACTATATATCTATCCTAAACATTTTGAATACACAGATACAAAATGGATATTCA
>NW_004524780.1:3515534-3521682 GCF_000260255.1 Octodon degus
GCTCAGTGGAATAAGCAATTCTCTGGCAAGTGCAAGGGCCTGAGTTCAATCCCCAGTTCCACCAAAATAATAACAATGATAATAATAATAATAATAATAATAATAACAATACCATTGCCAAAAGGTTTTGAAGATTTTTAACCAACAAGATGAAAAATCTAGCCATGAAAAACCATAAAACATTGGTGAAAGAAACTAAAAAAGACACACATAAATTAAAGCATACCTTGAGCATTTGGTCTAGAAAAACTGACTTTTTCATGTGTCCCTACTTCCCAAAGGAATATATAAACTTAATGCAATCCCTATAAAATTATCCTAAAATTTGTATGGAACCCTAAATCCCTAACTAGCCAGAAACTTCTTAGAAAAGAAAACAAAGTAGAAGGGATGGCACTTCCTGATTAAAAATTAATTGTGATAATTAAAATTTATCACAACTCTATATGAATCAAAACAATGCTATTATTCTTAAAACATCACCCTTACCAGTAGGAAACAACAGAGAGTCCAAAAATAAAGCCAATACTAGATGGACAACAAATTTTTGAAAATCCCTACATCTTCCAGAAAGAAAGAGTAAGGAAAGAATGATGTCCTCAATAAATAGTGCTGGACGACTTGGATTTCCACTTGCTGAAGAATGGAACCTGGCCCTACTTTACATCATACTCAAAAACAACCTCCAAATGAATAAAACACTAAAATAAAAGTTCAGAGAAGTAACTGTCCTAGAAGAGGAAAATCTCACTGGCATTGTGCTGGGTGATGCGTTTTTCTTTCTTTCTTTCTTTTTTAATTTTTTTTATTATAATTATTTTCTTTTCAGTACCAGGGATTGAATTCAGACCCTTGTGCTTGCCAGGCAAGCGTTTATTCTACTGAGCCATCTCCCCAGCCCTGGTGTTGTATTTTTAGATATCACAACAATTGGGTCAACATCCCAAATTGCCAAAGAACCCAACCAACTTGATAGTGGAAAAATATAAGCTGATTAAAAAACGAGCAAAAGGCCGGAACAGGAATTTCTTCTTTGAAGCATAAGATGATCATCAAGAATATCATCAGGTACATCATCAGCATCCTGAGATGCACCATGGTGCTGATCCCTGGGGAAATGCAAATGGAAGCTGTCTTCAGCAAAAAGTCAAAAGATGACAAATGTTGCTTGGAATAGTGAAGAAAGAAATTCTGTGCATTGTTGATGGGCAGATACGTTAGTATCGGTGTGTGGAAGTTATTAGAGGTATTAAATATAGAAATTGAAAATAAAGGGCTAGCCTGATAGCTCAGCGAACTTAGGCAGAGTGCCGCAGCCCGGTTCAATGCCTGGCGTGCGGTGCTCGCCCCGCCCCCCGGGGCATGCTGAGACCGCGATTGAGACTGGGCGTGGTGGCGCTCGCCGGCAATCCCAGCGCTTGGGAGGCTGAAAACAGGAGAATCACTACGAGTCCAATCTACGTAGTGAGACCCTGTAGACCATGTAAACCCTGTCATAAATACAGAAGAAAGAAAAGAAAAGAAAAGAAAAAAAAATAGACTCAGAAATCCCTTTCCTGGGTGTAAAATCAAAGCAAATCAGCCACGCATAAAAACCCCTGCTTTAATGTGCTCATTATTTAAGGGGAAGACGGGGAACAATCTCTGCTCTCAGTCGTGGACAAAGGGATTAAGATGAGGCTGTAAGACATGCAATGAAATGTTACTCTGCGCTCCAGGAGAATGAGATTTAATGTTTTTCATCACACGAATGTGCCGGGAAGATACTATGGGAAGAGAAACAAACCATCCTCGGAAATAGGGCGGCGGCATAATTTCATTTACATGTGGATTTAAAAAAAAATCGTATATATATAGGAAGGAAGAATATTAGAACTTGGTAACTAGACCCAAGCTGGAGAGAAAAGCTGGAGATGGGGGTCAGAAGACACCGAAGAGCAGACACAGGAAGAAGTCCGAAGCTCTAGGGTTCGGACTTCTGTGATGTCGGTGAGGGAGAAACTAGTGCACGCAGGTCTACTGCTGAGTGAGTAGGTTTCAGCGGGTTATGGAAGTCCCCCCCCAAAAAAAAAGAAAAAGAAAGAAAAAGTGAATTAATATTATGTGAATTGTTTCATGATAAAAACCTCTGTAGTGTGCAATCGTGGGTCATAATGTCATGTACATAAGATATGGATGGTTAAACTTATATAAAATGAGACAGGAAACCAACATATCTGAGAAAACAAATCTGTGATAGTAGCAATGTCTGGCTTAATGAATTACAGATGAAGAGAGGTGCTTCGTGATATTTGGAAGTACTTACAGATAAAGAACAGAATGTATAAGAGTTGCTTCTCATTTCTGGCTCCTTGCTTTGAAATTGCTCCAGTTTTTCTAACTTCAAGGAAAACCATGTACATTTCATAATTGAGAAAAAAAGATGTGTGTGTGTGTGTGTGTGTGTGTGTGTGTGCGTGTTTACATACATTTATCTGCAATGTATACATTTCCCTAATTAGATCATAAACTCCCTAAGGCAAACTTGTACCTAGATTTTGTTTGTATATTTCTCAACAGTGTTGTGAAAAGCACATTGTTCAATAAAGTGTCTCATCCTAGAATATTCCTTAAAAGTTATCCTGATGACTCGTGCTAGGAAAGCTGTATCAGAACATAAATCTTTGATGCATATTTGCCAAATCAGATTATTTGTGGAAATATTCAGCCACAAAGGCTGTATAACACTAAAATCTTCAATGTACCTCCAAAATAAGCTAAATAGGACAGAGCACAGTAGGTGAGTGCTTAAATAAATTATACTGCAGACCTAGGATACAATGGTGAGTATTAGATATTTACTAAACTCATTGTAAAGAACATTAGAAATATGGGGACGTATTTGCAGCATTATTAATGGGAGAAAATAGTTTACAACAGAGTATGTATCTGAAACCAAGTTTACAGGGCCTCCCTACACATTAAAATGGGGAAAAAATGCAACTTTGAAATGATTCATGAATGCAAAGTCAGGTTAGACCCTGGGCTAAGAGCGGAAGTGGAGTCTGGGGTAGCATATTCATTCTTGATTTTGATTGCATCTTAAGGATGGCCTTTGAAAAAAGGCACCCAATAGGAAGTGCAGAGAAAGACTTAGAGGCCTCTGCAGGTGGGTAAATACGGCAAAGGGGAACTGCGAGGAGAAAAGAGGCACAGTGGCTTTACTCATCACCCAAAAGTGATCACAGGGAGTGGCACCATTTTTAGTCTTAGGGACTATCCTATGATGTTGATGTCACCTGAGGTATGGTGGGCCCCGCAGTCCCTCTCCCTTCTTGTTGCTGGTGCCCAGCATTGTGCCAAGGGAAGCAGACGTGGCTTCCGACCCCTTCCCTATCCTGAAAGTTGATGGCAGCCCTTCTGCGGTATGCACACAGCAGCGGGAATGCCAACCAAGTCACCCCAGAAGCTGAGCTTCGGATATTCAGGTACAGGGGCAGTGTCTGCATTTTGGGATAAGTAAGCGGGTATGGGACTACAGTTTGGGCACTCAGTCTCTAAAAGGTTCACTATCACTGCTGTAAGACTTAGCAGCAGGATGTGGTTGCACCTGAGAGGTCCTTATGGGTGGGAGGAGGACAGGTGGGCGAAAGCTTCTCACCTGGGAAGTACTTACAGGCCATGGGAGGCCAGGTGCAAAGGCACCAGGCCAACAAAACGCAGAGTGGGAAGCGCAGGAATGAGCTCAGGAAAAGGAAGCCAAGAGAACTTCCCAGTTTCTCTCACCCAGAGCTGAGACAGGGCTACTGAGAACCTGGGAGCCTGGTATGAGGTTGATTTTGCCACTGCATGGCCAGGTCTACCTTAGAGATGTGGCAGTTTTGTTTTGATAGATTCCAAGGCAAAGAAACAGAGAACAGCCTTTAATTATACCTGTGATCTCAGGGTCGACACATATTGAGAGAAACATTCACTGCACATACTCCCAAAGGTCACAAGAATTGTCATGTCCATCGAGGTACAGTGAAGCTGGAGCCCCAGGGAGAGGACAGCAGACTTCATCCTTATTCCTGTGCAAGCACAGTCTCCTGTTTGGGCTTTGTTATAGTAGGGAGTTCCTCCTTGGCTTGTGGTATGGTTTGTATCTATCTGTCCCCTCAAAGCCTCATGGAAGTTATAGGGCAGACTCCACTGGAGAAGCAGTGAGTGGCTTGAGGGGCAGGGCCAGAGTGGCATGAACTGTTAAACTGGCATCTCGCACTGTCCCCCAGCCTGTGGCCTCCCTCAGAGGTGTGGAGAAGGTCATCCTGGACACGGCAGTGCCCCAGCCTCTCCTGCAGACACTGCAGAGCCGGGCAGCAGTTTCTGCAATTGAAGCTGTCTAGGACAGAGAGGAGATGTTTGTAGAAGACAGTAGCACTGACCCTCTCTCCTGAGCAAATAAAGCTCTGAGGTCTAGCAGCACTGACCCTCTGTCCTGAGCAAATAAGGCTCTGAGGTCTTTCTACATAATTCAGGCTGTTTTAAACTATGAAAACTCCAGTAACTGTGAGCTAAATAAATCTTTCCTTCCCTCATTTGGAGTGTCAGGTATTTGTCCCAGAAACTAGAGAAGGGTAACTAATACGACTCATCAAGTAGGCATCTCTCTGTATTTTCTCATGTGTGTTCCCCTCCAAGGATGTGCCAAGCTGTAGCAAGTCTCTGATTCCTCCCTGAGGCCATGCTATGCCTGCACAGCACACCGCTGCAACCCTTTAGCCTCACCTGTCTCAGAGCTGCATGCTCGTGTCTCAGCTGCTCTGCAGAACAATGCTCTCCAAGCGCAGACAGAGGTTCCTTTGCGCTCGCATGGTCCAGCACTTTGCCCAACTGGCCAAGACCAGGTGTGGCCCTCTTACTGCTGACAGTGAGCTGTCCTGCTGTACTCCAGTGCAGGACACCCATATCTGTCCAGCAGGCACTCAGCCGGGGGCAGACTGGAGGAAGCACAGACACTTTTCTTTCTTTCCCCCCTGACTTAATAGACTGTCCTGAGAAACTGTCTCTTCCATAGACTTGTTCAAGGCATTTTATTTTTTGAGATGGGGTGTCACTGTGCAATTCAGGCTGGGCTTAAACTCACAGTGATCCTCCTGTCTCTGTTTCCATAGTGATAAAATTGCAAGCATGCACCACCGTGCCCAGCTCCAGGCATTTCCGTATAAAGACTTTTGAAGCATAATTCAAAAGCATGGATACAAGTAAAAAAGGTAAAAGTATTCCAGAAAAGTAAACCTCGAGAAGGCTGAAAACAAAGCCACAAGCAAATCAATATCTAATCATGTGTGTTATCATGAAGTTGAAGAAGCAGGAAGTCTTGTTTTTGTTTAGAGAGTGTTATTTCTCTTGAGCCCCTGAAGATGTAGCCAACTGGAAGGCTCCAAACTGCAAGGTTAATCACTAAAGAGGAGGAAAGATTTGTTTAAAAAATATGAAAAAGTCAAAGTCTCAGTTTGGCCAAGTGTGACTATGGGAGGGATTGCAATTTAAACAGAAGTTGAGGAAGGAGAGGAACTCATCAGCATGAAATTAGGGGGTGCAATTTAAAAGAATAGTAATAAAGAAATAATCACCCCCAAATGTTCAGAGACAGTGTTGTCAGTTCCAGGAAATTAGCAGTGAACTCAAGAAACCCCTAAAGCCCCAAGATTTTGAGGACTGGCGTGGAGTGTGGAGAGGAATTCAACAGAGCTGCCGGGTGAGCCTGCAGGCTGGGAGTCAGTCAGGGAAGCCAGGCTTTGGCTTCTGAATTCAGAGTTGCAGAGTGACGGGATGACAGCAGAATGAGATTATTCACCCTGCAGAGATGGACAAAGAGGAGTTTAATGTGCAGATGTTTTGCTATGGCTTCCAAAGCCTGCAAGAATCCTGGATCAGAGCAGACCCAGAGTGTTGCTTTCTGTGAAGCACAGCTCAGTGTCTGAGTTGATGTGAATCCTGTCACCCTTCTGAATATCACCCACATAGCCTGGTTTCTCTTCAGATCATATAAATTTTTCACCTTTTACTGAATATTACCCAGAAAGCAAACAGCAGACACAGTTTCTACATTAATAAATTAATTAGAAGTTTGCCATGTGACCTCAAAGGGCCATTTTCAGTATGAAATTTTTCTTCTCCTTTTTAT